>NW_022436955.1:23383964-23697311 GCF_009761245.1 Sapajus apella
GTATTTTTAGTAGAGACGGGGTTTCACCATGTTGACCAGGATGGTCTCGATCTCTTGACCTCGTGATCCACCCGCCTTGGCCTCCCAAAGTGCTGGAATTACAGGCGTGAGCCACCGCGCCCGGCCCTGGAGTTTCTTAATTTCAAACGTTTGCGGAATATACAGGAGGAGTTGTTGAGGGCATATATTCTAATATCGATATCTGTATAGCTGACCAAGGGTGGAACTCAACATAAAGATCTAAAATGGTTAATACGATGAAGCAAATTGAAATGACCGTTCTCTAAGAATTAACTCAGGAGATGAATGTAAATGTAAAGAATTCCAAAGAACGTGATTGGCTTTGTGATGCTGAAATGGTTTCCATCTCTCCGAGAAAACAGCCCTCAGAGAGCATTTGGATGTTATTTTAGTTATGACCTTGCCTGATGCATGAAGATCAACCCTATGACTTTCCTTGCTACATACAGCTAAAGAGAACCAGTGACTCTAGGTGAGAGCTCAATACATAGAAGAACCAGTGATTAGCCCAGATTTGGGATTTGCTGCTTGGCCCTTCCTGTTCTCCGTAAAATGCAAGAGCTGTCCTGTGGACTTTGTGTTTCAACATCATCGAGTCAAGAATGAAGCCAATTAAGAAGCATTATGTGGATATATAAGGGATGAAACCTAAGTAAAGGAAAACAATATTCTCTGTGTTTATTATAGGTGATCCCACTGAAAAAATTATCTCTGTGTCATAATAACAAGTGGGAAATAGAATGGTCAGATGCTTACCTGTTTTCATTTCTTTTGCTTGACTATTCTATTATTCTAGAGTCTAAGTTGAGGATTCTTTTTTCTTTCTTTTTTTTTTTTTTTAACAGAGTTTTGCTCTGTCACCCAGGCTAGAGTGCAGTGGCGTGTGCTCAGCTCTCTGCAACCTCTACCACCTTGGTTCAAGCGATTCTCCTGCCTCAGCCTCCTGAGTAGCTAGGATTATAGGCACTGGCCACCATAGCTGGCTAATTTTTGTAGATTTAGTAGAGGAGGGGTTTAGCCACGTTGGCCAGGCTGGTCTCAAACTCCTGGTCTCAAATGATCCACCCGTCTCGGTTTCCCAAAATGTTGGGATTACAGGTGTGAGCCACTGTGCCTGGCCTAAATTCAGAATTTTATGAAGCGGTAAAATATCCTATCTAATTCTTTGTCCTTAGAGCACATTTTAGTTCTTGGAGCATTGTAAATGGTCAATAAATACATCTCAGATGAATTACCTTTCCAAGCTATAAGATCACAGGACTTGTGTGCTGAATAAATGATACAAATTGGTCAGAATTACCAAGGAACTCCTTCAGAGGTGGTGTTTTGGCTGAGTTTCGGAAAGAATCTGAGAAGCCAAATTCTCTCTCTCTCTCTCTCTCTCTCTCACTCACTCACTCTCTGTCTCTTTATCTCTTCCTAATAATTTTCTAAATGAGCCCCGTACCCTCCTTTTTTTTTTTTTTTTCATTTTTCTTCTCTTCCCAGATCTTTCTTTGGCTTTAGATAACCTCTTTTATAAATTTTCAAGATCATACTTACTAGAATATTTGACCACATTCCTTAGAAAAATAGTCTTGGAGAACTGTTGATGGTCCCAAACTGCTGCATAAATGGTTTCCATGTAGTAATTATCTAGGTGAGAATGACTCTGGACTTTCCTTATGCACATAAGCAAATGTTAAATGTCAAAAGTTTCTTTTCTATCAAAATCAATAAACTGGCAAGACAAGTTCACTAGCTTGCCAGCTTTTAGGGTTTTTTTTTTTTTTTAAGACTGGCAAAAGAATTCAATTGAAGAAACCACTTATTTGATGAAATTGGAGGCTCCTCAAATTCATAAATCAATTTTCAAATTGCAGGAAAAAATATTACTTTTTAAATGTCCCTAATTGTTATTCATTATTCTAAGCCTGTGAAACTTCACCAGAGTGGCTTATTGATGAGGCAACTTTCCAGGAACATTATTCAGACACAGAGGAGTAGAAATCTTAGATCCCACAAAAATAATAGATGGTAGGATTGGCCATCTGATTTGATGTTGTTTCCTTTGGGCTAATTCAAGAAATAGACATGTTATTGCATGTTTTTATTTCTTGGGTTTCTTTTTCTTTTCTATTTTCTTTTAAGCAAAAGGAAAAAGGAAATTATGGAAAAAAAAATTAAGGCAGGATTGTTGGAAATAACATTGACACCAAGTTTGTTTTTTCTTCTAAAAGTTATCTCAGTGAGCCGTTGTATGCATTGGTAGACTCAAAACTGGAGGCTTGTGCCTCATCCCTGCAACAGAATTTCTCAGGACCTAGCCTGCCCAACAAGGAAAGTACCAAGCCTCCCTGGGAAGTACTTTCATAAGTCCACCTGGACCATCCAGGAAACACCTGGAAATATCCTCAATCCTGAAAAAAAAAAAATTATGTCTGTTTTTCCATGAGGGCATTTGAGAAATGAAAGGTCTCTTTGATAAGCCAATGCCAAACAATTCATTGTGTGGAGCCCATGAGGCCAAGAGAATTGTTTGTCCGGGGGGCACATCATCAGGAAGTTAGCTTTGCACTTTTACCTAAGGCTTGGATGGTTGGCTCATTCATCCATCTAGGCAGAGATTCATTCATTCATTTAAGACCCGTCTCAAACTCAATGATAAAAGGCCTCCCACGTTGCCCTTCAGCTGGAGCCCAATTTCTCTGCCATTCTGACATGAAAAATACTACAGGGTTATAAAAACCCATGCTCTTCTATTCCTCAACTTTCTTCCTTTTCATATGTCACCTACACAGCTCTTATTAAGGTCACCAGAGACCTACATCTTGCCAAGTCCAGTGGTCAATTATGAGGATTTCTTTTAGTCAATGGTCAATGGCTCAGCTTCATTTGACATAGTTGACTGCTCACTTCTTCCAAAAGCACTCCAGCTTTTAAATGCTATCTATATACTGTTGCTCCTCTCAGTTATAGCTCTAACTCTGTCTTTTTCTTTGTGTTCCAGATTCGTCAGTGTAACATCTCCCTCAACTTCTTCGCTAGGAATCTCAAACATAATGTATGGAAACTGGAACTCTTCATTCACCTCCCCACATTCCAAACTCTTCCTCTGTCAAGTTCCTTCTTCTATGTTAATGGCACTAACCACCACCCCATTGCTCAGACCAAAAATCCTAAAACCCTACATCACTCTTAATTTCCAATTTTTCTTTCACTGCCCAGCTATGATTCTATACCCAGACTACAGCTGGATTGGAAGGTCTAGAGACCAGCGCAAAACGCAGTAATTTGGGAGAGAGATACGTGATGTAATTTTTAAACGCCATAAAGAAACATACACCGTGCCCATATATTTGACTCATTATTCTGTGTAATTAGTTTTTGAAAATTGGATTAGCTGGTTGATGATTCTTTAGACATTGGCTAAGGGCTCTAGAGCCCTAAGTGAGTTGGACTTGAGTTTGGGGTGCTTGTTGTCCTGCTCTGCAAAGCTCCCTGCTTTTCTTGGCATGTGTTAGAATCCTTTAGGTGGCAAGCGACACAAATTCAAATTCAAACTGGCTTTAGCAAAAAGGGAAGTTTGTTATTTCCTATAACTGAATTCTGTGATAGGCAAGAGATTTCTTTCATGTGCATTCTGGTTTCGCAGATGGGCTTTGTAGTTGGGATCTCTTCTGCCCTATTTCTTGTTACCAGCCCTCTCTGTTTTTCAGATTCCACCTCATGGGAGCACCAAGAGTGCCCAGGTCTTTTCACCCTTGAACACAATGTGCATGGAGCCTGTACTCTGTGAGCACCGTTGGCTGCAGCAGGGAAATTCTAGTGGGTATGAACCAGGCAGAGCAGAGACCTCCCTCTTCTCTCTGCTCTGCCTGGTTGACACCCATTAGAATTTCCCTGCTGCAGCCAACTGTGACCTGCTCCCAGGAGTGTTCCTTCTGACTGCATTGGTGCCTTCCTTGGCGCTCCCCAGCACCTAGCACCCCTCCATCAGATTTTATTTAAATTGCCAACATTTTTGTCTACTTTTCCCATTCATCTGTGACCTTCTCATACGGTTTCGGTCTGTGTCCTGACCCAGATCTCCCGTTCAATTGTATTCTCCAACATTGGAGGTGGGGCCTTGTGGGGGGTGATTGGATCATGGGAGTAGATCCTTCATGAATGGTGTAGCCCAATCCCTTTGGTGCTGTTCTCATGATGGTGAGAGAGTTCTCATGAGATCTGGTCGTTGAAAAGGGTGTAGAACTTCTCCTCACGTCTCTCTCTTGGTCCTGCCTCTGTCACGTAAGACACGTGCTCCTGCTTTGCCTTCTGCCATGAGTAAGAGCTCCCTCAGACCTCACCAGTATCAGATGCTGCCATGCTTCCTGTACAGCCTGGGGAACTGTGAGCTAATTAAACCTCTTTTCTTGATAAACTACCCAGTCTCAGGTATTTCTTAATAGCAATGTAAGAACAGACCAATACACCTCCTCTGTTCACTTCATGCCTCGTTATTCACAGCACTGGAATCTGCTGGAGACCTAAGAAGGTCATCTTAACCCTGTGGATTTCTGTTCTATCTAACATGTTGCCTGGCTTGAGGGAAAGATGTGAGCCACATAACACTGTTGCCATCCTTTGCCATCAACCATGGCAGCTCTGATGATTAGGTGATGGTGTATGTGCTTCATGTTGAGCTTATGCCAGAAACTCCGCTAGTCCCTTTATGGACTGCAATCATTAACCCTAGTAGAAAGTTAGGATCGTTTACCCATTTTAGAGACAAGTGCAATAGAGCTCAGGGAGTAAACAGCTCATCCTTGACCACACAGATCATAAGCACTAGATAATGGAACTAGAATAATTATTGGACATACCTGTCCATCAGAGTGCAGGGAGAACCCCTCACCTGACTTAGCCGCCCCTCCACCTCTAGTGGCTCACCTCCTACCACTCTCCTCACCGCCGCACACTGCAGCCTCCTTGGCCTTCTCTCCACCCTAGAGCAGCGAACCTCACCACCTGCTTAGGGTCCTCCACTCCTAACGCTCTCCCCAGAGAGTTGCCTGCATAGTAGCTTCTCATCCTTCGGGTCTCAACTCAAAGTCATCTCTGCTGGAGCTCCCAGGAGCTCCAGATGAACTAGGTCATTCCCCTTGTCACTCTCAACCCCTTCACAGGCTTTTATTTTTCTAAGTACCTGCAGTCACCTGTTCTGGGGTGCATTATCTCTCTCCTAATGGAATGCCCACTCTGAGACAGCAGGGAAATCACATCTTTTATAGGGGAAGATTATGAGCTGATCTTTAAAATGTGCAATTATCATTTTGTAACTGGTGAGACCATTGAAGGTATTTGTTGAAAATGAATATACTTTTAGAATCTCAATAATGTTTTGGTGTTTTGTTGGAGAAAGACTTCAGCTTGGCAACCTCGCTTCATGTAAGGAGGGTACTTTAAATATAGCAGTCTCTGACATTTTCTCACATTCAGACATCTATGACCTTTTAGCCTTCTTGCCCTTCCGTGGAAAAATAGGTAGGAAAAGAAATTGAGTTCTATTCCATTCTCTGTATTCTGAGTAGTAATGTGAATAAGAAGATAGACAAGAATCTAATGAGTAATTATGGACGGAAAAATGAAATAGTGCATTTTATACAGAAATAAAGGCATGATAATAATCATTTTCTTAGTGACCCATTTCAATTGGAAATAGCTCAAAATGAATATAATCTAACATTGGCTTTGCATTCAGAAATCCAGGTTTTTTCTAATGCCGACCAACTGAATTCTATATGCCAACATTAGTTGTTCAGTGATGTTTGAAAACAGAAACAAAAAAGGTCATTTTCATGTTTACTTAATTTTTTTCAAAATGAAAATAATAGTTCAAATAAATGCTACTATTTAAATTAAAAAATAAAAAATAACTGGCAGGGCCTTAACCTGCCTCACTCGCTACTCTTCCTCTGGTGCCTTGCCCTTGGCGTTCAGAAAGCATCTGTTGAGTGAACAAGTAAGTTATTTGCTGCTGGAATAATGAGCAGCTCTCCCATGGGAATTTAGCTCTGGGGATTTGGGCAGATGTGATGACCATTCTCATCCTAGGTGGACAGGAGCCCTAGACAGCCCATGCCCTCACTGCCAGGGCAGAGAGAAGCCCGGTGGAAGTGATTTCTTTTTTAGTTAAGTGAGTTGTGCACTGATCAGGGAGCTCCTCCGTGGCTTTTTAATATTTGTGATGATTTAGCACGGCTTCCTGGCACTGCATCAAGAAGCTGCAGTAGGGCCAGGTGCAGTGGTTCACACCTGTAATCCCAGCACTTTGGGTGGCCGAGGTGGGTGGATCACTTGAGGTCAGGAGTTTGAGACCAGTCTGGCCAACATGCTGAAACGCTGTCTCTACCAAAATGCAAAAACATTGCCTGTGCATGGTGACACACACCTGCAACCCCAGCTACTCGAGAGGCTGAGGAAGGAGAATCATTTGAACCCCAGAGGTGAAGGGTAGTGATCTGAGATCACATCACTGTACTCCAGCCTGGGTGACAGAGCGAGACTCTTTCTCAAAAAAAAAAAAAAAAAAAAAGAACAAGCTACAGTGAACAGGTCTAGGTTATGCATGTGGCTGGGGAGGAGTCTGGGAAGGTCATTTTTTGTGTATTTTATTTTGTCTTGTCTTTTTCTTCTCCAAGTTCCTAAGGAACCTACATAGAACTAATCCTAGGGTAGGAAAAATGGGGCAATGTCGGTTTAAGGGCACAAACTTAGCTATAAGATGAAATCACTTCTGTGGATCTTATGTACAGCATGGTGACTATAGTCAATAATACTCTATTGGTTACTTGAAATGGGATAAGAGAACAGATCTTAAGTGTCCTCACCCTACACACACACACACACACACACACAGAGACACACACACAAATGGTAAAATGGGTGTTGATGGATGTGTTCACTAATTCAATGGTGGACATTATTATACAATATATACACGTATATCAAATCAGTCTGTTATTTGCCTTGCAAAGATACAATTTTTACTTGTCAATAACACTTCCATAAAGATGGAAAGAAGTAAACAGAACTAATTCTAACACACCCATTTTGACTGTTGGGCAAACAAAGCAGCATTCGAGCTGAGCCATGCGGCCCTGCCACCCGCTCCGCTGCGCCAGGCTCTGTGCTGGAGTTGCCATCCTCAATAGCCTCCTTGTTGCCCATCTCGGCCCCCGGAGGTTACTAGGGGACTCTCTCCACTCAATGGGCTCCCTCTCTGCTATTGTGTTCTGATATCAGTTTACAGTCTCAAGGATATAGACTGCATCACAATTAGTCATAATGTCCAGCCAGCCCTGAAACTTATTTGCCACACAGAGTTCATTGGTCTTTGTGACAGGGACAAAGGAAGTCTTGTTGGAAGCTGAACACAAAAGGCAAACACAATGTATGGATTTCTGAATAATACAAAGGCAGGGGATACATAGCTGCTGCACAAATGGCAATGCTATTGACCAGTTAGAGGGCCCTTCCCCCAACTCTTTCTAGCTTTTCCATGAATTTGCCCAACCTGGTCCTTCAAGATTTTTCTGGCAGCAGGGAGGCAACCTAAACTAGGCAGGTAGGCTATAGCCAGAATACTGGCTTCAGCCAAGAGGATTTTTCTGTGAGAGATGGGTGGTGTGTGTTTACGGAGCATTTCCTATGGACTCTGTAGAGGATGGTAAAATGGTTTCTGTGATTTAAAGATACATAGGTGCAGATGAACACATCTGAGCGTGTTCAAGTCTGTGTGAGTGTGTCTGGGTAGGATTGCATAAGAATGTGAATGTGTGGGTGAGAGTGTGCAGACGTATTTTCATGTATGAATGCATCTGAGTGTTTGCATTGTGACATGCATGTGACATTGTGCAGATCTGAGCATTTGCATGTATGAATGCATGTGTGTATTATAACTATACATGTGAGATTGTGCACACATATTTGCATGTATGAACATGGTGCATGTGAACATCTGCATGTGAATATGGTGACTATGTATGTGAATGTGTATGTGTCACTGTGTGTGTACATGGGTGAGTGTCTGTACATTCATGTGTGTATGACACTATATGGGAGTGTGCATATGAGTATGCAGTTAGAATATGCATATCTGAGGATCTGCATGAGTGTGTATGAATGTAGGTAAAAGCATGCACATGTGAGAAGTTCTATGTGTGAATGTGTCTGTGAGAGTGTGGATTGGGTGTTTGTGTGTATGAGTCTGTGTATGTGAGGATGTGTGAGTATGCATGTGAAGGTATGTATACGTGAGTTTTTATATGAAAATGTGTGTGTGTGCATGTGATCATGCATGCTGCCATGTCGTCTGAGAAATTAGCATCAGTTCCGTCACAGATTGGTTCAGCCCTCCTATAAGGGACACAGTTTAAAGGCTCATCAGCTGCCAGGTCTCCCCTTTACTATGTCAGGCTGCCTGTTGACTCTGCCATCAGGTTCAGTGAACGGCAGAAATCCTGGGCAGGACCACAGAGCAATCACAGAACGGGTCTGCTGAACAAAGGTAGTTTGAGTGGTTGCAGCAAACTCTGGTCTCTGATGTGACCAAATAAATTATCTTTCACATGTGACATCCATTTCCTCTCCCCAAGGCATTTCATGAGCTCCCTCCACAAGTTTTCCAGACTCTTCCAGCTTCAATTAAGTTTACACAAATTTTATAAGTATATAGCCTTGCTGAAGAGTAGCATGATGAAGTGCCTCAGAAACTAGAATTTCTCTGGCTACTTCCGTATTTTATTAGCATTATCAATCCACCTATCCAAATCAACAATTCTTTCTTCTTTCCTTTTTCCTTCCTTCTTTTCCTTACTTCCTTCCTTTTTTCCTTTCCTTCCTTCCTTCTTTCCTCCTCTCCTTCCTCCCCTCCTTCCTTTCCTCCTTCCCTTTCCCCTTTCTCCCTTTCTTTTTTCTCTCCTTCCTCCCTCCCTGTATCCCCTTCTCTTGTCCTTCCTCCTTCCCTCTCCTCCTTTCTTTCTTCTTTCTTTCCCCTCTGAAAGCATACACATTCCCACATAACTGTGTGCAGACAGCTTTATAAGTCTTTTTCTACACTCCCCCAAATCACCTTGTGTACCTTCATACTAATCCTGACAGCAGCTAATATTTACGAAGCTTTTCTTATATAAGTTACTTTGCTTAACACACATTGAAAAGCCATGATGTGGTTTACAGAACACCACTGCTGTGTACTGATCATGGGTGTCAGTGCTTGGCTTTACAGATCAGACACGATTGTGAGCATGGAAATTGGGTTTTCTAAACTGGTGCACTATTTTCACAGTCAGTGATTCTTCAGGCTTCTGTTTAAGTTTCTCAGGGTTGTGTGTTGTTGATGAGGGGAGGGCACTTAGCCATCTCTGCTCTGATACTTACTGTGAAACGGTGGGCAGGTTCACCCACTCATCCATTCATTCATTCATCCCTTTGTCTATTCAGCTACTTTACAAATACTTTAAGTACCTACTTATGCACCAGATACTTTTTTAACTTTGGGAAATGCAGTAGTGACCCTTCCCTATGAAGCATACATCCTAAAGGAGACAGACAATGATAAACAAGAAAATAAATAAATACAAGCTACTTCCAGAGGGCTGAGTCACTTAACCTCTGAGCCTTGCTTTCCTATGTGCAAAATTAGGATTGTAGTAATATTTACCATCATGTGGTCATTGCGAAAAAGATACAAGCAACACTCTGAGAATGATATTGGGCAGCCAAGGGGACATGTCCAAACATGTTGACATTTACAGGGCTTTGCAAGTTAAATTTCTATAGGATGAAAAACCACCTAGGTAATTAAGTTGCTAACTTTTCTAGGTTCATGGTCTCGAGTTGGCTTCTGTCTTTGTAAATTTATTTATTTATTTTGAGGCGGATTCTTGCTCTGTTTCCCAGGCTGGAGTGCTTGGTTCACGGCAACCTCCCACTCCCAGGTTCAAACAATCTCTTGCCTCAATCTCCTGCCTCAATCTCCCAAGTGTCTGGAATCACAGGCACATGCCACCACGACCAGCTAATTTTTGTATTTTTAGTACAGACGAGGTTTCACCATGTTGGCCAGTTTCGTCTCCAGTTCCTGGCCTCAGTGATCTACCTGGCGTGGCCTCCCAAAGTGCCGAGATTATAAGCATGAGCCACCTTGCCCGGCCATCGTAAATTTAGATTGTTAATGCTGATTCCTGGCTCTGCAATTTACCAGTTGTATGGATTAAACTTTCTTGCTAATCTCTGATTTTCTCAATTACAATGGGATATTAAATGAGAGAAAATATAATAAAGTAACTGAACCCAGGACTGGGTCAAAAATGTTTAAAACCCCTCCATTGTGTAGAAGAACGAGAACAGGCTTTGAAGGCTACAGACCCGGATCCAGCTGCCAGCTGTGGTTCTTTCAATGCTATGGTTCTCAGTTGAGTTATTTTACACATGCTGTATCAGGCTCCTCATCGGTAAAACTTAAATAATACCTTATAGGAAAGTGAGATATAAAAAATAACTTATCTGTTAACACACAGTAGGGAATCAAATGTCCATGCTCCTTATTTTCCAATTAATTAGGGCAGTTGTGAAAGAATGAACGAACTAAAATATGGAGCGGTATGCATTTTTAATTTCGGTGATAAGCTTGGCTAATTCTAGTTTCTGTTTTTCTTACCTCTTCTCTCACACTGTTCACATCTTTGTATGTTTCAGACAGAATTTTTTAAAACAACTCAGCTCCGTGTTTTATGTAAGGGGTCAATGAACTGAGGCCTGCGGGTTCAACTCAGCCTACTACCCATTTTTATACAACTAGAAATGTATAAAAGAGCTAGTAGGCCGGGCTCGGTGGCTCACAACTATAACCCCAGCACTTTGGGAGGTCAAGGCAGGCAGGTCACGAGGTCAGAAGACAGAGACCATCCTGACCATGGTGAAACCCGTTCTCTACTAAAAATACAAAAATTAGCCAGGCATGGTGGCGGGTGTCTGCAGTCCCTGCTACTCAGGAGCCTGAAGCAGGATAATCACTTGAACCCAGGAAGCAGAGGTTGCAGAGAGCCGAGATCGTGCCACTGCACTCTAGCCTGGGCAACAGAGCGAGATTCCATCTCAAAAAAAAAAAAAAAAAAAGAGCTAGTAATGGCTTTAATACTTTTTAATGGTTAGAAAAAAACAATCGAGAGAAGAATAATATTTTGTGACATATGGAATGACATGCAATTCCAGTATCAGTGTGAACAAAATTTTATGGTAACACAGGTATGCATATTCCTTTATGTGTTACTCTCACCAAGGGCAGAGCAGATTAACTGTGACAGAGACGGTAAGGCTTGCAGAGCTGGGAATGTCTATTCTCTAGTCCTCCGAGTAAGTTTGCCATCTCCCGCTCTTTCCTAACTGAATCTGTGATTTTTTTTTTTTATTCCAGACATTCTCTTAACTACCTAAAGCTTTTATTTCTTTTTTAAAATTTGTATTTATTTATTTATTTTTGAGACAGAGTCCTGCTCTGTGGCCCAGGCTGGAGTGCAGTAGTGAGATCTCTGCTCACTGCAACCTCTACCTCTGGGTTCAAGTGGGTTCTGCCTCACCTTCCAGAATAGCTGGGATTACAGCTGCCCACCATCATGCCTGGCTAAATTTTTTTGTATTTTTAGGAGAGACAAGGTTTCACCATGTTGCCTAGGCTGATCTCGAACTCCTGACCTCAAGTGTTCTGCCCTCCTTGGCCTCCCAAAGTGCTGGGATTACAGGTGTAAGCCACCATACCTGACCCCTAAAGCTTTTACTTCTAAGAACTCAAATTTTTTTTTTTTTTTTTTTTTTTTTTTTTTTTTTGACATGGAATTTCACTCGTTACCCATGCTGGAGTACAATGGTGTGATCTTGGCTCACCGCAACCTCCGCCTCCCGAGTTCAAGTGATTCTCCTGCCTCAGTCTACTGAGTAGCTAGGATTACAGGCATGCACCACCATGCCTAGCTAATTTTGTATTTTTAGTAGACACAGGGTTTCTCCATGTTGGTCAGGCTGGTCTCGAACTCCCAATCTCAGGTGATCCACCCACCTTGGCCTCTCAAAGTGCTGGGATTGCAGGCATGAGCCACCATGCCTGGCCATAACTCAAATTTTTAACAGCAGAGTTGTCTTTGTATTAATATTAGGATATTCCACTGAATCACTCAAGGAATTGTAGATAAGCTTATCTGTTTTCTTGATAAAGTCTATTTCCCTGCACGTTACCTCTTCTGTTTAAATCTTGTTCCTCCCATCTAAAGGCCAGTTTCCCTTAAATGTTGTTGTATATTGATTGTCTGTGTCCGTGTGTATTTGGGACAGTGGGAGGACAAGAGTGAACAGCGTTTCCCACAGGCCAAATGAGAATCCCTGACCATCTGTGGGTGGATGCATGTCCGGAATATGAGTTTCCTCTTTGGCATGTAGCAAAAGGGCTGGGCTGAGTCTGAAATTAACTTGCCTTCCTGCGGCGGGAAAGGGAGCCTACCCATAATATCAAGGCATCATCATATGTCACATGGGACTATTTGCTTCTCCAGTTCTTCACATGGCTCTGGAAAGCTCCTTAGTCCAGCCCTCCAGGCCACAGATCCTTAACGGAAGGCATTTGATGGTCAGCATAAAGTTCCATGAGATATTTGGAATTTCATACAAAAGATGTGTAATATTAGCATGGCCTGTATCAGCTCCTTAAAAGAATCTATACATCTCCCCCCAAATTACTTAATTAATTAAAATGTGAAGAGTCACCATACTCAGTGTGGAAACTGAGAGTACACAGAAAAATGCTTTACTTCTTTCTAGATCGTGAGAGCCAAATTAGTTACACCAAGAAACACTGAAGCAATAGACAGAAGTTGTTCTCATGATATTTTTCAAAGTCCGGGAGATACCAGAAGTGGTACCACGTCCTTTTGCATACCTGGTCTCCTTTACTGCATCGGAAGCCAACCTGAACATGGCAGCATGCAAGTGTTACGCCTGAAGACACCGGGGCTCAAAGGGGTAGATGTATGGACCGGCTCTGTCAGGCAATCCTGAATCGAATCTGATAAAAAGCCTTCAGACTGTAGGGCTTGTTTATTCAATGAAACTTCATGCACTTATAACTGCTATATTTCCCCTGGTTTGAAGACCAGGGGAAATTGAACCCAGAGGAATTGAGCTTCCTGCAGTTGTCCAAGCAGTAGCAGAAAGAGCCAATCAGGCCCCGACGCTTTAGTTCTGGACCTACATGTAAATCCCTAAACACTACTTCTTCCCCATAATGAGAGTCACCTTCCCTTTAATTAAAATTCCCTTACAAATGTAGACATTCCACTTTTACTAATAATTACTTGGAGAAGATTTTTAGCAATCAGCACTACATAAATATCCGAACCTCCTGGAAGACCATCACAGCTGCAGCATCCCCCCTTCCTCTAATTTATTATTTATATACCGCCGCAGATAGACATAGCTCTTTGTGGCAATTAACATGGGCCTTCCAGTCTCTCCTCTTGTGGGTTCAGGCTGCAGACGAGCATTACTGCCTCGATCACAATTACTATTAATTGGAGAACTCTCCCTTCTCTATAAAATATGTACTACTCCAAAGTGCGATAAACCGCCCAAGGAATATGAACTGCATGTCAGGAGATGTATTGTGAGGGCTCCGGATTTAACAAGTCATTTACCCTGTAATTACGAGGGGTGGAGGGAATCCTCTTAATGGGGCAGAGGACATGTTGCCAACAGCAGGGGCTCCAACTCCAAGCTCAAATGACTTCCCCGTGATAAAATGAACCACAGGCTAACAGCAAATGCACCAACACATCTCACTGCTGTTTTTATTTTTAATACAATCAGAGGAAGAGCAAGGATTCTTTGGCTCATGGAATCCCTTGGCCTACTTTGGAAAAGCAATTCCATTGATTCATCATGTATTTATTTTTTTCTAAATCACAGGCCTGATCTATCCCCGACATTGTTCTCGAACCCAGATCCTGGGACATCAAGGTGAGTGTGGCATAGTCTCAGTCCTATGGAAACGAATTCTCCTGTGTGAGTGATGTTGGGTCAGTTGACTTTTGGGTCACAGAGTGAAAGGGGTCATCCTGGAGAAGACTGTCAGCCATGGGAGCAGAAAGAGGAACCACCATCTGTCTATAGAAGTTAACATTTATAATCCCACAAGGAAAGTAAGAATTGCTCAAGGGAAAAGGATCAGTGAGGGGTGTCGGGGCTGAGGAAATGGCATTTTCAAAGGCAAGTAGGCCAGGGCATCAAAGCCTATTTACGATTGTCAGAGAGTCTATTTGGGAGGGTGGTGAAGGTTGGTTTGTGTGCTAAAAGTATGCTTCAGGAGGTTGGTCTTTTAATAAGCCTGCAACCAAAACTTACCTTCTCTTTTCTTATTGATTATGAAAACACTGGAGCCATGCAATTAACAGGCTGGCCTTCGCACCACAATTCTCAGAATAGTTCTATGTGAAGAAATCTAATTGTGATTAATATTATGGGCTCCTAAGTCAAAAATTTTTAACACAGTTTTGTTTTTGTAACACAATGCAGATGTTCACCGTCAGAATTATGGCCATAGAGCAATGGGGCTACCCTCTCCTCAGGAGGCTTCATCTTCAGACAGAGTGAGACTGAGGTTCATGTTCAAACTTCAGCTGTTACTAACTGTGTGATCTCGGGCAAGGTATTTGATCTCCCTGAGACTCAGATTCCATCTCTAAAAAAAAGGAAGAGAATGTTCATTACCTCATGGCCATTTTGTGAAGATGTGATAAGTGTTAGAAAATTCTAGAAGCCTGTCTACTAGTGGCATCCCTGAGATGGTAGGAATTGTCCTTAGGGCATTGAAGCACTGCCTTTGATCAGGGTTTCCATGTTTTGTCCTCCAGATAGTGCAGGTTAACATTGCTACACCCTTAAGAACTTGAGAACGTACTTTAATAATACCATTGCCTATGATATTCAGAAAAGGAAGAAATTATAGCAATGTGCTTAAAAGAAACACAACTTAATAAGACAGTCAACTTGTTGGATCAACTCTTCTCCAGAGGAAGGTTTTTCAACTTGGCTGACCACTAGAATCACTTTAGGGTAGTCAAACATTACACATGCCTAGGCTCCACCCCAGAAATTGTGATTTATGATTTATTAGTTCTGGCTACAGTGAACAGCGCACAGACAAGAGTGAAAAACCACAGCTTTAAAGGAGAACATTTTAAACACATATGTTTTAGGATGTCTCCTTCCTTAAGACACCCCACCTAAACCTACCTTTTCTTATTAAGATGTGTTTCTTTGAAGCACATGGCTATAACATCTTCCTTTTCTGGGGACTGTAAGCAATGGTATGATTAACCTGCAAGGATATGTGTGGAAGGAGGAGACAGGTCTCAGAGTATGAACTTCTTTTAAAAGGTCTGCCTGCAGTTGACAATGACGCTGTGTTCTCAGATCCCTGGATATCTCCTCTTAAATCATTTGGGAGCAATTACTGGTCAGGTAATCGAATAGGGTAGGATTCTCAAAGTCACAGATTAAGCCCAGCATCTCAGCTTAACACAAGGTGTGTTTCTCATGCACACAAATCTTTGCAGAAACTGGAAGTTTTACCTCAGTCTTTTTTCTATGCCAAATAGAATGCATGGACTCCAAGGTCACTGCAGCAGAAAAGAATTTATAATGGAGATTTCAAAGGTCCAGGCCTGGCAGCAGGCCATTGTCACTGTCACCAACTCCAGGCTAAGGTAGTCTAGGAAATAGGCCCTTCATGTGCCCAGGAAGAGGAAAGGTAGAGCAAATACACATCGGTTAGTCTGTGTCACAGAAGCTGCTCTCACACGCTTTGACTGTTGAGCTCTAGGCCTTCTTTCATCATGA
Organism: Sapajus apella; assembly: GCF_009761245.1. Classification (NCBI taxonomy): domain Eukaryota; kingdom Metazoa; phylum Chordata; class Mammalia; order Primates; family Cebidae; genus Sapajus; species Sapajus apella. Next base: position 23,399,898 of record NW_022436955.1, read on the forward strand.
ATCTCAACTTTTATGTCTGTGTCCTCAGATGTCGCTACCAAAAACCAAACCAAGAAAAACTAATGAAGAAAAATGCCCAGTGCTCACACATGGACAGAAATGGAAATTTCATTGTACTGGTTTCCTAGAGCTGCTGTCACAGAGCACCAGAATTGGGTGGCTTTAAACGACAGAAATGTATTTTCTAATAGTTCTGAAGCCCGGAAGTTGCAAATCAAGGTGTCAGCGGGGCCAGGCTCCTCTGAGGCTCTGGGTAGCATCCTGCCTTGATTCTTCCTAGATCTGGTGCTAGCCAGTAGCCTTGGGGTTCCCTGGATTGCAGCTGTAACAGTTCAACTTCTGCATCCATCATCACACAGCCATCTTCACGTCACCTTCCATTTTTTATGCGTCTTTTCAAATTTTCCCTTTTTATAAGGTCACCAGCCATATTGAAACAGAGCCTACCCTAATGACCTCATCTTAACTTGATTAAAGACCCTATTTCCAAAGAAGATCACATTTCGAGGTACCAGGGGTTAGGATTTCAACACATCCTTTTTTGGGGAGGGTCATAATTCAACACATAACACCTACTTTTCTTAAGATTGGCATTCATAGGCTTTAAGGCACTTTAGTCTCCGTGGAGTGTGAGTTAAAATCAAGCAAGTCATAGTAGAGGTGAGGAAGGGCAATGTTTCTATGCATTCCCCATGCTTATGAGGAATGCTGTGGGCCCATCTGCTACTCACCATGTGGCCAGCCAAGGATCATAACCCCCCTTCAACTCTAGACCTAACATTATCAGATGAATAGAAAAAAGACTGGAAGAAGAGCTGAGTAACTGTGATCTATATTTGTGATACAAACATCGATACTTTAAAAATCCCTTCCTTACACATCCTGGTCGTTTTACCTCCAGGTTTCCTATAATGGAAAAGCAGTGTTTCAGAATTTCAAAGGCCAATGATGATTCTTTTCATTTCTCGTAATATTTTCCATGCCCAAGGTTCGTACCTTGTTTCTGGCCCTCTGTGCTGTGAACTGATCCTCCATCATGGGTGTTTATTTCATATCATTCTGCAGTCCACTGAAGTTTATGGGTGGAAACTTTTCTGGATGTTTTTGCCCGTCATATTGCGGTCCTTACCCCTCCCCACTCAGCCTACTCAGTGGTCCCTAGCATGTTGCCGCCACACCCTGAGTTGAGGGCCTTCTTAGGTAAAACAATCAGGTTTTTCATGGCTCTGAACCCACAGCAAACACTTGAAATTTCTTTTGGAGTGCTCAGTGCTATGAAAGGTTATGTACTTTTAAGTCAGATAAGGACTTTTGAAAAATATGAAGCTCTTAAACAGATACAAACAAGAGGTTTCAAGTAGGTCCAAGGGGTAGAAACAGAAGTGTAGCAAATACCTATTCACTAGTGTCACTGGGGGCACTGTTAGCCATCTTTAACCTGAAAATCGGAATAAAGCAGAATTATGTGCAATGAAATAACGCAAACAAAACAAAATGAATCCTGGGAGTAAACAGTTTACTTTCTGACAATAAAGAAAAACAGATGGAACCAGCCAGGTGCCTCTGCCGTAACTCAGGGACGTGGGTGCACGATAGGAAAGTCCAGGAAGCTTGCTCCTCTCTTGAACTGTCAACTGATTGTTTTCATAAGACAAACAGCAGCTCCTCTGCCTTGTCAGCAGCCTTCAATGCATTCTCACCTCTAATAGGATTGAACAAGCCACTCTGCAGTCCCACCTCCAACCTGGAGAATTCCTGTCTCAAGGGACTCCGCCCATGGCCGGTAACACAAAATGCCCCTTGGCGCTATCCTCAGGATGCATTTGAGTTACCCCTGACAGTAAAATTTGCATATATCCCCAGACTGCTCCTTCCACGCCCTTGTGTGCCTCTGGGCCCTGGAGTCTGCACTGGGCTTGCTGCAGCCTGGGTGCTACCTAGCTTGAAACAGATGCTACAGAGCCTGCTTCTCGGGAGGCGATTGTGCCAAGTGCCTGAGATTTAAAATGACAGGGTGCATTTACATGTAAATTTGTGACTGAAGAGCAAGTCTTCACTAGTGGAAGTTTACCTCCCATAATCAGCAAGCTCTCTCTGCAGCTCTGCTTGGGGTAAGGCCAGGATCCCCACCCAAAGAAATGGAGACGCTACTTAATGAGTTCTTGTTTTGAAGTGGACAAAGAGGCCGGGAAACCAGAGGTGGGAACACCTGCCACCTGGGGGTAATTTTCATCATGTTAATATCAACCCTATTCAAATTCTGATTTTTTTTCTAGTTGAGAGAAGAAGATACATACACAGACATTTTGATGTGGATGGGCCAAATCAGATACACCCTTGTACACACCTGCCCATATGCACATAAGCACACATCACACATTCAACTCTGTGTGTTCATCCACATGTGTGCACCTAAACATAAGTGTAGATGTGACATGGTAAAAGCCCCACAAAACTGCATACCTCAACCATACCTTGGCTTTCTGTTGAAACTGCTCTCTGTAACCCTGATATGACAGGCAAGCAGTCCAAACCTCCGCCATCTTGGCCCCTGTGACTTGTAATAAGTAACTAAGGTCTGTAATTTCTACCCTACCCAGGCAATGTGTAAGCTAACGCTTATCTTGACTTCTCTGAACCACTTAAGTAACAATTGGAATGTCCGAAGCCCCTCACCCTCACCCCCGCCCAGGAGGTGGTTTACAGAATGTCCAAAGTCCACTAGCCCTCAGAATGTCCAAAGCCCCTCACCCCCACCCCTGCCCAGGAGGTGTTTTACGGGCATAAAAGGTCTTGACACCCTCCTTCCAGGGCCACGGGTTAGAGAGACATGAGTCCTCCATGACCACCGGCAATAAATGACCCTCTAGATTGGCTTACTTTTGTCTCGGTGGTGATTCTGTACTTGCTCCCTTACAACACAGACATGCTTACACACAGAAGCAGTGCTGAGGAGTATGTATGGGCTCCCAACTGCAACTGCTAGGCTCCAGTCCTCTCTCTCCTAAGCTGTGTGGCTGGGGCAACTCATGTCACACCATTAAATAAGAGTATTGGCTGGGTGCGGTGGCTCACACCTGTAATCCCAAGACTTTGGGAGGCTGAGGTGGGTGGATCACGAGGTCGAGAAATCGAGACCATCCTGGCCAACATGGTGAAACCCTGTCTCTACTAAAAAACATAAAAATTACCTAGGCATGGTGGTCTGTGCCTATAGTCCCAGCTACTTGGGAGGCTGAGACAGGAGAATTGCTTGAACCTGGGCAGAGGAGGTTGCCGTGAGCAGAGATCATGCTACTGCATGCCTGGCCACAGAGCAAGACTCTGTCTCAAAATATATATGTGTGTGTGTATACACACACACACACACACACACACACACACACACACACACACACATATATATATATATATACCATGATATATATTCATATATCAACCATGCCTATCATATATATATATATATATATATATATATATATATATATATAAATCAACCATGCCTATCTTTTGTGTTTGTTCTGAAGTTTTCACATGAAAATACACGGAAAGTGCTTAGGATTCCAGAATGTCCATTCAAGTTACTATCATCATCATCATGATCCATATATTTCCACCTATGAGCAAGCAAGCAAGCCTCTGAGCTATTTGTTCCAGTGCCTCTTCTTGCCTGGAAAGCTCATCCTCATGGAGCTGGCAGCCAATAGGAAGTGCAAATTGCCTGGTCCAACAGACGGACAAGTTGCCCAGACAGGTGGGATTGCTGAAAAATCAGAGCTTAGCTTCTGTCTACATGCCAAGCTGAAACACATAACAGCAACAAAACAAGCCACAACTGCAAAGAATGAAAGAAAACTCAGTCTGTTTCGGCAAATTAGCTTACAAATTCTAAAACTTGCTTGCAACTATGTTGGGTTCAGGAGAAAGTCCCTTATTACCTAAACAGTATAAGACTACCTTTTGTGCTAACATTGAAGATAGAAAAGTGAAAAGACTTGGCCTCTGCCATACAGCATGGAATACTCTAGTGAGGGAAGCAAAGTCACAAATTGCTCACGATGGCAGGGTAGGTGGTTACAGGAGTTAAACTCATGGAGTTTATTGGCACCCAAGGAAAGGGGTGTGTTATCCAATGAGGGTAGGAGGGTGAAGAAAGTGCCTGAGGATGGCTTTACAGCAGGAGTGAGGTTCTAGCTGGAATTGAGGGGCTGGATAGTCACAGGATGAGTGAGGTGGGGATGGTGTTCCTGACTCAGGGAACAGCACGTGCCAAGTCTGCGATGAGCTACTTGGGTGTGGCTGCATTTCGGGGCTTGCATTATGGCCATCTCCGTACTGGGAAGGCAGGCAAGGGAAATGCTGTCCTTTCACCTCCCAAGCCTGAGTTAATCAGGTGCTCCGTGCCAGACACCACCCAAGAATGGAAAGTGACCTTCAGCACTGTCCGTGGTGTGTTTCCATGATCTTGGTTGAGCTATCTTTACAGCTCGCCTCTCCTGAGAAGTTTTCCCAGACTCGTCCCTCCTGCTCCTTTTCCACACATTCATGTCCACATTCCCTAACCCGGTTGTGCATGGAACACGTGAATTTTAGTCCCAGTGTATACCTAGAGACGCCATTTGAGCTCAAGGAGCTTGTACTGAATGGAAAGAATCCGGTCCTTTTCAAATGGCCGATTGCTATAGGGAGAAAGGTATTTAACTGGCTTACTGTCTTTTTCAAAAAAAATTATTAAAATATTTAAAAGTGCAGCTCAACACAGAGTTGCTGAACACCTTTGTGGTGTCAGGAGGAATCCAGTCCTTCTCTCCTAATGCCAGCTGTCAGCATCATCAGGAGGCACAGAGCCCACTCCCAGGGCAGCTGGATAGGGGCACAGGAGCCTGCTTCCCTCCCACCACTGAGCAGGAGGACAGGCCTTCTTCTACAATTGTTGCCTTCACAATTGTGAATTCAAATAACCCAGTTACATAACCAAGCATCTGTGATGGCCCATTGTTCTGGCCAGCCCTCTCGGCTTTTGTTCCTTCCTCCGTGCACCAAACTCTGAATGTCCACCCATTACAGGGACCACGTGGTACTCTGCATTCTTTTTTTTTTTTTTTCTTTCCCTCAGTTGAAATGGATCTTTGCATTCACCAGTTATTTACAAATATTCCAGTTTCCTCCTCCGCGGTGAGCCATGACGTTTCCCAACTTGTTAAAATAAGAGGGTTAGGGATGTGGGGGATAAAGGTAGACATCACACTTGCAAGATAGCATTCTAAGTAACAGAGAGTTGCAGCGAAACAAGCTGAGTTGTCAAAATTGGTGGTTAAGTTGCAGGGAGAGACTGCAGTCATTGTCTGGGTGTGGACGGAACCCTCCTTCTTTCCCTGTATGGCAGATTTTATGATGTCAGGTTGCACTCAGCTCTAATTAAAAGATCCAGTTGCCTTTGTGTGCCAGGGTGCTATTTTACCTTCAGTATCTGTCTTTTGTGTGTGTCTGTGTGACAAAACTACTTTCTTTTTACTTTTTTTTCCTCCAGAAAAGTCATGATAGAACTGAACAACAACAAAAGGCCATAAACATGATACCCCAAGCTAAGTGATCTTTAAAAAAAAAAAAGAAGAAAGGAGTAATACCCACTCAATTAAAACAGGGGCATACTTTGCTGTTTTCTACCTTTGGCTCCTTGGCAAGGCCTGGAATGAACAGTTGTTGTGAATGAGGGTACTGCTGAAATCTGGCTTTGTCTACCTGAGGCTACCAACTCAATGGTTTTGATTGAATCGACAGTCCTATTATTTAGGGGACCCTTTCTGAGGAATCTACTCCCTGAGTCAGCATTTTGGATGGCTGAACTGGCGGTGATCCCAACATTTGCCGGAGCATCCCAGGCTGAGCCACATGGCCCTCCTGGTTTCCAAGTGGACTCACAATTTGGGTTATGCAAACATTTCCTTTAGGATCTGGCTCCATGTCCCAGGGTCTAGCGTGGGAATCATCCGTCAGGTTCACAGATCCAGAAATGCCCGTGATTTGACCTAGTACAACACACGGCCTGAATTTCAAAACCTGAGAGCAGTGTTAACGGTGATGATGTCTCAGCTTCTTCTCCCTGGAGTTTATTCATTCATGAACCCACCCAGGTTAAGATCACATGTACAGATATTGCTCACTGGGTGATCTCTATTTGCTGAGCAGTGAATCAAATGCTTCAAGTCTTACCTCACTAGATTCTCCCAACAACCTTATTATTATTATTATTATTTTTTTTTTTTGAGACGGAGTTTCGCTCTTGTTACCCAGGCTGGAGTGCAATGGCGCGATCTCGGCTCACCGCAACCTCCGCCTCCTGGGTTCAGGCAATTCTCCTGCCTCAGCCTCCTGAGTCGCTGGGATTACAGGCACACACCACCATGCCCAGCTAATTTTTGTATGTTTAGTAGAGACGGGGTTTCACCATGTTGACCAGGATGGTCTCGATCTCTTGACCTCGTGATCCACCCGCCTCGGCCTCCCAAAGTGCTGGGATTACAGGCGTGAGCCACCGCGCCCCGCCCAACAACCTTATTATTATCCCAATTTTATGAAGGAAGACACTGAGGCCCAGAGTGACTGATAAAAAGACTAAAGGCCAAACAAATCTTAAGGGAGGAAGCTGGACTTGGAATCTGGGAAGCCTGATGCCAGAATCTGTGATCAAAAGCAGAAACCTCTATGCCTCATCCATTCTTTCCTTCAGGAAACATATTTGGATCAATTTTTATGTTTCTTTGAGAAAAAGTCAAACAATGTCCCTTGATCCAACAAAAAAAAGATACAGAGGGAAATCACATATAGTGAAACCAATTTTGTTCTCATTAACATTATAAAGAAAGTTGAATAAAACGATGTTATTCCAATACCTGCTGTGCGTTGTTTCACTGAAAGTCGCAGTTTCCAAGAACCTATAGGGACATTGACTGACAACTTACTTTATACTGAAATGTGACCTTAATGGGGATTGTCTTTATCTTCTATTGCTGCGGAACAAATTACCACAAACTTGGAGGTTTTCAAGGACACTCGTTTACTTTAAAGGATACTCATTTACTATCTTACAATATCCGTGGATCAGAAGTCCAGGAGGCCTTGGCCAGATTCTTGGCTTAGGGTCTTAAAAGCCAAAGTCAAGGTCTTGGCTGGGTTGGGCTATTATCTCCAGGCTCTGGGGAGGAATTTGCTTCTGAATTCATTTTGGTCCTTGGTCAAATCGAGTTCTTTGCAGTGGCAAGGAATGAAGTGTCAGTTTTCCTCGTGGCTGTCAGCCAGGGCCACTTTCCGCTTCTAGAGACCTCTCTTTGGTGCTCACAACATGGCCTTTTTCATCTTCAAAGCCAGTGATGGTTGGTCCAGCCGTCCTTGTATTTTACATCTTACTGACTTCCCTTCTGCCTCCACTTGGAGGAAATGGTCTGCTTTTATAGGGCTCATCTGACTGAGTCAGGTCCACCTGCACTTTCTCTCCATGTGTTAATATCACCTAATTGCATCTGCAAAATCCCTTCAAGGTAGCATGCAGATAAGGGTTGTTTTTTTTTTTTTTTTTTTTAATAACCAGGGGACAAGAATCTTGGGGGCTGTCATTGGGATTCTGCCTAACACGAGGTCAAACTGAGCGGGGAAAGGTGGGCATATGAGCTGGGGAGAAATGTCAGGAGGGCTACGCACGAGACGTCCCTGTCACATCCTTCCCAGACCTCCACTAGGTGGACTTATCATCATAGCCATACTTCTTATCTGCCTGCTGGTCTTCATTTCTCGTTTGTAAAAATGGGGTATAATTATTCAACACTTCACAGAGATTTTGAGAGAATTAAGTTGAGAATTAAATTAAATGATTGTAAAAGGTTCTGCACAGTATCTGGCGTGTCACGGATGTTAGATAAACACTGGCTGTTATCAGTACTATTATTATCTATGATTATGTAATTTAAAGAAACATTATTCATGCTAATAAAAATGTAAAAATAAATAAAGGGATGGTTTTAAAAGGTGATACTTAAGCTCATTTTCTAGGACAATTTAGAAAGTGCCTGGGTGGGCAATTTGTTTTCAGGGTCAACTGCCTAGTTTCTACTCCAAATACTCATTCCTCCAGGGGGCAGCATGTCCCACCCAGGACATCCTCAGAGCCGCCTTGCTCTAGGAATAATTAGGACAGTAACAACAGCCAAACTTATTTAGGGCTTGCTGTGCACCAGGACTCTGCTCAGAACTTTACGTATTTTGACTCAATCTTTCACAACAAGTTTATGAAATAGATACTAATGTTATTCCCTTTTTACAGATGAGGAAACCGAGGCTCAGTGAAGTCTCACAGCTCCTAAGAGGCAGGGCTGCAAACTCACCCAAGCCATCTGGCCCAGCCTCAGGTATTTCTCTCTCCACCTTTCCTCTCCTGCTCTTGTTTAGGAAACCACTAGCTTTTCCAGAACACACCCAGGTTGCTCATTTCTTTCATGCAGCCCATCGACTGCCTGGGCTGCCACCACTCAGGTTTCCTCTTTCTTCTCTGTTGGCCTTGCCTTTATGCTACAGGCATCCTTTTTTTTTTTTTTTTTTTTTTTTTTTTTTTTGAGATGGAATATTGCTCTGTCACTCAGGCTGGAGTGTGGTGGCTTGATCTCGGCTCACTGCAACCTCTACCTCCCAGGTTCGAGTGATTCTCCTGCCTCAGCTTCCGGAGTAGCTGAGACTACAGGCGTGAGACACAACACCCAGCCGATTTTTGTATTTTTAGCAGAGATGGGGTTTCAGCATGTTGACCAGGCTGGTCTTGAATTTCTGAGCTCAAATGATCCACCTGCCTTGGCCTCCCAAAGTGTTAGGGTGACAGGTGTGAGCCACTGCATCTGGCCATTTTCTCAGGTTTTAATGGGCACCCAAGTGGCCTGGAGACCAGCTTTAAAAGAACATGGTAATTCAAGTGGCTTTAGGGTGGGGCCTTAAACTCCACACTTCTGACAAGCTCCTAAAAAGGGTGGCTGATCCATGGGCCACATTGTGAGTACCAAGACTTCCATGGACCATGAGACCAATGAGGGCAGAGATCATGGCTGTTAAATCTGCAGCCTCAATTTTCTCTTCCATAAAATGGGCATAACATCACAGCAGTTTGTCCATAGTTTAACATTTTAAAACAAGTTATGGAAAATGAGATTCCTGCTTATTCTCTTTTCTAATTTCTCCCTTTCCCCTTCTCTTTTATGCACGCACGCGCGCGCGCACACACACACACACACACACACACACACACTCTGCTACAGTCTCTTTTATCTGAGTTGTTTCTTTCTCTTGTATAACCTCCAGGGATCTCTTCAAGTTCTCACAAAACCTTCATGGCTCTTTTGCTCTGATATTTTTAGTAATGAAAGTTTGCTTTTTAAAGTTGATTATAACCTGATTCAGCATCAGCCTGCAAAGGAAAGCAGGAAATCAAAGCTTTAAATGTGAAGTGGAATTCACTGCTCAGTCTTGTTGGGAAAGTTCATGCTCACTTGCCTTTATCCTTCAGGCTGTGGTCCTGAGGTTGAGCTGTCTTCTATGTCTTTATCTTCTCTCCCTCTGACTCTTTTTGTTTTCTCTCTTTGATCCTGGATTTGTCATGTGTCAGCCATATGTGATGATACAGCTCAATGGCTGCATCTTAGATTGTCTGTACATTCTAAATTATTTTCTTCTAGCTCTTTTGAAAATTGCAATACATTAATGTTAACTATAGTCACCCTACTGATCACTATATCAGTGATTTCATTTCTTCAATCTAATTGTATATTTATACCCATTAATCAATCTCTTTTTATCCCCCACTCCCACCCCTCCTGGCCTCTGGTAACCACCAATCTACTGTCTGTCTTCAGGAGACCTACTTTTATTGCTCCTACATATGAGTGAGAACATATGATGTTTGTCTTTCTGTACTTGATTTATTTCACTTAACATAACAACCTCCAATGACATCCATGTTGCTACAAAAGACAGGATTTCATTCCGTTTATGGCTGAATATTTCAGTGTGTATATATACCACATTTTCTCGATTCATTCATCCACTGATGGGAATTTAGGTTGATTCCATATTTTGCCTATTGTGAATAGGGCTGCAGTAAGCATGGGAGTGCAGATATCTTTTTGATTTATTAATTTCCTTTCTTTTGGATTCATATCCAGTAGTGGAATTGCCAGATCATATGGTAGTTCTATTTTTAGTTTTTTGGAATATCTCCATATTGTTCTTCCTAGTGGCTGTACTAATTTACATTCCCACCAACAGCGTATGAGGGTTCCTTTTCCTCCATATCCTCACCAATGTCTGCTAGTCCCTGTCTTTTTAATAAAAGCCATTTTAACTGTGATGAAGTAAGATTGCATTGTGGTTTTGACTTGCATTTTTCTGATCTTAGTGATGTTAAGCATTTTTTTCATATACCTGTTGATCATTTGTATGTCTTATTTGAAAAACATTTGATCAGATCTTTTGACCATTTTTAATTAGATTGTTTTTTCTATTATTTTAGCTTTTTATATATTCTGGTTATTAACCCCAGTCCCAAGTTTTGAAAGAGTGTCCTGTGGACCATCAGCATCTGAAACATTTTTAGTTTGAAACCATCGAGACAGATTAAAATAGTGGCAAGATAAGGTCTAATAATGAAACCAAAATGTCCTGTAAACTTGGGATATGAAACCAAGTTCATTCTCTTTAGTAATCAAATAACATAACTTTGATCTCTCATCACACCTCTTTCTGTACTTTCTCCATTTGTCATAGACCTATCCATCACTGACCAAGGAGCAAATCCATTTGAGAAAGGCCGTTCTGCCAGTTCTGTAGCGCCTGCACTGGAGAGAGATCTTGGGTGGGATCTATTGAACCAACAGGATGTCACAGCTTTTCCTAGATAGTGATCCTTCCATGGCACAACCACTGTTCTCACTGTTACCACCGACACCCACGCACGCCAGTCAAGTGCCTCCACTGCAGGGGCTGAAGAGCATGTGGCCACCGCCTGTTATCCCAAAATTCCCATCCTGATTGCGCTCGTCTCACTGCAGGAGCTGGGACTCAAGCCTGTCCGCTAGAACTAGGGCAATGTAACCACGGCTGCCACCAGCGCTGGAGGAGGGAAGTGGGTGGAGAAGCCCATGAAGAGTGGCCATGGTCAGTTCATTTATCTTGCCCCTGTGAGGCCCTGCAAACTTACTTTCCATCCTGAGTCCTAAGGTAGCCCTTCTTCTCTGCTCTCAAAGCCGACATGCTAAAGAAAGTTTTGCACTTTTTGCCTCCTGGACCCCAGTAGTCAGTACCTCCCACCCCAATAAAACGATCCTAAAACAGTTCACTTCTCAAGCTCAGGGAGATTTAGTATTCTCCTTGGTCACTTTGCCATAAAAGTAGAAACCCGAGTCAACGCATTTTAAAACAAAGACCCTAGTTTAGTAGTCTAGGACTTTGCTACAGAAGGCTTATTAAAATGCAGATTCTTGGGCCCCACTTCAAGTCTATGGAATCTGAACCTACATGTTCACAAGATCTCTGGGCTATTTGTTTGCACATTAGAGTTTTAAAATCACTAACCTGAAGATTATCAAGCTTTCCTTGACTATACAACATAACTCTTTTAATAAATTAAATCTTATTCAGACTCCCACTCTGTGAAAACAGGTGATGTGGGGGCAGTGAGTGGATCACCCCACACCTCTCCATTTACAACCTGAGACCTCTCTGAAGAATAAGAGGAGCTCGAAGGAGCATGGCTTGAAAACCACTCATCTCATTACATCTGAGATCATGGGCTCAGAAAGGGCAGGTGACTCTCCCCAGGGACACAATAAATCAGTAGTGGGTACAGTCTTTCCCAGGACCAGGGGGCCTGACTTCCTGACTTTCTAAGTGAGTACCTGTTACTGGACCAATTACAGAAACAGACTTAATTCAGGCAAGTAGAAGAGACAGCCTTCACTGACTACCTGTTTTTGAATCTCTTTCTGACCAGTCTAGATGACATCCAATTCCCCCTTGGTCCAAGGCTCAGGCTTTCTGAGTGTTTTTAAAACATTATATTAGGGAGTTTCACTGGACTGGAAAAGTTCATGTAAAATTCTGGAAACAGGCATCACATCCCTCCATCCCACTCCTCCATATCATCCCAATGACATCACTATGACGACTACAGCAGCAGTCAGAGTTTCATCAACCATGGACATGTTTACCAGGGAGGGGAGGCTCCTGTTACCCCCTCACTTTCTTTTTAGTTGATCCATTTGCCACTGGCAGTGTGAGTCCAGGTGTGAAAAATGATAGCAGTAATGAGCCAGGGAAGGATCTGGGATGGGCAAGAACTAGGGTTGAGGATTCTGAGTTTCTTCTGGGAGGCGTAGGGTCAGCTGAGGTTACAGTTACCTTGGTGGGCAGAAGGTTTTAACACGGAGGCCAAGAACATCTATTTTAATGCTGTTCTGGGCTCCATTGACTGAATCATTCTCCACTTCCACCCACCATGCTCCTTCTCAACTTCCAAGACTATCTAATATTTCTTCTAGGAAGCTGGCCTTGGCTCTAGTACATACATCCCAGGTAAGAAATGAGTAACATGCACCATTGGTTCTTCAAGTCCACTACAAAACTCTTTGGTAATTAAGTGAGCTCTTTATTTGTACATCCCCTCAGAGAAATGACAGATTATTCAAGTTTTTTTTTCTTGAAATGTCACTTGGGCATCTTATTTTCTCTTATTTCCAGACCTCCTTTAGAAGCTCTTCCAAGATTACTACTTAGGGATATTTGTTGTTATTTTTCCATGGACTTCCCAAAGAACTGGAGAAAACAAGAAAAAGAAATTTCACTTCCCAGACAAAAGCCTAAAGTTTCCACCAACACAGATGGTCTGACTTAAAGAAAGTTTTTATAGTTATATATCCTTTAACAAACGTAGTTAAGTGTTTCCCATGTGAAGCAAAGAATAAGAGGAAAACAGCTTGAAACACAGACTGAGATATCAAGTGAGAAGACCATTCAAGCACAGGAAGATATTAAAATCATCATGGTTCACATGGGTTTAGGGCAGAGAGCCCCTGGGGCCGCAGAGCATAAAGAGAGAGCCACGAGGTTCCCAGTGAGACTTAACACACACACTTCTATTCACAAAGAGACAGCACTCCGTTGGAAATGATGGCAACCAGCTTTAGATAAATCCTTCCTTTGCCTCTACCATTGCCTTGAAGGTCTGCAAGAGATATACTAAGGGTGCTTTTCAAAAGTCTCAGAAGAGAAGCCTCCTCCTGCCTCTCCAAATAAAACCAGATGGGTTGCCAACAATCTCCCCAGCCACAGCCCCCTCCCCTCGCCTCTGATCAACAACATCATGTTCTAATGGCTTTGGTTTGGGCTTGAGGAAATGTCCCTACTCTGACTGCCTCTGCCTACGTCTCCAGCAACTGGTAGATCTTTTCCCATCTCCACTGCCCTAATGTGGGCCCGTTCATGATTCCTAACTAGTAGTTATTCAGCTGTAATTGAGGCAGGAATCAGATCCCTGCCTTATAATCAGAGGCGACCTCTTGTCATCTGGGGCCAACTCAATTATCATAGGTCTCTGCAAGTTGATTCAATGCCACAGGGAAATTATATTATTCTGGGTTTCAGTTTGGACATTTAATCTTCCCTGATTTTCTTCTTCAACCTTAGGCTATTACGCAAAACTCTGCAGGGCTCTGAGGTAGAACAGATCTATATTTGAACCCAGTATCTACCAATATTAGACTGGAGACTCTTGAGAAAATTCCCTATGCTCCAGCTGTCATCCAACATAAAAAAAAATCAAAATATCAACCTCATAAAGATGTTGTAAGAAATAAATGAATTAATATTCTGGTTTCTACATAGAAAAGTGCAAAATTGTCTCTCTTAGTATAGCCAGTTTGCCCCTTAGCTGTTTAAGCTTTGTGCTGTTGTTCTTCTTTCAGTTACTTTTGGGAAGAGTCAGAAATAGTCCAAATTCAGTGAACTTCATGCATCTGTGAAATAAGCTATTTGGAGTATACATCAGACAGATTCAAACTGGAGTGTTTGCATATCAGAAAATAAGGTACACTTGCAGCATTTCACAACACATCTTCGTATGTGCCATTTCTTTTGTTGCCTAGAATACTCTAATTTCCCTGGATAAATATGCAGTGCCCACTTAATGTTGGGCACATTTCTAGGGGATGCATTTATGAGCAAGGATGTGACCTCATGAGGCTTACGTTGTGTGTGTGTGTGAGGGTGGGGTTCGGTCATGGAAAGACTGACAGCAAGAAAGTAATCCAAAAAAGGGATAATTTTGGAGTGATAAGTGTTATAAAAATAATGAAATAGAGTTACGAGGCAGAGAGTGACTGCCTGCAAAGGTCGGTGAAACACACTTTGAAGAGGATATTTAGAGGAAAAGACATTTTGAAATGAAGAGCTATTCTAAACTGAGATCTAAACGGCTCAGGTTGTATGAGTATTTTGGGGAGGAACATCCCAAACAAAAGGTATAGAGAGAGCAAAAATCGCACACAGGAGCTCACTTCCAAGGCGGCTGCCAATGATGTCCTCCCTCCCTGCATGTCTCTGCCTTCCCCCAGCTGGGAAGTATGGTTTATTTCTTCATTTTTCTGGAATCCGGGCTGGCTCTGGCAAATCACTTGATGATTGGAATGAGGTAGAGGGGATATTCTGGGACTGCTGAGGCTGGGTCATTAAAAGTCCTGCAGCTTCTGTGTGGGGCCCTCAGAACACAGTCGCGGGAGGCTTTGAATCTAAGCCGCCATGCTGTGGGAAGTCCAAGCTTCATGAGGAGGCCTTGGGGAGGTGCTCCATGGGACAGGCCCAGCTGAGCTCCCAGCCCCCAGCCAGGATCCACTGCCAGTTATGTGAGGAAGCCAACTGGGCTGTCCAGTCCAGCCAAGTCTTCATGTCTCTGCAATCCAAGTAACTACATGGAAACTAATACAAACACTACCCAAAGGATAAAGACCATCATAAACTATTGATGGGAGCCACCAAGTTTTCGGGGCGATTTGTTACGGGGCAGGAGATTATCAGAACACATTACAAGATCTCTCTGTCCACTTAGCTTTGCCAATTCCTCCTTATTTTTCAATTCAGCTATTAACCCCTTAGGGGAACCTTCCTGACAATCCTCACTCAAGATTCCTAGACATTCTCCTTTCTGCTTTCATAGAAATTTGCACCTTTCATTCACGGCACTTATGGCCATAGATAATTTGTGTTTACATTGTGATTATACATGGTTATGATCACAGGACTCAGTAGATCCAATTACTTTTGTTTAATACCACTTGATGAGGTCACCACAGAGACCCTTAATCAAACTGACCATGTTTGGCATAACTGCATTTTTGGGAACAGGGCTCTCAATTGTTCATATAACCAGTGCTGGGTGAGGAGGATTCACTCTGTGAGTCTGGTTGATATAGTCAACTTCTTTAGACAACTCAAATTGAAATATTTTTGTTTCTTAAAAAACAGCATAAATCCTTTAACCTAGAAGCAACACAGCATGTATTAGTAGCATGGGAGGTATGGGGACTAAAGCCTCACTAGAGTCTATATTAATAAAGACTTGGGGGGAGGATACAAGATGGCCAAATAGGAACAGTTCTGGAGTGTAGTTCCCAGCAAGAACAATGCAGAGGGTGAGTGCCCACCGCATTTCCAAACAAATTTTCACTGCCCACAGACCAGGAGATTCCCAAGCCAAAAAGCGCCACAAGTTTTCAGCATGCCGGTTTCAGCCGGTGCCGGGCTGGCGCACAGAAACTCACACATCTGGGTGGCTGTTTCAACTGGTGCCTGGAACACCTGGGAGACAGAGCTGCCCCTTCAGAGACAGGGAGCCAGATGATCTGGCTCAGTGGGTACCACCCCCACAAAACAAGCAATCTGAAATGCTCTGGACTGAGAGTTTCGCAGCAAGCGCTGATGGACCCAGGATGGTCCAGCTCGGTAGGGGGAAGGGTGACCACCACTACTGAGGTAGTTCACACAGCAGCTGGGCGGAGCCTGTGGTAGCTCAGCAACGCCTCTGCTGGCACACTGTGACTAGGCTACTCCATGAAGGGCAGGGCATCTATGAAAAAAGGCAGCAGTACATCAGGAACTTATAAATAAACCCAACCTTCCTAGGACAGAGCACCTGGGAAAAGAGGTGGTTACGAGTTCCACTGCAGCAGATTTAAAAGTACCACTCAGCAGCTCTGCATGGAACAATGGAGCTCCCAGCACAGCACTTGAGCTCCTATAAGGGACAGACTGTCTCCTCAAGCAGCTCCCTGACCCCCATATACCCAAAGAGACACCTCATAAAGGAGAGCTCAGGCTGACATCTGGCAGGTATCCTTCTGTGACAAAGATAACAGAGGAAGAAACTGGCAGCAACCCTTACTGTTCTGCAGCCCCCATGAGTGATCCCCAGGCAAGCAGGGTCTGCAGTGGACCTCTAACAGTCCTACAGCAGAGGGGCCTGACAGTTAGAACAAAAACTAAGAAACACAAAGAAATAACTTCATCATCAACAAAAAGGACGTCCACTCCGAGACCCCAACTGAAAGTCACCAACTATGAAGACCACAGGAAGATAAAGCCACTAAGATGGGAAGAAACCAGCACAAAAAGGATGAAAACACCATAAACCAGAACGCCTCTCCTCCTCCAAAGGATCACAACTCCTCACCAGCTAGGAATCAAAGATGGATGGAGAATGAATCTAATGAATTGACAGAAACAGGCTTCAGAAGGTAGGTAATAACAAACTTCCCAGAGCTAAAAGAACATGTGCTAGCCCAATGCAAAGAAACTAAGAACCTAGAAAAAAGGTTAGATGAGATGCTAACTAGAATATACAGCTTACAGAAGACTATAAATGACTTGATGGAGCTGAAAATCAGAGCACAAGAACTTTGCAAAGCATATACAAGTTTAAATAGCCAAACTGACCAAGCAGAAGAAAGGATATCAGAGATTGAAGATGAACTCAATGAAATAAAACGAGAAGGCAAGAATAGAGAAAGTGTGAAAAAGAAATGAACAAAGCCTCCAAGAAATATAGGATTATATGAAAACACCTAAGCTACATTTGATAGGTGTACCTGAATGTGATGGAGAAAATGAATCCAAGCTGGAAAACACTATTCAGGATATTATCCAGGAGAACTTCCCCAACCTAGCAAGCCAGGCCACAATTCAAGTCCAGGAAATACAAGGAACACCACAAAGATATTCCTCAAGTAGAGCAACCCCAAGGCACACAGTCGTCAGATTTACCAGGGTTGAAATGAAGGGAAAAAATGCTAAGAGCAGCCAGAGAGAAAGGTCAGGTTACCCACAAAGGGAAGCCCATCAGACTCACAGTGGATCTCTCGGCAGAAACCCTACAAGCCAGAAGAGAGTGGGGGTCAATATTCAACATCCTTAAAGAAAAGAACTTTCAACCTTGAATTTCAGATCCAGCCAAACTAAGCTTCATAAATGAAGGAGAAAGAAAATCCTTTATGAACAAGCAACTGACGAGAGATTTCATCACCACCAGGCCTGCCTTACAAGAGCTCCTGAAAGAAGCACTAAACAAGGAAAGGAACAACCAGTACCAGCCACTCCAAAAATGTACCAAATGTTAAAGACCACTGACACGATGAAAAAAATGTGTCAACTAATGGGCAAAATATCCAGCTAGCATCAAAATGGCAGGATCAAATTCACACATAACAATATTAACCTTAAATGTAAATAGGCTAAATGCCCCAATCAAAAGACACAGACTGTCAAATTGGATAAAAAGTCAAGACCCATCGGTATGCTGTATTCAGGAAACCCATCTGAAGTGCAAGGACACACATGGGCTCAAATAAAGGGATGGAGGAAGATTTATCAAGCAAATGGAGAGCAAAAAAAAAAAAAAGCAGGAGTTGCAATTCTAGTCTCTGATTAAATAGGAATTTAATTTAACAAAGATCAAAAGAGACAAAAAAGGACATTACATAATGGTAAAAGGATAAATGCAACAAGAAGAGCTAATGATCCTAAATATATACGCACCCAATACAGGAGCACCCAGGTACATAAAGCAAGTTCTTAATGACCTACCAAGAGACTTAGACTCCCACATAATAATAGTGGGATACTCTAACACTCCACTGTCAATATCAGATCATCGAGACAGAAAATTGAAAAGGATATCCAGGACTTGAACTCAGCTCTGGACCAAGTGGACCTAATAGACATCTACAGAAATCTCCACCCCAAATCCACAGAATATACATTCTTCTCATCACCACATCATACCTATTCTAAAACTGACCACATAATTGAAAGTAAATCACTCCTCACCAAATGCAAAAGAATGAAAATCGTTAACAGTCTCTCAGACCACACGGAATCAAATTAGAACTCAGAATTAAGAAACTAACTCAGAACTGCACAGCTTCATGGAAACTGAACAACTGGCTCCTGAATGTCAACTGGATAAACAATGAAATGAAGGCAGAAATAAAGATGTTCTTTGAAACCAACGAGAACGAAGACATAATGTACCAGAATCTCTGGGACACATTTAAAGCAGTGTCTAGAGGAAAATTTATAGCCACCAGAGAAGTGAAGAAAGATCTAAAATCAATATCTTATCATCAAAATTGAAAGAGCAAGAGGAGCAAGACCAAAAAACTCAAAAGCTAGCAGAAGACAAGAAATAACTAAGATCGGAGCAGAACTGAAGGAGATAGAGACACAAAAAACCCTTCAAAAAATCAATAAATCCAAGAGCTGGTTTTTTGAAAAGATCAACAAAATAGACAGACTGCTAGCCAGATTAATAAAAAAGAAAAGGGAGAAAAATCAAATAGACGCAATAAAAAACCATAAAGGGGATATCACCACTGATTCCACAGAAATACAAACCACAATCAGAGATTACTACAAACAACTCTATGCACATAAGCCAGTAAACATGGAAGAAATGAATAAATTCCTGGACACTGGCACCCTCCCAAGCCTAAACCAGGTAGAAGTTGAAACCTTGAATAGACCAATAACAAGGGCTGAAGTTGATGCAGCAATTAAGAGCCTAGCAACCAAAAAAGGCCCAGGTCCAGATGCGTTCACAGCATAATTCTAACACACATACAAAGAGGAGCTGCTACCATTCCCTCTGAAACTATTCCAAACAATATAAAAAGAGGGAATCCTTCCCAAATCATTTTCTGAGACCAACATTATTCTGATACCAAAACCCGACAGAGACTCAACAAAAAAGGGAAACTTCAGGCCAATATCCATGATGAACATAGATGCAAAAATCTTCAATAAAATACTGGCAAACCATTGCAACAGCACATCAAAAAGCTTATCCACCATGATCAAGTAGGCTTCATTCCGGGGATGCAAGGCTGGTTCAACATACACAAATCTATAAATGTAATACACCACATAAACAGAACCAAATGCAAAAACCACATGATTATCTCAATAGATATAGAGAAGGCCTTTGACAAAATTCAACAGCCCTTTATGCTAAAAACTCTCAATAAACTAGGTATTGAAAAAACATATCTCAAAACAATAAAAGCTATTTACGACAAACTACAGCCAATATCATACTGAATGGGCAAAAACTGGAAGCATTCCTTCTGAAATCTGGCACTAGACAAGGGTGCCTTATCTCACCATTCCTGTTCAATACAGTATTAGAAGTTCCAGCCAGAGAAATTAGGCAAGAAAAATAAAATAACGGGTATTCAATTAGGAAAAGAGGAAGTCAAATTGTCTCTGTTTGCAGACAACATGATTGTATGTTTAGAAGACCCTATCACCTCAGCCCCAAATCTCCCTAAACTGATAAGCAACTTCAGCAGAGTCTCAGGATACAAAATGCAGAAATCACAATAACAGACTATACAACAATAACAGACAGCCAAATCATATGCAAACTCCCATTCACAATTGCTACAAAGAGAATAAAATACCTAGGAATACAACTAACAAAGGATGTCAAGGACCTCTTCAAGGAGAACTAAAAACTACTGCTCAAAGAAATAAGAGAGGACACAAACATTCCTGGAATGGAGAAACATTCCATGCTTACGGTTAGAAGAATCAATATTGTGAAAATGGCCATACTGCCTAAAGTAATTTATAGATTCAATGCTATCCCCATCAAGCTACCAATGACCTTCTTCACAGAACAGGAAACAAACACCTTAAACTTCATATGGAACCAAAAAAGAGCCCACATAGCCAAGACAATCCTAAACAAAAAGAACAAAGCTGGAGGTTCAAACCTGATTTCAACTATCCTACAAGGCAACAGTAATCAAAACAGCATGGTACTGGTACCCAAAGAGATATATAGACCAGTGGAATAGAACAGAGGCCCTGGAGGCAACACCACACATCTACAACTGTCTGATCTTTGACAAACCAGACAAAAACAAGCAATGGGGAAAGGATTCCTTGTTTAATAAATGGTGTTGGGAAAACTGGCTAGCCATGGGCAGAAAGCAGAAACTGGACCCCTTCCTGACACCTTCCATTAAAATCAACTCCAGATGGATTAAAGACTTAAACATAAGACCTAACACCATAGAAACCCTAGAAGAAAACCTAAGCAAAACCATTCAGGACATAGGCATAGGTAAGGACTTCATGACCAAAACACCAAAAGCATTGGCAACGAAAGCCAAAATAGACAAATGGGACCTAATTAAACCCAGAGCTTCTGTACAGCAAAAGAAACAATCATTAGAGTGAACCAGCAACCCAACAGAATGGGAAAAAATTTTTGCAATCTATCCATCTGACAAAGGGCTAATATCCAGAATCTACAAAGAGCTAAGACAGATTTACAAGAAAAGTACAAACGAACCCATCCTAAAGTGGGCAAAGGATATGAACAGACACTTTTCCAAAGAAGACATATATGGGGCCAACAAACATATGAAAAAATGCTCATCATCACTGATTATTAGAGAAATGCAAATCAAAACCACATTGAGATACCACCTCATGCCAGTTAGAATGGCGATCATTAAAAAATCTGGAGACAGCAGATGCTGGAGAGGATATGGAGAAATAGAAACACTTTTACACTGTTGATGGGAGTGTAAACTAGTTCAACCATTGTGGAAGACAGTGTGGTGCTTCCTCAAGGACCTAGAAATAGAAATTCCGTTTGACCCAGCAATCCCATTACTGGGTATATACACAAAGGAGTATAAATCATTCTATTATAAAGACTCATGCACATGAATGTTCATAGCAGCACTGGTTACAATAGCAAAGACCTGGAACCAACCCAAATGCCCATCGACCATAGACTGGATAAGGAAAATGTGACACATATACACCATGGAATACTATGCAGCCATAAAAAATGATGAGTTTGTGTAGGGGGACATGGATGAATTTGGAAACCATAATTCTCAGCAAACTGACACAAGAACAAAAAATCAAACATAGCATATTCTCACTCATAGGTAGGTGTTGAACAATGAGAACACATGGGCACAGGGAGGGGAGCATCACACACTGGGGTCTGTTGGGGGGACCAAAAAAAGGACAGTGGCTGGTTGGGAGGTCAGGGAGGGATAACATGGGGAGAAATACCAGATGTAGGTGACAGAGGGATGGAGGCAGCAAACCACATTGCCGTGTGTGTACCTATGCAACAATCCTGTATGATCTGCATGTGTACCCCAGAACCTAAAGTACAATAAAATAATAACAATAATAAAGACTGACATCTTTCGCTCCCCATTATATCCCTACTACTGAGCATAGACCCTGGCACAAAGTGCAGCACTCAATAAATAATTGTTTTTATAAAGGAATACAGGAATGAATGGGTTAGCTTAGGAGTTGCAATCTGGTCGTCCAACTTGGCAGATGCTGATAACAGATATTGTCCCTAAATAGTCATTCCTTAGTGACCAAATCTGAGCTGAGCTTCTATCAAAGGAGGCTTGCAAGTTAAACTCTAAAGTGTCCAGGACATGTGGTGCCCAGAAGAATTGTTAAAATGTGGTGCTCTTAAATCTCAGAGAACCAAGAGTCCCTAACGCCGTTAGACAAAATTCCATTAGACTTACACTCAAATGGAATACAAGCTGCATCCTACTCCCAGGGGAGAAGGAACTTGAGGTTTTTTTAAACACCCCTAGCTTTCCACACCAAAACCATTAACAGAGCGCGCATACACACACACGCACACACACACACACACACACACACACACACACATACACACACGCCTTCATGGACTCTAAAACATGGCCCAGGCAATTCCTCCTGACTAACCTCCATGCCAGCCTGTCTGCTCTTCTGCTTTCCTGCTTGCTGCCTTTATACAATAAAAATATGTTTTAAGTCTTGCTACCAAGTATTCAGGTATTATGAGCTTATTATTTATTAGGTACTAAGCCAAGTGCATTATACTCATTATCTCATCTAATCTTCTCAGAAGCCTATGAGGTACACAGTATCTCCCAATTACAGATGAGTAAATTAAGGCACAAATTGGTTAAGAAATTTGCCCAAAGCCATGGAGCTAATAAGTAGCAGAGCCGGTCTTAAAAACAAAACAAACAACAAAGAATCTGGGGAACAAGCAGAAAAGATCTGAATGTCTCCAGAATGCAGACTGTTATCTCTTCTTTCCCAATGCCTCGCAAAAGAGAACATGGCTTCCTTATTATGTCTCATTTAGTCTTGAAAGCTTGGCTCTGAAATATTAAACGACAATGTCGTTCTGAGCTGAACACACAACAGGACACAGCTCATGGAGATTGCCCACTGAAATTTAAGGCCAGAAAACCTCTGGCCCTGGCAATTGGACTTCCCTTCCCCACCAACGCCGTCCAAGGGAAGGCAGCTGGATGTGTGCCATTGCAGGGCTGGAGGAGCAGGTCCTGAGAGGCGTGCTCAGGACCCTGGAGACAAGCAGCTTTCACTGAGTGTGTTGTCAAGCTGACAGCTGGGGAAGAAACTTCCATCTCAAGAGAATTCCCTGAAGCACAGGCCACGTACAACACATCAGGTGCAGAAGGGTTTTATTTTATTCTGGGTGGGCCAGTTCTGAAACTCAAAACTGATAAACACGTCTGGGAATTTGAGAGACTGACTCAGAAACCCCCGGGTCCTTGGCTGCACCATTACGTGAGGGCCGTGGATCCCACAAGCGAACTCACTCTAATCTCCTTTGTGCTTCCCTGACTCTGCCCCGCTCCTCGCCCCACCCTGTGCGATAGCTGCCTCATCAAGTGTGAATCATTGAAACCACATAAACTGCAACAAGGCCATCCTCCCGCCAACTTCTGGGAACATAAACAATAATAATGTAAATACAACTTACTAAAGTCTTAAGCGAAGTGCTTAAAGGAAATCTCTATTTTTTATGTAAACCGTCTTCTGTTTACCAATGTGGAATAGTTCTTCTGCTTAACTTTGGAAGTTGAGAACAGATTGTCATGGAAGCAAAGGGTATAACCCAGGATCAGGAGATTTTAAAGGAAAGGCTGTGAAAAAGCTCGCTTTTAAATGCTCCTTCCCTTTTCTGCAATGTTGGCAAACAACGGTTTTTTGGGTGATGCTTTGTTTGGTGATTGGCATTAAAGTGAGATACCAGCACTTCTGTCGCATAGCTCTGAAAGAGCCCTTTGGAGGTTAAAAAAAAAAAAGTGTGTGGGGTGTGTGTGGGTGTATGTGTGACAGAGAGAGAGAAGAGAGGGTGTTAGGAAATAACGTTAAACTCGGATGGTGCTCAAACCATGGAAAAATTTCCCACCATCCTTCTATCTCCCTCTGTCTCAGAGTTGAATATTGATCCTAGACGGTGATCTACATGGATAGAAGATGTCAGGCAACTTGAAAATTCTTTATTGTTGCTAACCACAAATATTTGGGGTTTGTTTTATCTAGGTTATACTGAGAACCTGCCAGGGAAAAATTCAGACATACAAATCTTTGTGTAAACTACCTTAAGAGTCTTAAGCTGACAAAAGCCAGAGCAAAGTCTGAAATTCTGTCCTCAGAGTACCCATAATTTAGGCTCTGGCTGTACATATAGTGTAACAGGATCCCAGCAGAGCTTGCGTTTTCCACATATGCCATGCTATGCTCGGGCCAGAAAAGACTCACTTTGTGCTGTGGCCTTCCCAGTCTGACGCAGACACTTTTCCAATTCTCCGAAATCTTTGGAAACAGGGAGGGTGATGGGGTAAATGGTTTTTAACACTTCTGAGCAATGATGCAGGAGTCTACTCACTTGGGGAGTAGGTGAGAAAAGTCTCCACATTACCTCCTTGCTCATCACTCTGCACCTCTGTTTGCTTATTTGGCCGATAGCCATTCCCCTTCTACTGCTAAAACTTAGGCCAATCCCACTTTTACTTTCAGAAACTTAAACCTCCAGTAGAACCAGCTCCTCAAAAGGCAATTGCAGCTAAATCACATCCAATGCTTTTTGCTAAAGAGATTGCTTTTTAACTTTCAGCTATTAACATTTCCAAGCCTCGGTGGCCTGACCCGGCAATCTGTGAGGTACCCAATACCCTTCAACACATCCCTTATTACGTGCAAAGTTCATCAGAGATCGTTTCTGTTGCTTACATTCAAATAACCCTAACTAAATCCTCCTGTGCTTCCAGACTTTGTATTAGCAGCTGAGGATTCAATGGTACACAAAACCTTCCTTTTGATGCCGTGAAAAAGACCAAAGCTTAGCTATTCAGTTTTTAACAAATATTTTATTTGAACTTTCTACTGTGTGTGTTGCTGGGATCCAAGAGTAAATAAGCCAATACAACCTCTGTCCCTATATATCTTACTGTCTACTGAAGAAAAAAGATATTATACAAGCCATTATGATACAACGTGAGTATTATGAGAAGGTGCTGTGGTTTGAATGTGTCCCCCCAGTTTCATGAGTCGAAAACTTAATCCCCAATGTGGCAGTATAGAAAGGTGAGGCCTTTAAGAGATGATTGGCTCATTAGGGTTTGGCCTTCCTGAATAGACTGATTCATTCATGGATTCATAGGTTAATGGATATATGGATTATCATAGGCGTAGGACTGGTGGTTTTATAAGAAGAGGAAGAGAGACTTAAGATAGCACACTCAGTTCCTTTGCCAGATGATCCCCTGCACCATCTCAGGACTCTGCAGAGAGTCCCACTAGCAAGAAGAATCTCCGAGATGCAGCCCTTCCACCTGAAACTTCTCACCTTCCATAACTGTAAGAAATAATTTCCCTTTCTTTATAAATTACCCAGTTTCAGATATTGTGTTATAAGAAACAGAAAGCAGTCTAAGACAGAGGGGAAGCTCATGGTATAGTCAGAGCACATCTAACAGGACTAATCTCATCCCAGGACCTGGAAAGACCCTGGCGTTGCTGGGCTCAGATGTTCTAAGGGATAGTAAATAAATAGTCTGTTATCTCATTGAGCTCAGTGAAATTGGATAAATAGTAATTCCTGCAGTAACACAGAAAAAAATGCCAACTAATGCTGATTGCCCCTCCCTCCTTGGAAAGTCAACCTGTAGGAGAAGGGATCAAACACATTCTGGGGTTAACCAGTGGAGATAGGCTGTCTGACCACATGAATGAGTTTTCTCCTTTGCAATCCAAGAGAAAAGACTTCAACAGACCAGGTGAATAAGCCCACTTGATATTTAACCCATGCCCAGGTCTCACTTGCTTTGGTGTACCCTAACAATGGAAGAGGAATTAAACAATTAACCAAAAAGAATAAGAGTTACTAACTTAAATAAGATGCCCAGTATGTGCCAGTCAGGTACTAATTTTTTCACATTATCTCTTTTAAGTCTTACAATAATGACATGAGGCAGATATTTTTAAAACCATATTCATGCTTCATTTTTTTAGCAGATAAACAAGACTTTGGGAGTATAGGAAACTTTCCAAGCCACTAGACAACAACATCAGGTTGGCTCCAAGCCCCTTGCTTATTCCACTACATCATAGATCTCTCAGTTAATCGGAATATTACATACACACACACACACACACACACACACACATATATATATATATATACACACACACACACACAGATATTACATATATATATATATACACACACACACATACACATGTGTATGTGTGTGTGTGTGTGTGTGTGTGTGTGTATACACAGGAGAGAGAGAGAGAGGAGATAGAGGAGGGAGAGAGAGAGAGAGAGAGACAGAGAGAGAGACAGAGAGAGAGAGAGAGAGAGAGAGAGAGAAAGAGAAAGAGAATATCAAAGTAAACAAGCCTATCTGGTCAGTAGCAGGTCTGTAACCCCAAGGCAGTCGTGCAGACTGTGCTGGTTAGGCTTTTGAATAAGGCTGTCTCTGCTGAGGTTACATCCCCCCTCACTGTGGTCTGAAGGAACCCAAGAAACACACTGACTGCCTTTCTGGTTATTTTATAAACAGTGCTTGGAAACCGCCAGTCATTATCACTCTTCTGGCCAGCAAGTCAGACTTTCCATGCCCTTGTGTACGATGCCCTTAAGTCAGCAGCATCATTTCCCTAAACCAGAAGATTGTTTACTTTGGCCATAATCAGGGCAGAGTTTACATCTCCATCCTGTGCTCTTCCAGCACTCAACAGGCTTTAGGGCTGCAATCCAAACATTCATCCCATCATCCATTCCTTTATTCATACATTCATTCACTTAGGCTTACATCCTCCCAAGCCTTATCCAGGCAGCTATACTTCCATATATTCACCTGTCCATTCATTGGATTATCGATGCAGAAATCCACTCATATGCTCCCTTTTAATCATTCACCCACTTAACAACTCCGCCATTTAGCCACCCACTGATTCAATAACCCAACCAGTAATTTATCCTTTCATTCATGCACAGGGGCATCCATCCATTCATCATCTACTCATCACCCACCATTTCCGTATTCAGTCACCTAATCACTTTTTTACTCAATCATCTAACCACCTATTCACTCAACCTATAATCACTTATTGTGAGCCAGGCACTGCTGTTGATATTGGAGGAACAAGGATGAAAGACATGGTTGCCCATTTTTCTATCCACCCAGCAATGTTCCATTGATTAGCATCTATTCATTTATCCACTGTGTCAAATTCTACTCCTGTTGGCACTGAATTCAGTACTGGGTGAATCCCAGGGAGGCTTGAAGAGAGACAGAGTTTAACCCTGATTCAAGTCCACGCAGAGCACAATCAAAGTGACAGCTGGGAAAAACTTGACTAAGAGACAAAACCTAGACAAGAGACAAGTCCAGAGCTTCAGCTATCAAAAAAAGGAAGAAATTAGGCAATAGGAGTATATATTTGGAACATAAATAGATTCATTTTGGTACCAAAGTTAGTCATAGAGAATATTAATCGATGGATTTGAGCCTTCCTCTGAACAACAACAACAAAAAAAAAAAAAAAAGGAAAAAGAAAAGGTGTTTAGGTAATCAAGGCAGTTTCCTTTATTCATCTATTCATCCATCTTTCAATTCAGTTATCCATCCACCGACTCACGCATCTGTATTTTATCCATCCATTCATCCATATTTTTGTTGTTCAACAATTATAGAGGGGCTTTTAACCAGAGCTCCAGTGATAGATACAATCATCTTAATTTGATTCATCATTGCATTCCTAGTGTTTTCCCTTGCTACTGACACTGTCAAGTGTAAACTATTTGTTAAATAAATTAACTAGTGCTTTTAATTATAACTAGGTAAACCCAGATATGAATAAGTTCACTTTTTATATGATTGCTTAATGGCCATGCGTAGGATTTATCCTATCTACATTAGAGAAATTAACATACCAGAGGGGACCCTGACTAGTTTAACCATGTCTAGAAGACATAGCTTTGGCTGTCTGACAAAGTGAATCCATCTCCCTCACATTCTACCACACCACTAGAAAGGGCTAAGGCCAGATTCATGCATTAGGAGCTAATCAGTCACATCTCAGGACTCAGTAGATCCAATTATTTTTGTTTAACACCACTTGATGAGGTCACCACAGAGACCCTTAATCAAACTGACCGAGTTTGTGATAACTGCGTTTACGGGGGCAGGACTCTGACTTGTTCATATAACCAGTGCCGGTTGAGGAGGATTGCTCTGTGAGTTTGGTCGATACAGTCAACATTTTTAGACAACTCAAACTGAAATCTTTTTATTTCTTAGAAAACAGAGTAAGTCCTTTAAACTGTAACCTAGAAGCAACACAGCATGTGTTAGCAGCACAGGAGGTATGGGGGATAAAGCCAGAGAGAGGCAGGTGTTATTCTAGCATCTCACTTGGCCTCGGGCAAGTTACACCGAATGTCTCTAATCCTCAGTTTCTCTATCGGTAAAATGTGAAAAACAGCCTTCTCACTTGGATGCATCCTAGTGGACAACCCATGGGAAAAGTCTAGCTCAGAAAATAAAAGAGGAACCCACTAACTAGTAGCTTCTAATTTCTTGATTCTCTAAACAGTTGCTTTATATGCTTACTATCACATTCCTTGATTTAAATTTTTTTTTAAAGTCTACAACTCTTTTTATGTCTGTTTAGACTTTAGACTCCACAAAGGCCTTCCAAGTCTGCTGCCTCATCTGAGCTTTATTAGCACTACCATTGTCATTATTATAAAAACAATGACCATTCCCATTCTGTGGATAAGAACATTAAGGCCCAAGTTAAATAAGGAATTCTCCCACTTTGCATCAGGGTCAGGACTCGAACCCATCATCTCCAAACTCTGAGCCCAGTTACCTTTGCACCAATACAATAGTAAAACAGCAGATTCAACAAAACAAAGAGGGTGGAAGACATACAAAGGCACTTGTGTCTCCTGAGAGCCCTCGCTAGTGGATTTGCTTAGGTAACAAGTGTGTGGCTTGCTGAGAAGGCCCAAATGGATGTCATGTACTTGTCATGCACGTTGACAAAGTGAATCCGTCTCCTTCACATTCTAACACATCGCTGTTTCTTTTCCCATCTGTAAGCAGCCTCTTTCAGCCCTTCTGTGACCTTCTGATAGGCTGCCAGTGTGCAAAATGATATTATGAGCCTGAAAAGCTGTCGTATATGCCCAGACCCCTACAAGGAGTCTGTGTTTTATTTCACTATTTTCCTGGGTGTTCTTCTATTTTCTTATTTATTTATGTGAACCACTAAATTATCTAATTAGTGACATATATCGTTGACACATAGGCCACTATGAATATTTACTGCACACTTGTTCACACATTTATCTAAATAGGTGGCACGCCAGAGCTATGTAATAAGGAATAATGGTTCTTTAGAAGAGTTACAGGAAATTACAGAAGGGGGAAAAAGTTTTGCACAGTAGGTTGCAGGTTCCAACCACATCTATCAATTCTTCCTGAGATAGAGCAATTGCATAGTAATGACACAAAATTTATAGTAATGAATAAATCAATACTCAGCTCTGCGGCAATTTCAGATGTTACTTTTATGGGCCCTCCCGTGTCTATTATATATCCCTTAGTGCTGGAGCTGAGAAAGTGTGGTGAATGCCAACAGCTACAGGGAGAAAGGGAACTGCTCAGGCTCTGGAGAAGACAGCGATCCATCACCATCCCCTCTCAAGCAGATCCATTTATATCTCTGAGCCCTAAAACTGAGCAGCTTACAGTGATCAATGACACAGCCGACAAGTGTTTGTTTTAAGAATGGAGCTGTCACTTCGTGTTGAACAAAGTGAAAATGCACAAACAAATAAACAAATAAATAAATGGGTGAGGGATGGGGTAAGGAAAAGAGAGAGCTGGGGGAATGGAGGAAATGGCAAGGTAGAAAGAGGGTTTCAGCTCAAAGTGGTGTCTTCAAAAGTTTTATTTATTCAGCAAATATTTACTGAGCGCCAACTGTGTACCAGGCACAGTTCTAGGCAGAGGTTGGCAAAGACTTTCTATAAAGGGCCAGAAAGGAAATACTGTAGGCTGTGCAGGCCATATGATCTCTGCTGTCACCACACAACTCAGTGGCTATAGTATAAAAGCGGCCATAGACAGTGTATCAATGAACAGGTGTGAGTGTGAGTATGTTCCAATGAAGCTTTATTTGCAAAACAGGTGGTGGGCTGGATTTGGACCACTAGCCACTATATAGTGGATATAGTGCCCCATGTCCCAAAGGATGGGATGTGTGCCAGTGGACTGAGGGATGATTTGGTAGGGACTCAGGCATGGCATAAGAAACTTAGAATCATACAGGAGGATTTAATTTTCATTCTAAGTCTTTTATTATCCTCTGATTACACCAAGGAAAAAGCCTCCATTGGATACTTGTCTTTACTATATCTCTAATGTTTGCAAATCTCTTTTCAACACAAAGAAAGGTCCAAGGTTTATATAATGGGCAAGCAATGGTTTTAGAGAGATTCTTTAACGTTGTTTGGTTTTGGCTGAGTTTCTATTTACTTGTTTCTGTTTACCATTTATAAAGGGAGAATGGCCTAGAAGAGGATTTCCTAACCTCAGCACTGTTGACATTTGGGATGGATCATTCTTTGTGGTAGGGAGCTATCCTGTGCATTGTAAGATAATTGGTAGCATTCCTGGTTCTTACCCACTAGATGCCAGTAACACATTCCCCAGTCAGGACAATCCCAGATGTCTTTAGAAATTGCCAAATGTTCCCTGGCAAGATCGCCCCTGGTTAAAAACCTCTGGCCTAGGGGCTAAGTGCGTAGGTGCTGGAACCACAGAACTTATAGCCAACCACTTCTTTGGTGACATTGAGCAACTATTTAATTTTCCATGCTTTATTTTCTCATCTGTAAAATGAGTACAATGATGATTATAGCTCGAACCTCACAGAGTTTTTGTGAGGATTAAAGGAATTAATTAATGCATAGCAATTAGGAGAGCACTTACCTCAGGGAAAGCATGCAATAAATATTAGACATGGTTAATGTTTCTGCCTTAAATATATTTGTTTGATTAGTTACTTATTCAAGTGAGCCAGTTTAAAGAACATATTAGTAAATAAATAATACATTCATTTGTATAAAGATCTGCCGTAACATACAAAGATGTTTGGTAAGTGAGTTTATGTTAGGAAACTGACATACTCAAAGAGTGAGATTTGGGCACATAGACACACTCTGGGTTTTAATCTTTGGTCTATTATTCACAAGATGTGTGACTTTGGGTCAGTTACTGAACTTTTTTGACCTTCAGTTTTCTCACTGTGAAGAAACTTATACCTCCTAAGGGAGATGTAATCAAGCAAAATCAAGATAATGTCCTCAGGGGTTACTCAACACAAAGTAGATTCTCAATAGATATTACTTCTCCTTCTCCCTTTGGCTTTGTGTTATATATTCAATCACCCAAAAACTTAGTGAAACAACAGTCACTCATTAGCTCACAATTTCATGAGTTGGCATTTTGGGTTGAGTTCGGCAGGGTGACTCTTCTGCTGATCTCCAGTAGGAATGTTTATACCATGGCAGTCTGCTAGTGACTTAATAGGTGCTGGAGAATCCAAGATGCCACATGTCTGGCTGCCAGTCCTGGCTGTTGGCTGGATCTCTCAATCTATATGGCTCTTATCTTCCAAAAGACTAGCCTGGACCTTCGGGTGGAGGCAGCCATGATCCAGGAAAGCAAGAGCAAAAACTACAAGGTCTCTTAAGGCCACGACTCAGAAGTCATACCATGTCACTCTTGCCACATTTTCTTAGTCAAAAAAAGTCACAGCCTCAGCTCAGTTCAAAGTATGGGGAAAAAACTCTACTTCTTGATGGAGGGAGTAGCAAAGTCACATAGCAAAGGAGCATGTGTTTGAGGAGGTGTGATTCACTGGGGCCAGTTCTGTAACAAGTGGACACATGGTCTGCTAGAGTAGAAATCCACAACATCCTTCCCTGTATTTTCCATAAACACTCTTGTTGGATGTCATTCACATGACTAATATGTATGCATGGTAGTGTCCAGATGTTCATGAAATCCCTCTGAATTGCATGGGAAGTACAAAATACCACAAAAAGTCACAGTCACCACAACTATTAATGGCACCTCAGTTTAAGGCCACTCATTGCCATTTGCATTATCATCACAAGAAGCTGTGGAATCTGTAGTATTTTCCAACCTATTCTAAATCTGTCTCCTTTCTCACATTCAAGAATAAATGGGCAATGTGAGCCAGACCCTGTGAGACTACCATAAAGATTAACTGTAAATCTGTTTTTCTTTCTTTCTTTTTTTTTTTTTGTAAAATAAAAAGTCACTTAAGTCAAATGTTAACCTCATTATCAAAAAACTGCACAGGCAGACCTCAAAACTGATCAAAAAGGGGTCATTGCATTTGGGTGGGATTCACTGGTTCATTTTACCAAGTTATTCAAGTTGGGAATTCATTCCCACTTCCCTTTTTGATTTTTTTTAGTAATCAGTGTCTAAAAATTATATAACAATGTTTTCTTGTTGTATTTTCTTCCCATAGATGATGATATTTCAGTGATTTTCCTCCAGCATACTTCAGCTATCCTCCTCCAAAGATGTACTCTAACTTTGTATATTATCAATAGCCACACCACTTCCAATATCTAGGTGTCAAACATCAGATGTTCTGGCCATGGGAAGATCATGTTCTCTAATCTACACACCAATACAGGCAGTGCTTACACCCCTAGAGACTCCAGTCTCAGGCTCATATGCTATCAACCCCTTTACTTCAGTTTGGATTCCATGGTTCATCCTTACAGGAATTCCCACTCCTAATCTCAGCTTCCCCTCCCTCTGTCACTGCTATTAGAAGTCTCATCGCCGTGTAAGCTCATTTCTCTTCTTGCTTCATGCCCATACCTGAGCATCAGAAGGTGGCTAGAGAAAAATTTACAACCATGTTTATTGGCCTCACTTAAGATTTATGACCACATGTCTTAAGTGGGCCTCCAGCACGACCTAAACAGCTAACACAGTCCCCAGTCAATACCTCCTCCCACTGATCCAGATGAATGTTGACACTTTCTTCTCATCTCTCAAACAGTCAATGCTCATTCTCAATAGATGAACAGGATAATTACTTTATTCAGAAAATAGAAGTAATCAGAAGAACATTTTCTCTTTTCTACCTTCATCTCCACACATGGACTCAATCTTCCCTTCTTTCCTATATGATGGCTCCAACATCCCTGCTGCTACCTAAACCCACCGTCTATCAACCTTCCAAGGACTTGACCCCAGCAGTTACTACTCTCCGTTCTGCATCAGCAACATACTGAGTCATTCCCACCAACAATTCAAAGATGCTAAAAGGTCTCCCATCTACAAAGAAATAAAGAAACTGGCCCTTGATTTCAAAACTTTTCCTAGTAGCTCCTCCCATTTCTTTACCACCTTTTTCTGGAGGAACACATCAGAATGTCATTCCAGATTCCCTCAGTGCACTTCCAGATTTCCTTTCTACTACTCAACTAAGAAATCTCTTGTTACATTTTCTGATCACCTTCATCAATTCAATGCCCACAGCTTAGGCTGCATTGTCTTTGAATTCTCAGGGTCATGTGGTACCCATAGTTAGGTGACTTCTGATTGCAACCTTTTATGATCTTATCTTTTTAATCACAATGCTTCCCTGCTTTCCCTCCCTTCTTTCTGGCCAGTCGAATTCTTTGTTTTTTCTCAGCCTTTAATGTTGGTTCATCCAAAGATTTTGACTTTAGTCCTCTTTTCTTCCATATTTACAACAAATTCTCTTAGTGACCTCAGATGGTTTCTTAGCTTTAAATGCCATCTCATTGCTGATGACTTCCAAATTTATATCTTGATATATCTAGCTTTGATGTCTAAAACTCCAGACTCATATGTTCATCTACATATTTGATATCTCCACTCAGATGCCAAGTAAGCATCTCAAATGTTAGAGATGCAAAACAGAATTTGTGATTTCTCACCTCGAACTCATTTCTTCCCCTTTTAGTAAATAGCTCTGCCATATACTCAGTTGCTCAAAGCAAAAATTAAGACATCCTTGAATTTCCAGCTTCCTCTGACTGAAATTGTCTGACTCAAAACCTTCCAATGACTCATTCAATCACTTTAGTTCATTTCTTAACCCAAATATTACCTCTGTAGGGAAGCATCCCCAACTACCGATACCTAAAACCAACCTGTCACTCACCATCCTCATTCCTTGCTGTTTTTTTTTAAAGGACTCTTTATTACCTGAAATTTTATTATATAAATATTTGTCTACTTACTCACTGTCTGTATCTCACTAGAACATAATTTCCATGACATTAAGGACCTGGCCTGTCTTCTTCACTGTGCAGCACATTGTATGCACTGAATAAACATTTGTTGAATAAAGGATTGATAATATTGGTAAAAAATAATTACAGTGAGAATGTTCTTAACACTTTGACTTTCTTGAATTTATATTAAATACAATCATTTGGCTTAAATAAGAAAGGACGCACAAGATAATATCAGCTTGTGTGGCCACAAACATTTTATTCAACTTCTTTATTCACTACCTTTTCCTCCTTCAAATTTAGATGGTATTTAAAGAAATGGGGGAGGGGGTAGAACCATGCAATGTGGCGATACAAACTAAATCAGTAGCCTGCTCTTCTTGTCTCTGGGCATTGCATATAAGCTGCCTGTACTCACAGCAGATACATCAGCATTTGAAAGCACTCACTGATGCCTTCTATTATATATAGACATATAAACTGTGTATAAATAGATTTATTTGACATGAACATTAAGGGCTATCAGTTTATAGCATGCAACTCATCCCAGTGACTAATGTCTGTCTAAAGAAAGATTTCCAATGCTGATCTGGCTTGTATAACTCAGAGAAAAGTTCTGGAATGGTATGTGGACATGTTTCCCTATAAAACTGGCTTTCATATAGGAAGACTATTTAGATGGGACATCTCAGTTTTATTATTAATTATTCAAGGAGGGCTACTCTTTGGAGTCAGTCCTGCTTGAGATGGAAGACCAAGGAAAAAGCTGCTTTGCAATATGGCAACATCCTAGCAAGGAAACTCTTCTTGCTCACTTGGTTCTAGCCTGTTAACACAATAACAACATTCAGTGATGGAAGTGTACTCAAATGTGCCCTCATGATTTTTTTGAACATTAGAGCTTGCTTGGTTTAGCCTCTTGTCCTACTGAATCAGCCTTTCACCAAGCTATGTGCTTGGAAGAGCCATGTCTAATGGCCAAGAGATAAGCTCATTTTCCTCCACACTATTCTGAGTAGCTGTGAACATCATTCATGCTCTCCCTAAATATTTCTTGTGCTCTGTCTTCTAGACACATGGCAAAGTTATATTTCTCCATTCCCTTTGAAGATAGCTTTGGACATGTGACTTGATTTGGCCAATGAGAAATATGCAAGAACTGGGTAATTAATAAAGAAAAAGAGGTTTAATGGACTCACAGCTCCACATGGTTGGGGAGGTCTCACAATCATGGCAGAAGGTGAAGAAGGAGCAAATGCATGTCTTACATGTCAGCAGGCAAAAGAGTTTGTGCAGGGGAACTCCCTTACATAAACCCTTCAGATCATGTGAGGCTTATTCACTATCATGAGAATAGCATGAGAAAGATCCACCCCCATGAATCAATTACCTCCCACTGGGTCCTTCCCACAACACGTGGGAATTATGGGAGCTACAATTCAAGATGAGATTCGAGGTGTGACAGAGCCAAACCATATTACTTCCTATGCTGAGGTGATTGTAAAAACATATACTGAGAAAAAGCCCCCTTTGGCCTAGGGCCTTGCGTGGCCCTGATGAACAGAGACCCCCTGTAGACCCTTGC
This sequence comes from Sapajus apella, assembly GCF_009761245.1. Taxonomy (NCBI): domain Eukaryota; kingdom Metazoa; phylum Chordata; class Mammalia; order Primates; family Cebidae; genus Sapajus; species Sapajus apella. The sequence goes on from NW_022436955.1 coordinate 23,435,765, forward strand.
TGGAGATGTAGCATGGGGAGGGAAAGAGAGAGAGAGATTTACGTTAATCTAAGCCACTGAGTTGGGGGAATGTTTGGTTTTATAGCATAACTTTGCCCATTCTGACTGCTATAAACCTCCTCTCATGGCGGAGGATTCAAAGACGGGCTGGTAACTATCTAAGCTTTGGCATTAATAATTCAGACCTGGAGTTTTCTTGACAAAACAGGGTCTGTGATGAGGTTGGGGGAGGTGAGCGCTGAGACAGTCAGGATGAGAAACCCCTGCAGAGACTGAGTCATCAGGAAACACTTCCAAATCTATCCAGCCTCCACCCTCATCAGAAGCCCAGTGTCCCACAGAAGTCTGTGTTTTGTTCTCCAGCTCCATGAAGTTCCAGACAATCAGGGCACAAAGACACCCAGGATCAGGCTCGTTTCAGAGTCCAGGGAAGATGACATGCAGAGTAGAAAAGAGAAGACTGGACCCAACCAGACCACAGGGCTCTCAAGGGCCCTGTAGGCTCCAACACAGAGAAAAGAGAGGCCCCTGAGCCTCCATCCGTGGTCAGGCTTTGACAGTGAACAGATTTAAGTCTGAGTCCTGGTTCCTCTGGTTATGTGGCTTTGGGCAATTTACATCACCTTGTTGAGTTTTGATTTCTCCAGCTACGGAATAAGGACTTTTTAGCTCAAATAGGTAATGTGAGATTTTGTGAGATGAAAAGGTTAAAGAGTCCCATACTGCACCTGCAACAGAGTGGTGAAAACCTACAAAACTGCCATCCTCCACAGCAAAAATTATGATCTTTCCTATGAGGTTCAACATATAAGCAAGCATCAGTTATCAGGAGCTTTTCTCACTCCTGGATAAATTCTGCTATTTCAGTAAGGACTGTCCATGGCTATTACTTGTTTTTCCTCAGGCTTTGCAAACCAGAGCATGTCGAGATGCTTTCCCTTCATCTGGGTGCCCTAAATGTACTGCATGTACCAGGCTGCCCTTCTCCAAGCTCTGCCACCAAATCTGTGACTCCCCTGACCACACAGGGCTGGCCTTGGCCACGGTCTTTTCCGTAGTCCCAATCAGCACCTGCCCACAGCTTTGCAATCTGCACCTCCATCTGATGGCATTAAGTATGGCCCCAGGTAGTCTGAAATAAGTCCATGACAAAGAAATCAAGAGCTTTCTGAGGCATATTTCCTCTAAGAGTTCTAAAATCTGTTTATTACTATGCTGGAGATATAAAAATAAAGCATACGGGAGAACCATAAAAAGAAGGCACTACTTTTTTTATACTGCTTGCTGGACAAGCTAAAGACTTGCCATTATCATTTCTCCCCGCTTCCAACCTGAAAGATCACAACAAAGTAGTAATGAATGCAGTGCAGTTCTAGAAAACTCTGGGCTATGTCTCATCTCCATGCATTTGCTTCTGCCACTCCCTGGACCTGGAATGACTTTCCTATCCTTTCCTCCTCTTTCCTTTCTCTCATATCGCAGCTCATGCTTTGAGATACACTAAAACTGGCCAGGTGGCTCACATCTGTAATCCCAGAACTTTGGGAGGCTGAAGCAAGAGGATCACTTAAGGCCAGGTGTTTGAGACCAGCCTGGGTAACACAGCAAGACCTCGCTTCTACTAAAAATTCAAAAAAAATTAGCCAGATATGGTGGCGCATGCCTTTAGTCCTAGGTACTTGGGGAGCTGAGGCTGGAGGATCACTTGAGTCTGGAAGGTCAAGGCTGCAGTGGACCCTGACCATGCCACTGAACTCCAGCCTGGGCAACATAGTAAGACCTTGTCGCAAATATAATAATAATAATATACACTAAAACTATGTACTTCATGAGAGAAGAGAACATGTCTTTTTTGTTCTTTGCTGGACTTCTAAAAAGGCACCTATGTTCAACAGATACTGTTGAACTAATGACTAAGTGAATGAATGAATGAATGAATGAACGAATTAAAAGACCTAGACTAGAACCAAGTGCTTCAAATAGGTGGGCTCCCCTCTTATGTTCTCCTATGGCAGCTCCTTACCTGTCTCAATCTTTGCATTGACAACACTGTGTGACAATCTTCTGTTACCCAGAGCCAGCGTGTGTGTCTCATTTCCTGAGTAAGGACTCTGGGCCTGGCTTGTAAATTGCCCTACGAACACATCTCTGAATCTTTTCCTTTCTTCTCTCTTCTGTGGCCTTCTGTGAAGTCCTGAACACCTTCAGCCTTAGGTTGGGAGAACGGGACCCCCAAACTCTAACAGGAACATAAGTTTCACTACAGGAACTACCCTGGGGGAAGGTGATGGTGCTTTTCACAATCCTTGCAGAGAGCTGTGAATTGCTTCTAAGCAAAATGGCAAATGGGAAATATAGGTCTTCAAACCAGTGATTTATTCTGTATCAGAAATGCATTTACCTGGCCTATTTTGCAGAACAGAAAAACCTCAGGTTCACTTAGTAAAACTCAATCTGAATATTTCCATCCTTTATTTCCATACAGATTAGCTTCATATGGCCTCAAGTATAAACACCACAGATTGGCTAGTGGGTACTATGGGGGGAAAGAGGCAGCAGCGTCAAGGGGAGATCATCGCTATTTTAGGTTTCTTCATGGTTCAGCAGGCGGCTGCTAAGAGTTCTAAAGCAGCAAACAAAATGAGAAAAGTTTATTGATTAGTTTACAAATAACTGTTGTGTAAGAAAAGATACTGAATGGCATGCTGGCTTACTGGTGGCGTGCTTTTTCAGACCCCTTTCATTCTGTGGCCTCTGGAGCCAGCCTCCAGGGGAAAATGAGAGAAGCAAAGCAAAGGTCTTGGATAAAGAAGAGTTTGCACCAGGTTAAAAAAACAAACAAGTGGGGCCCTTTATTTATTGTTGATTTGGAAGCAGACCAATATATTCCTACTCTTCTTTATCTCTTCATGAAAACAAGAACTCTTTAAAAAACTGTTTTTCCCCCCCGGTCAACAAAATAATGCTTTAGGCATTGGATTCCATGACACAGGTAACAAGCTTCGATATGGCCCCATCCACCCACAAGTCATCCACTGAGTGATGTTTAGAAAAAAAGCAAAAGCATCAAATCTGTGCTTTTTCCTGGACTTCTATCTGGAAGATCCTGACCTAGAGGGAGACAGGTCACTTCAGGTGAGGGTGTTGTACCTGGGAACAACAGCAGAACTTCCACCTCTGCTCTGCCCTGCTTCCTCTTTGTGAGGCCTTGGCTGATTATTTCACTTCTCTAGGGTAACAATCCTCATTCTGGGGAACGTTTGTGTGTATTGGAGGGGTTCACCAAAATGAGGGGTACACAAGCCTAGGACACAGTAAGCACTTGAGCAATGCCACAGTTAGCCACTCTGATGATCAGTTAAGTGAAACGCCTAGTGAGATAGAGGGAATGGGAAGACAGGGACTGAGATGGGAGCCGGGCAGACAGTGAGGGGCCTTCTGACCCCTGCCAAGGAGTTTGGCCTGGTGTGCACAGACTCGCATATTAAATAAGTCAAAAAAAGTGAGATGATTTAAAGGAAAATATTAAGTAAATGTTTAGGAGTAGGACCAATAAACTAAAAATCACAAGGGCAGCACTAACATGATAAAAGCTTGGGAAAGACCATGGTTGAAGATGGAAATTGAATTAAAAGCCCTGGTCCTATAAATGGAAAGGCTGCGACTGTGTACCAAACCCTTGTCTCCCTTCTCCTCTCCCTCCCTGGAACTGTCTATTCCAGCCAATAATCAAAGAACCTAGTGTAGCTAAGGAACCATGTGAACCCAGCAAAAAGCAGCAGGAACCCAGACGTCTGGCCAGAGACGGGGCCTCATGCCCCACAGTTGGGCAGGGGAGAGGATGGACAAAAGGTGTTAGAATTCCTCTTCTAGGGAGTAGTTACAGCATAAAAACAAGGCTCTCTAGTGCCAAACCAGACGCTGGCTTTGGAAGATCACAGACAAACTTGAATTTGAGTTATTTAGTACCACAAGGCTGCCTGGAGGAGAGCACGCAAACAGACCCACCCTGACACAGAGACAGAGATATTTCCTCTAGGAGGAGGCCGTGTGTCCACAGACACGGGGATTTGTCCCTAGGTCATGCAGCAGAGGAAGGAAGGTCTAATGTTTAAATGAAGAGAGGCTGATGCAGCACAGTATCAGAAAGGCCTGAGTTCTAATGTCAATTTTAATGTCTATGTATTACAAAAATAAGTGACTTTGAATCTTCATAGCAATGCTGGGAGGCAGAATTTATTTTTTTTTTTCAACATTTTACAGACGGATAAAGAAGCAAGGCCGGGCGTGGTGACTCATGCCCGTAATCCCTGCACTTTGGGAGGCTGAGGCAGGTGGATAATGAGTTCAGGAGATGGAGACCATCCTGGCTAACACAGTGAAACCCCATTTCTACTAAAAATACAAAAAATTAGCTGGGCGTCATGGTATGCACCTGTAGTGCCAGCTACTCAAGAGGCTAATGGAGGAAAATCACTTGAACCCGGGAGGCGGAGGTTGCAGTGAGCCGAAATCATATCACTGCACTCCAGCCTGGCGACAGAGTGAGACTCCATCTCAAAAAAGAAAAGGGCGGGGAGGAGGAGGGGGGGAGGAGGAGGAGAAGAGGGGGGGGAGGAGGAGGAGGAGGAGGAGGAGGAGAAGCAGTCAAATGCAGTAAGTAATAAAATTGATATTTTATTTTTATATTTATCACATAGGATATTTATCTATATAAACACCGCCCTGTTGACATTCAGGAAGGCTTAGAGTTCCACCACAGTGTTTGGGTTGAGAACGTAAGTGGATTTGTTCTTTGGTAAATGACAAGTCTATTCCATGGTACAGAATAGATATGTTTGTTGTGTGCCAGACACCATCCTGAATAACATGATGACATCAGCAACACTGAGTCCCTGCCCTCATGAAGTATATATTCTAGGGCCATCTCTAAAGGCTCAGTGTGAGAAGGAACAGAAGATTAGTCAGGACGCTGGAACCCAGACAATGCGAGAGTTGTTAGTGATAAAGGCAGAAGAAGGCAGGGGCTTCCGCCTTGAAGGAAAAGGTAGGGAGTTTATATTTTACTTAAGAAGGAGAAGCCATAGGAAGGCTCCAGGCAAATGAAAATCATGCTCGGATGGGTTTTCTGGCTGATTGTACAAAAAAAAAAAAAAAAAAATGTGGGGAGGGGGCAGCAAGGAACAGGAGTATCAGTAAGGAGCTGTGCAGTGCTGCAACCAGGAAATAGTAGCTTGGGTTGGGGTGGTTACAACAAACATCTTCAGGACAGGCTTCATTTAAGGTCCAGAGAGTAAATATTTTGGGCAAAATCAAGGCCAAAAGGCAGCCTCTATGCTAGTAAGCATATATTTATACGTTCATTTCAAACCATTTGGTTAGCAATAAATAAATAAATGCCATTCTTAGATCAAGGGCCATTAAGAAAGGGCCAAAAGTAAAAGCAATCACGTCGGCCGGATGTGGTTGCTAACGCCTGTGATCCCAGCACTTCGGGAGGCCTGTGATCCCAGCACTTTGGGAGGCCAAGGCAGGTAGATAGCGAGGTCAAGAGATCGAGACCATCCTTGCCAACATGGTGACATTTCATCTCTATTAAAAGTACAAAAATTAGCTGGATGTGGCGGCGCACACCTGTAGTCGCAGCTACTCGGGAGGCTGAGGCAGAAGAATCGCTTGAACCCGGGAGATAGAGGTTGCAGTGAGCTGGGATTGCGCCACTACACTCCAGCCTGGTTACAAAGTGAGGCTCTATCTCAAAACAAAAAGAAGGAAGGAAGGGAGGGAGGGAGGAAGGGAGGGAGGGAAGGAAGAAGGAAAGAGAGCAAGCAGGCAAGTGACTGCATTTGGCCCAATGGCTTTAGTTCGCAATCCCTGGTTAGGGACCAACAGGAGAAGAGATGGGTCCTTGGAAAATGAATATGGCGATTGTGTGCGTGGTAGATCAGGGCTTGGAAAGAACATTGTGTCTCATGATAGCTGGAGTGTGTTTTAGAAGTCCTTGTAGCTTAGCAGGACCAGAGGATTATCCGGATTGATGTATCAGAATATGAGTATTTGGTTCTGGCCACTTCCTTCTATTTGGAGCCACTATTTGACAGAAAATGGATTTCTGAAGATTGCGTGGGAAGTGAGAGACCCTCCTTTTATATCTTTGGGCATAGGCCACAGCCCTGTTGGCATTCAGAAAGGTTTGGAGCTCCACGGTGCTGTTTGGGCTGAAAAGGCAAATGGATTTGTCCTTTGGTTATGGCAGGTACCTCCCATGGCCCGGAAAGCCCGAGTAAATTAACATTTATTGAAAGGGTGGGGAGAGGATGAAAGGGAGTGTGCACCAGTTCTATTGCCATCTGATTTATCTACTGAGGTCGAAAGGCCCGTAACTACCACAAGTAAGAGCTGTTGCCTGGCTCGATCAGCAATAAGGAAATTAATCAGAATTGTCTACACAGAAATATCTAAGGGATTAATATAGCACGTAATCCACACCCATCTAATGTTTCTTCTAAAGTACACCAGACTAAAGTTATGAATTAGCTAACCTTTGTATGCTGGTCACCATTTCCACATAAGAAGAATGTGGTATATGAATATAAAACACTGGGTACAGAGTCTCCTTCAAGTTTAATCTTGCAGTTTACTATATATTATATATACAACATTACTAGTATTCACTGTATCATAATATATGTTATATATTATGTATCACTTTTACACTGTATATTCATGTATGTTCCAAATAGGTACATATATTTATTACTTACAATAAATTTGTATAGACACACGTGTTTATGTTATAAAAACATGTTAATGACAGAAAGTTTTGAAAATTTAATCAAGATGGAAAATGTCCATTGAATTCTCAGAACTACTGGTAATATTTTTATGTTTGATTCCTGTATTTCACAGTTGGATTTTTTTCCAGAGTAGAGATTTTGTTCCAGAGTAGAGAGACCTTTTGTCATAGTTAATGTAACTTTGACCCTAAAGCTCTAAAAAAATCTTGTTTTCTGCTTCATCACTTAACCCAGGCTTTTAGCACTAGCATCTTCTATAGTATTGAGGACTTCAAAAGCTTTTTCAATAGCAGAATGCCCAGTACCCTTACCATTTATAGATAAAACTGAATTGCAAAGTTGGATTTGAAGAATGTTTTCTGTATGTCTTTATTATAAGTAATAATTTAGAAAACACTTCTTTCTTCATAACTACCTTTGTTATATCAGATTGTGTCTTTAGTTTAAACCTAGAAGGTCCAGTGTCACAAATCTCTTAACACCAATTTCATGAGAAAGCTTCCACTGATTTCCGCCACACTCATCAGCTGTGGGTATCCAACCCTGTCTACCTGCACAATCCTGGAGTATGCATATGTTGAAGGAAGAATGCTATTAATTTCATCAGTGCAAAAGTTTTATCCCTTGTTCGTTAAATAAATGTATTTCCTCTACTGAATTGCCTTTTAATCTCACTTCACTTTTTTTTACATAGCTCTTAAAAAGAAGTTACTGCTTTTTCATATCTCCAATGTTTGGATGCTAATTAACCTGTATTTCTAAAAGTTAAAATAACTTACCCACAGGTTTTCTCTAGTCCTAAAAAGCTATTTATCTGTCTGTTTCAAATTATAACCACATCGATAATGATAATATTGTCTTTGGGCTTGTGTGAAAGAAGCAACCCGGGACAAGTGGGGCCAACTTGTTTAGGAGAATCCAGGACTTGTCTTTGGGCAAGTCTCCTTCCTGACACCCCCCCAACCCCGCAGTCTGTGGGGACAGATTCAGGCTTGTGTGGCATTTGAATACTCTTGATCTGTCCTTATGTAATAAGTGTGACTCATGTCCCAGTATGAGTCACCCAATCCCTCGCCTGGGGCATCTCCGCCAGGCTGTAGAGTTTCCCACCTGCCCTGATCCCTGTCTGAATAGAGATAGCATGACTCAGCGCCAGGGAAAGGGTGGTTCTCTCTGTCTAGCTGATGTCCTCAGCTCCAGGAAGCTCTGGGCTTGTGGCATGGCAGCAGAGAGAAGTGCCACGCTGCTCACGTCAGCAGTGCCCCACTGAGGGGGCCCTAATGCAGGAAGGGGCAGCCCAGAGGCCAGCCAGCCCCCACCACTCAGCTACCGGGTGTGGAGAGGAAACACACCGCACAGTGTCTATTTAGATCTTCGGTGAGTTTTCCTTTCTTTCTCCATGGTCTCATGGGCAGTCAGAAGGAAATGGATAATAATACCAACAGCTACCATTTTTTGAGCACTGAATGCTTGCATTTGCCAAGCATTGTGCAAGGCATTTTACACATGTTAACACATTAAATCATCACAACAAGACAGTGAAGGAGCTACTCTCATTATGCCCATTTGACAGATGTGTAAGCTAAGGCCCTGAGGGAAAAAGTACACACAGCTGGGTAAGATATAGACCCGGAATTGAAGCTCGGTCTCCAGAGCTTTCTCTCTTAACCACTAGACAGGTTTTTTCAAACTGTAACGTGTACATGGATCACCCAGGGATCCTTTTAAAATGCAGATTCTGATTCAGCAGGTCCAAGGTGAGACCTGGGAGCCTGCATTTCTAGCCATCTCCCAGGTGAGGAAGATGCTACTGATCCACGTACCACCTGCTGAGGAACACGGCTCTATATTACACTGCTTTCACTGTGCTTTGGACTAATCTTCAGTGGGAAAAATATTGTATTCTCTTAACTCTGTTTATCCATCCATTGTCCATTTGTACATTCAGACAACAATCACAGAATCCCCACCATAAGTCAAGCATGGAGAACATAGAGATGGCCATGGCTCCATCGCAAACATGGAGAAAATCAGTTCAACCAGGAGACAAGACCCTCTATCACACACATAGATCATTACCATTATAGAGCACGATAAGGCCAAACACAGACGGTTCTTTTATGCATGGTGCATAAAGAAGAGGTGATCTTGCCAGGGAGTCTGGGAAAGTGCCCCAAAGTGTGGAGGGAGAAAGCCTAGGCACGATGTAATGCAGAGGTCTGGTCTCCTACGAATGGTGAGATGTTCTCCTATTTCTAGCCCAGGATTCATGGTGAGTAGAAGAGAAGAGGCTCACAGGACAGGCAAGAGATGCTCACCCTTCTCAGGCCCCCATCCCGTGGCTATTTTTCTCTCTTTTTGTCTCATTCCTTCCACAAAGACTATTCTTAACAAAACCCCAAGCATTGATCATACTGATCATAAGCCAGACCACTTCAAGATCCAGTCCAAATGTCCTTTCTCCACATGTTCTCCAAAGCATCCAACCTTCAAGTATATGAGAAGGAACTATTGCCAGTGGCAGCTTATTTAGTGCTTATTCTGTGCCAGATACCTTAAGATTTTTGCACGTAATAAGTCATTTAACACCCCAAAGAACTCAGAAATATTGTAATTTTGTTATCTTATTTTGTAATGAGGAAAGTGGAGGCACTAAGTTAAAAATTTTTTATCAGACCACCCAGCTCCACTGACCTGGATTAGAACGCAGGCAGGTTCTTAACTGCTAAGCAGCAGGGCCCCATAGCCACTAAACCTCTCTGTCACCATGATCTAACTCACCCTCTTGGAAACAAGAAGGCCTTGCTGAGTGCAAACATTTCTAACTAGCTTGTAAGAGTCTTGCCAACAATGCCCTAGGAAGGAAGAACAGATTCGGGCAGCAGGAGCTTTGCCAGTAGGGAAATAAGAGTGGAAAACTAAATTGAAACAGCAGGTAGAATTAGGAAATGAGCAATGATTCACAAGTTTACTGTGGCTGCACTTGAGGTCTTTGCAGATAGGGGCTGCTATGGTTTGGGTCTGTGTCCCCATCCAAATCTCGTGCAGAACTGTAATCCCCAATGATGGAGATGTGGGAGTTGACTGGAGCATGGTGGTGGAGTTCTTACGAATGGTTTAGCACCATCCCCCTTGGTACTGCATAGTGAGTTCGTTCTCAGGAAGTCTAGCTGTTTAAAAGTGTGTGGCACCTCCCCTCTAATTGAGTCATGCTCCTGCCACATAAGACACCTGCTCCTGCTTTGCCTTCCACCATAAGTAAAATCTCCCTGAGACTTCCCCAGAAACAGATAATGCCAAGCTTCCCGTGCAGTGTACGAAACCGTGAGCCAGTGAAACCTCTTTACTTTATAAATTACCCCATCTCGGGTTTTTATTTCTAACAATGCCCGCACAAACTAATACTGGGGCCTAATGGATTCAACACTGCAACTGCAAGTCCTAAAAACGGTATCACCCAAATGGCTCCTAAACAGGGACCATCTGATGTGTTGCTGCAAGGTGGGGCTGGCCACCTGTTATCAGTCACCAGGAAGGACTCAGTGCATTCCAGGCCCAGGAAACGGGCAATCTCCTGCCATGACCATTAGCACAATGAACCCATGTCCTGAGTGAACAAACCCAAACCCATGGGTCATTTTTTTCCAGCATTAACACAGCAGAGCTCCTAACTACACCAGGCCAAGACGAAACCACCAAGTTTTCTTGCATATCTGAGGCCAACAAATCTTATGACCATTGACCCAGGTACAGTGTACCCTAGTACAATGTTTCTCAGAGTGAAGTCCCGGTACACACAGCATCAGCAGCACCTGGGAATTTATTAAAATGCAAATTCTTGGGCCCCGCCCCAAGCCTACTTAATCAGAAACTCTGGAAGTAAGGTTCAGCAGCATGTGTTTTAACAAGCCCTCCAGGTGAGGCTGATGCACATTCAAGTTTGAGAACCAGTTAATTATGAGACTCTCGTGTCAGACACCTGAGATTGAAACACCAGTTGAGCTAGTTGGTAAATGTTCCCTTGCTTATAGCTATTTAGGCTTTCTAAACGTGTTTCCCCACTTTAAAAAGGAATACTATGTAATCATTGTCACAGGATTGCTGTCAGGGTTTACAGAGATAACCCGGGTAAAGCATCTGGCAGGAGGCTTTGCATACAGCACACAGTCAAGGTTGGTCTTGAGTTTGGTGGCGGTGGTTTTAGAATATGATGGGAAGTTTGGAAGATGCCTTCTTGTGCCTATAGGGAATATGCACTTTAGAAAACTTCTCTCAAGGGCTCTGCTAGGCCTGCAACAGCATTCTCCTTCAGCCTCTTATGGCAGTCATGGTCTAACAATAATAAAGACACTGGTGCCAACTTTTTATAAAGGATGTTACAATGGAAAGGATGATAAAGAAAGGTACCACATTTGTAAAGGACTGAGAGCATGGCACGACCACAGGCTGAGAGGGATGTAGATGGATTTTCGTATAATTGCTTAGAAATTCTGATTTTTCTTCTGCAGCAAGTGACAGTAATTTTTTCATGGTTGTGACTTTTTTTACTTGCCTGTTTTTAAAATTAAGAATATATTCAAACACTCTGACATAGAGTAGAACCCCCACTAAATTATTTTAAAGCAAATTTCAGGTACTCATTATTTAATCTCTGTATGTTTTAGGATTACTTTCTAAAACATAAGAACTTAATATTTTAAAACATAGCCAGAGAGCATTAATGTATACTTTCAGTGTAACACTGATATTTTCACACAAAAGGTGAGGGTTTTTTGTTTGTTTGTTTGTTTGTTTTTGAGAAAGTGTCTGACTCTGTTGCCCAGGCTGGAGTGTTGGTGGTGTGATCTCGGCTCACTGTACCCTCGACTTCCCAGGCTCAAGGGGTTCTCCTGCCTCAGCCTTGAAAGTGGTTGGACTCCACATACACCACCACCACATCTGGCTAATTTTTTTCTATCTTTAGTCACTATGTTGCCTAGGCTGGTCTCACACTTCTGGGTTCAAGTGATCTTCACGCTTTGGCCTCTAAAAGTGTTGGGATTATAGGCATAAGCCACCACGCCTGGCCAAGGCAAACGTCTTTATTGAAAAACAGAGAGATAGGAAGACTGACAAGAAGTTAAGATACAACATGGAGCTGAGGACGGGTCCCCTCACAGGTAGAAGTGAAGGAAGCTTTCCCAAGCACTCTCTGTGGTCAAAAAGATGGCTCATTTCCTCTCACACTTATGGATACAGAATCTAGAGCAGCTCTGGGGAAGCTCTGCTTGTAGTGATAGCAAACTAGCCTATGGTAAACACACCTCTCACTGAAAATGACCAGAAATCCTAAATACCATTAAAGAGACATGAAGGTATCCCAAACAACAAGGGCTAAGATCTACAAACAAGAAATTTCACTGAAGCAAGCATAGCACTCTGCATAGCATTTTCCTTTGGGGCATTTTACCAATTTGTAAGAATCCTGGGCAGGCTGAGTGAGAAGACAAGCAGTGATAGATCTTAGGAAACCAAGGAGGCGAGCTGAGTTTCTGACAGTCTTATGGGGTAGAAAAGCAAGAAAATAAAGTTTAGACTTCTAAATAGTCAAGACTGGAGAGGCTAAACTCTTCAAAGGGAAGTAGAGAGATAAATGTGTAACAGCCTGAGCTATGTATTTGCAGGTGTTCACCAATTCATAAGCTCTCTAGGCCAGGAGAGGCTCAGAAGGAATTGCAGACAGCAGGCTGAAGAGACAGAGTTTGCAGGTGACTCATGGTCCTGAGGTGGTGAAATTTGGAGGTTAGCTTCCAATAAAGAGATGGAGGTGAGGTAAGCTCACCGGGCTTATCATCAGGACACTCTAAATGGAGAGCAAAGAGGAAGCAAACCAGATCTTTACAAGGCTGAATTCCATCCAGGCTTGAAACAGCCCATTTCTCCTCTAACTGCTTGCTGGAAGCTGAAGGCTCATCTGGACGTTCTATAATCTTTTTTTCTTTTCTTTTTCTTTTTTTGAGACAGAATCTTGCTCCGTCACTCAGGCTGGAGTGCAGTGGTACAATCTCGGCTTACTGTAAACTTTGCCTTCCGGGTTCAAGTGATTCTCCTGCCTCAATCTCCTGAGTCGCTGGGATTGCAGATGTGTGCCAACATGTCTGGCTAATTTTTGTATTTGTAGCAGAGACAGGGTTTCTCTGTGTAGGCCAGGTTGGTCCCAAACTCCTGACCTCAAGTGATCCATCCACCTTGGCCTCCCAACATGCTGGGATTATAGGCATGAGCCACCATATCCCGCTGAGGCCTTCCATAATTTTTCATATCAATGTCCATGCTCAGTGCTCCATAAAAAGTGACCAGGGCTAATAAGACACAGGACTAAACAACAACAACAAAAAGGCTAACAAAAGAAACAGAACAGATGAGGCAAACACTGAAGTCAGACACAGATTCTAAAAGAATCAAAGGATAGAAGATTTTGTAAAAGAATTGAAACATATGAAAAAAATGGAAATGTTAAGACTAAAAAATATATTAAGAACTCAGTGGGTGAGTTTACGGCAGTTTAGGTGCAGAGGAAGAGAGCAACTGGGAAAAACTGGAAGTTAGCAGAAACTCTCTAGACTGAAATATAGAAGGAACAAAGAATGAAAAATAGGCCATGCATTGTGACTCACACCTGTAATTCTGTACCTTGGGAGGCCAAGGTGAGTGGATCGCTTTGAGCTCAGGAGTTCGAGACCAGCCTGGGCAATGTGACAAAACCCAGCCTCTACAAAAATTACAAAAACTAACTGGACATGGTGGTTCGTGCCTGTAGCCCAACTACTTGGGAAGCTGAGGCAGGATGATCACTTGAGCTTGGGAGGCAGAGGAGGTTGCAGTGAGCCAAGATCACGCCACTGCACTCAAGCCTGGGTGATAGACTGAGACCCTGACTCAAAAATAATAATAATAATAATGAAAAATATATAAGGCATGGGGACTAGGTCTACCACATGCATAATTGCAGACAAAAATGGAAGAGAGAAAGAGGAAGGTGCAGAAAGAGGAGAAAAAGGAGCAAAAAGGGGAAAGAGAAAGGTTCAGAAGGAATATTTGAATAGAAAATAGCTAAGAATTTTCCAAAACTGATGGAAAGTTTAAAGTCACAATATTTAAGAAAAACAAAAACTGGAAACCAGAATATCCCCACAAATTGAAGAAAGACAAATGCAAATAAAAACACATCTAGGCACATCACAGTAAAATTGCTAAAAGCTGAAGGTAAAGAGAGCTCAGTAAAATGCCAGTGAATTAAATCTACCAGCATATTAAAAGGATTACAAACCATGACCAAGTAGGAATTACTGCAAGATTTTGAAAGGGTGGTTCAACATACAAAATCGATCAATGCAACATGTCACATTAACAGAATAAGGGGGAAACAAACACATGATCATCTCAATTGATGCAGAAAAAGCATTCGACAAAAGTCAACAGCTACGCATGAAAAAAACACTCAACAAACTAAGAGCAGAAAGAAGTTTCTGAACCTAATAAAGGCAATCTATGAAAACCCCACAACTAACATCATACTTAAAAACAGAGTTTTGCTCTTGAGTTCAAGAAGAAGACAAGGATGTCCATCGTTGCCACTTCTATTCAACATTGTACTGAAAGTTCTAATTAGAGATCTCAGTCAAGAAAAGAAATAAAAGTCATTCAGATAGGAAAGGAAAAAGTAAAACTATCTCTATTTGCAGACAATATTATTGTATATTTAAAAACTTTAAAAAATCATAAACAGGTGGGAAGAATAAAAAATCAATAGCAGAAGGGAAAATTAAAACTCACATATATATTTAATGTATTTACATGCCAGTAATTATGTTAAATATACATAGAATAAATGTTCAAGTATCCAAATTAAAATACAAAAGTTGTCAAACTGGGAAAATATTTGATGCTGCTTAGAAGAAGTATATATATAATGTAAGTAGCCATTAAAGGTTGAAAGTAAAATTATAAAAACATAACACCAAGATATTAATTCTCTTCAAAGTGATCTATAGATTCAATAAAATCTCAACAAGTGTTTGTGGAAATTGACAAAGTGAGTCTGTAATTTATATGGAAAAGCAAAGAGCTCAGAATAGCCAGGACAATCCTGAAGGACAAAGTTGGAAAACTTAAACTACCAGTTATCAAGGCATATTATAATGGTTTGATGATTAAAACAGTATAGCTTTTGATATAATAATAAACAAATAGATCAATGAAATATAGGATGAATTTCAGAAACAGTCCAGAAAATTCAACATAAGTACAATCATGGTCACTTGATTTAAATGATACAAGTGGCACTATAGTGTGACGGGGGGTATATTTTGTCTGATATATGTTTTGTTTGACATATGATGTTGGATCGATTAATTTAAAAAGTGGAAGTTTGATTCTTACTTTATACTATATAGAAATATCAGCTCCATTTGGGTAGTCAAAAAACCTGAACATTATTATAAAACAGTTACATTTCTACAGTATAACAAAAGACCATATCTTCATGACCTTAACATAGGAAAATAGTAAACTGGACAAAAGCATTGTTAGCCTTAAGGAAATAATTGAGATACAGGCCTTCCTTAATAAAGAAGGTCTGTTTATCTACAAACATAACTTAGACAGAAGATAAGCCATGGAATTTATTAATAGAATACATAAAGACAACTATATGAAGCAGGAGAGAATGATCATAATGATAGATGGGTAGACAGGTGATAGATGTATATCCATCATAGATCCCTTATCCAGAATATACAATAAAACACTTTAAATCAATAAAGGCTGGCAATTCAATATAAAAAATGGGCAAAATGCCTAAACAGGCACTTTACAAAAAAGGATAATCAAATGGATAATATGCATGTGAAGAATACTCAACTCCATCAGTGATCTGCAAATGGCACCACAATGATATATCACCACATGCCAAAAGAAATGGTTAACATAAAACAAGATGTAATAGACATTACCAAGTATCTGTAAAGATGTGAAGCCATGAGAATCCACCTGCACTGTTTTGGGGAGAATAACATGGTGCAATCACTTTGGAAAACTGGCAGTATCTCCTAAAGCCAAATGCATGTAACCTCTATGATAGAGCGATTCTACTCCTGTACATAAGCCCCAAAGAAATGTATGTACCAAAAGACAATGATGAGAGCATTCAAGAGATCATCACACAATGGCTAAGCCTGGAAAAAACCCAAATGTCCATCAAAAACAGAACAGATAATTATACTATGGCATATACTTTTAAAGAAATTAATACAATAGTGGGAAGTATGTTAGCATGGTTGAATTTCAAATATTAAAAACAAAAAAAAACCAAGCAAATAGAAAAGAGCAGATCCATATAATAACAGTTACATAAATTTCAAAAACAGGCAACACTAATATATAATCATAGAAATTAGGGTGTGGTTACTACTGGGGATAAGAGGGCAGTAGTCACTGAACAGAGACACAAGGGAGCTTCTAGAGAGTTAATAATTGTCTATATTCTGACCTGGGTTGTGGGTCACATGCTTATATTCTTTTGGTTTAAAGTCTTTGAGCTATGCACTTATGATTTCTGCACTTTTCTGAATATTTTCTATATATTTGCTACATTTCAATACAGAATTTTTGAAAATCAATCTGAGGTCAGGTGTGGTAGTTCACGCCTGTAATTCTAGCACTTTGCAAGGCTGAGGCAGGTGAATCACCTGTAGTCAGGAGTTTGAGACCAGCCTGGCCAACATAACCAAACCCCATCTCTACTAAAACTACAAAAACTAGCCAGGTGTGATGGTAGGTGCCTGGAATCCCAGCTACTCGGGAGCCTGAGGCAGGAGAATCACTTGAACGTGGGAGATGGCGGTTGCAGTGAGCTAAGATCATGTCACTGTAATCTAGCCTGAGCGATAGAGCAAGACTCTGTGTCAAAAAAAATAAAAAGAAGAAGAACAGCGAGAGATAGAGAAAGAAAATCAATCTGAGGTGCCAGCAACATGTATCTGCTGAATTTGCATAAAATAAAAAGTTTTTAAAATGGTTCTGACCCCCACACATCCACAACAAGTGTCTGATGAAAAAATGTGGACTCCCTAAAATTTTGTTCATGTCCCATGAGTAGAAGATAATACAATTTCTCCAGTACTAATGGCTGCCCATGCTGGGACAGCAGCCATGTGCTCAAAGACCCCTGAGCCTGAACATGGCCTGTTGTCAGTAGTCTTGGCGTATTGCATTTGATCTGCTGTTTTGCTACATGGCATTGTCAATAGTTCTGGGTATTGCATTTTGTCTGCCCTTTTGCTAAGTGACTCATGGTTTAGAAATGAAATTCTCAGATGCAAGTTTGAAGGTGGGCCAAAGGTATTCACAGGGTAAACAAATAACTATGGGAAATTAAATTTACTCTCCTCCCCCACCATCATGTTTGAAGTTGGTAAAAGCTATCAAAAAAAGATAGCAGTGGGTCCCAAAGCAATGACAGAAAGTCAAGAAGAGGGAAGAGACATCAGCCTTGCACGGAGACCCGAGGTCAAAGACTGCTATTTTAGGGAGAGAATAACAGTGATGATGAGAAAGAGAACAATTCAACACGAACAGCTCCTGTTTATTCAGCCCTGACTATGGAAAGATAGCATACTTGTTAAATATCTACACTTTCTTATTTAATTCTCACATTGCCTCTTCTGAAGTACTGCTGTCACATCTACACAGATGAAAAAAAAATAGAGGCATGTTCAACAGACCCACGGTTCATGTCATCTGATTACCCCAATACTTGCTGGAGCCAGAGAACTGAAAAGAAATAGACCTGGGGGCAGGGGGCGGTGGCTCACACCTATAATCCCAGCACTTTGGGAGGCCGAGGTGGGCGGATCAAGAGGTCAAGAGATCGAGACCATCCTGGCCAACATGGTGAAAACCCGACTCTACTAAAAATACCAAAAAAAAAAAATTAGCTGGGCGTGGTGGTGCGTGCCTGTAGTCCCAGCTAGTTGGGAGGCTGAGGCAGGAGAATTGCTTGAAACCAGGAGGCGGAGGTTGCAGTGAGCTGAGGTCACGCCACTGCACTCCAGCCTGGTGCCTGGTGACAGAGTGAGACTCTGTCTCAAAAAAAACAAAAAAAGAAATGTTGCCATTTGGTCTGCCCTTTTGTTAAGTGACTCATGGTGACTTTATGGAGTTTGCCAATCCTGGTAAGATTTCTAGGGAGACCTTAAGATGTCAAGAGGGACTTTGGTATTACTCTAGAACAAGGTTTTTTTCAACCTCAGCAGTGTTGACCTTGGAAGCCAGACAATATTGTTACTGGGTAGCTGTCCTATGCAGTGTGGATGGCTAGCAGTTTCCACAATCACTGCCTGCTGATGCCAGCAGCACCCCTACCCTTGTCCCTAGTTGTGATAAACAAAAATGTCCCCAGATACTGTCAACTGTCCCCAGAGGGAAAAAAAAATCAATTTCAGTTGAAAACTATTGCTCTAGAGGAAGGAACTAAGATTAGGCTGGTAGTTAGAGGAAGAAGAGGTTTCAGGGAAATTTAAGTTTCATGAAACATGAGAAATCACTGATTTGCAGTCAGCTGGGAAGTTGCATGAAGGAAACAAGCTGGGATATTTGGAGCAGAGAAATCTCCAATAAAAGAATCTGGGTGCTGAATGCACTGAAAAGGAAGATGTTGGGTTAGCACAATTCTGAGGACAGAAATCTCCAAAGCCTCTCTCTGTGTTATGGTGGGAGGTGAAGTGGAGCTGTTACAGTCAGAAGTTGAAGGTAGGATCTTGGATTTATAAATAAAGGACTTTCGTTTCTCAATTTCCAAAGAAAGTGAGAGAGAAATCTCTCATCTCTTACTGGCATGCTTGGAAATAAACGTGAATGGAGAAAGGAGACAGAAACCAGTTTTAGAAGCCTGCATTGTGTCTATCCTAATAACTTCATCACCATGCTGTACATTCTAGTAACTAAGATTCATTGACACACTAGAGGTGCTTCCATGGCTGAGAAAGCTTGGTGGGCCAAGACAGCTTGGCCACTCTAAAGGTTGAGAGTGGGCTAAGCACGAGACCATCCTGGCCAACATGGCGAAACCCCAACTCTACCAAAAAATACAAAAATCAGCTGGGCATCGTAGCACGTGCCTGTAGTCCCAGCTACTCGGGAGGCTGAGGCAGGAGAACTGCTTGAAGCCAGGAGGCAGAGATTGCGGTGAGCTGAGATTGTACCACTGCATTCCAGTCTGGCGCCTGGCGACAGAACAAGACTCTGACTCAAAAAAAAAAAAAAGTGCTGAGCAGGAGGTACTGGAGATAACAGTGGTCTCTGAGGCTTGGGGTAAAGGGTCTTACAGGCTCACTGCAATCAACTGATAGTGTCTAGTAGAAGTGCTGTATTGAGAAAACTGCTTCCCCACTCAACAGGGGTAAAAGTGCTACAGTTGATTAGTGATGTCTGCATGGGAAAGTTAAGGGAAAGTAGAAGCACATGTGCATAGTATCTACTAGCCTGGATTTAAAGTTCCTTAGACTACATGCCAGCATAATTTCAATTAAATAAGTGATTGAATGAATTACTCTCGTGTATTTAATTTTGTCAAAGAACAATCTAGGATATATGCTTAGCTACTATTTGCAGTATACATAAACACAATTTCAACAATTTATTTTCGTACTTGTTTGTGGGTGCATTTCTTTATTTAGTGATCATACATCCTTTTTCCATTTCCACTGAGTTTATAATGTGTGTCAGGTCGTGTGCTAGGCCATGGATAAATACGCACCTTGTGAAATTCATAGCTTGGTGTGAGACAAAAATCATACAAGGATACAAATAGACCAATGGGTAATTATAAATTTTGACAAGTGCTCAGAAGAAAAAGAATGGGACACTCTAAGAGTAAATACGGGAGATGGGGCTATTTAATCTGGGACTTGAACAAGAAGAGAAGGGAGACCAACAGTGGTGATATCCCTGAGGTAAAAATGAGACTGGTATGTTCCAGAAACAGAAAGGAGACCAGGGTACAGAGGGAGAGGTGGGAAAATGTGGCCCTGGATGAGCTCACAGTGAAGTTCAGGAGCAAGATGATACAGGGCTTTCTGTTACCTTTCTTTCTTTTTTTTTTTTTTTTGAGACGGAGTTTCGCTCTTGTTACCCAGGCTGGAGTGCAATGGCGCGATCTCGGCTCACCGCAACCTCCGCCCCCTGGGTTCGGGTAATTCTCCTGCCTCAGCCTCCCGAGTAGCTGGGATTACAGGCACGCGCCACCATGCCCAGCTAATTTTTTGTAGTTTTAGTAGAGACGGGGTTTCACCGTGTTGGCCAGGATGGTCTCGATCTCTTGACCTCGTGATCCACCCGCCTCGGCCTCCCAAAGTGCTGGTCTGTTACCTTTCTTAAACGGTGGTGGGAGAATACATAGTAAGTTCACTGAGGGCAGGGACTATGCATATTCTGTTAATTTCTCCATCCCTCAGATCTCATATAGTTCCTGGAACATATTAGATGCCCAGTACATACGTGATAAGTAAATATGAATGAATGAGAAGAAAGGTGCTTAGACATATTCAATGTCTACTATGCTGGGTACTCTAAAAAGCAATCCCACTTACCTTGTGAAAAAGATATAATAGTCATTATACAAGAGAACAAGTCAAGAACCCAGAGAGGTTAATGTTCCAGATTCAGTTAACCATTGAGAGAGCCAGGATTCAAATGTGAGTCTCTTCACTTTTCCACATGCAAAAGGATTGTATTTGGAATCAGATGATCACAATTGAGATCATTAATCTGCTGCATACTGTAGGATATTTGACTTCTGGCAAACCACTTGTTCCCTTTAAATCTGAGTTTGCTCCTCTGTAAAATCAGGTTCATCTCTGCCCAGGCTCATCTCTGCTCATTTCAATGGATTAGCTCAGTGAACAAACAGGAGAATGTTTGAGAAAGCTTCTTTACCTAACTGTAATCCTTGAAATTTGTTCAGTCTTTGTAGTTTGGAGTTATTTCATTTAGGTCAGTTTTGTCAAGCTGCCGGGAGATAAACAAAATCTGAAAAGGTTTTGTATCTCTTGGAAAATAGTGCTACGTTTACTAATTTTTGAAAGACTATTATGGCACAAATTGTGGTGATTCACTTGGCAAGTTCTGCAATACTCAGAGAGGCTTCTAATTCGGACACAAATCCTAGCTGCAGACATCATTTCAGACCAAGTCTCAAAGTCTCTGGCACATCTCAGGTGATGACTGAAGGTACTACCTTCCACAAAGGACAGAAGAGGTAATGGAATCTCGGCTTTCTCTGTGGTTGGAGAGTCTAAATCAAAGTTTAGCGTGAGATCTGGAAGCAGGTTGAGGAAGGAAGAGGCAGTGAATCTTGATGCACGCAAACAACACGTAGTACTGCCAGCCACTGCCAGTGACTCACCCTTGTTCTCACCCAAACACCTGTGAAAATGTGGTCTAGCCTACATACTGTATCTGGCTTATCTGGCTACATAAACAGGGACTGGGGGAGATATATCCCAAACCAGCATGTCTGAGGTTAGCCTCATCTACTTGAAGAATACCTTTTCTTAAAGTGAGAATCATTTGTCTTGGTTTCATTTAATCGTTATCATAAGTTGAAAAGGGGGCAGTAGAAAACTGCCTTTCAATAACTATTCTAGAGATAGGACAGATGCAGTAGCCAATACATAACATGTTAGCCAGAGGGAAAAAATTAAACCAATTGTTTTCAAACTTTAGTGGATATGGTATTACTGTGAAGCCAGTTTATAGGAATCTTTATCAGCCCCAGTCCTTGAATTTGATTCAGTAAGCAATTCTGCATCAGGTACCCTGCAAATTCCACCTGGGGAACACTCCTTGAAAATATTTCCTAGTCATCACCTGCTTATAACATTTTGAGGGTTTCTTTTCTTTTCTACCTTGGGATACACCTACTATTTCAGCTCACTTTGAAAGACACTTAGCAGAAAAAGAGAAGGGTCTAAATGAGAGCTTCAAATGGGAGTCATCTAGCACATCATCAAGAAGTAGAGCTATCTGACACCTCTTTCTCCACGTCTGTTCCCTCAAACCTTAGCCGGTTTCTCTTTTGCTTTCATAACTAATTTTATTTTTCATTCTGAAGCACATGCAACTGTTGTGGCACTTTTTTCTTCTTTCCATGCTTTAAGTCCTAGGCAGTTGCAAACAGCTACTACCTCAAAACACCTCTGTTTCAACGTCTTCCTATTAGAATACATGTTTCATGATCTGTCAAACGGCCACTGGGACAGGGACTGCAAGTACCAGGAGGCCTCTCGGTTTCAGGTGTGCCTCCTTTGCAATACCTGAAAAGATTATTTGAAATAGTGAGAATCATCTGTTTTAGTCAGAAGAGGCTAGGTTGTGCGACAGTAACAAATTAATCCTCAATTTTCAAAAATCTTCATGAAGATTCCCTGGTCTAGATCAATAGACAATCCTGCTCCATATGATCACTCAGGGATTAAGCTAACAGAAACTCCACGATCTTGGAGTTGAACCATCTGAAACACATGGTTCTGATGTCATCTCAGCAGAGGAACAGAGCAATGAAAGTTACATCCTGGCTTTCAGTTGCCTTGTTCCAGAAGTGACACATTTCTGTTTACCTGTATTCACTTCTCTTCTCCTTCCTGGGCACAGAAGATTACCTTTCAACTCCTTGCAGTTATGTCAGAACCATGTGACTCATTCTGCCGATGAGTTGTGAGCAGTATTAATCTCTCCTAAGCAACCAAAGTTGAACAATCGGACCACCCCATGAAATGAAACATGTACAATTTACTAAGATTTAACCTAGGTATTAATATTAATATTAATATGTTCAGCTAGTTAAGATTACCCTAACCTAAAAATTTCAATTGAAATGTCTCTTTTTACTAGTAAGGTTGACATTTGCTGTTAATTTTTGATGGACAAGCATGACCAAGTTAAGAAAGGTTGTTCCTGTACTTCTGTTTTGAAGTAAATATGGTAGCTTTGTTGGAAAAAAATAAATAATTAAAGATATAATGTAAATGATATGATACCTGGAAAATTGCAATGTGGCTCTGCTATTAGTTACCAAAGACTTCACGCTAATTTGTGATGACACATTTGCCAGGTGTGGCTGGAGGCATGTCTGCCCCACTCCAGGTGGATCTTCTTCCTTTTCATCATATGGCTTCTGTGTCATGCAACTATTTTTTTCAAGTGCTCATGTTGATCCACTTTCAAATGGCTACTTCCTGGGTGACAGAAGCAGTATTCTAATTGCAAAGAATTGCCAGCTTTGCCCCAGCTGCTGTTCAGTCTTTAAAAGCCAGACAACGTCTTTCTCCACCTTTGCTTATTGTCTACCTGATGACTTTGCATTTTTGTCCCAATTTCTTCCTGCATGCATTTACACAATGCCAAAGGAAGAATCAAGGTGTGACTTTGTCCCACCACTCATCTAAGGGTCTGGGGATCCTTTCCACAGAATGCCTACTACAGCTGCAATGAGAAGATGCTGTCTTCTCTCTATTTTAGTAAATAAGAGCATGTTTCAGATCAAGTTTTGCCGAGAATGCTCTCCCTGAAGTCTTTTTCTCTATCTCTCGCCGTATTCTTTTTCTCCAGCTGCAGGAGCTGGGGCTGAAAGCCTAGGTTTGCAGCAGACACGCTGGCATTGGGTGTGAACCAGGCAGCCACAAGGAAATCAGGATTACTGCTGCTGTGGTTTCCCATGCTCTGCTTGCCACTGTCCTAACCTGCCTCCACCTGGGGCTGGGCTCCATAGGTACCGTGTTTGGCCTTGGTACAAGCAGGGACCTGGGTGAGTGGAGATGGATGACAAAGGCAGACTTCCTGGTGCAGGAGAAAGAAAACTGAGTCTTGGATTCAAATGCAGGTTATGTGTTTGTTAACGATATGACATGCAACAAGTCAATTGACCTCTCTGAGATTAATACACTCTTCTCAGGTGCAAACTGGAGACTAGGACTTTGCTATGAGAATTAAGTGAGACATTGTGCAAAATTTCTGGGCTAGTGCCTGGTTCATACAAGGACTTCAGGAAGGGATGTTTTCTAAAAAGGGACTCATTGATTCATCTAATTGGCTGTAAAATGTTTCCAGGTCTGTCAGCTACAGTGATGAGCTTACAGCAAACAAAAAAAGGATTCTGTCTAGTAACAAGATAATGAACCAACAAGCAGCAGGAGAAAAGTAAAACCAGGACTTAGCTAAGGAAAAAAAAATAAGAGGAGTGATGGCATATCTTTTCAGAAAAGCATCCCCCGCTTTCCAACGGAGTCTAGAAGCCTTTTTGTTTTCTAATGAATCAACATCAAAGCATGTGCCCTGGGAAATCATGATGTGCCTAATCATTTTAGCAATAATCTCTGAGAAATCGTCCATTACTGAAAGTGACCAACCATTTGGTTGGAACAGCCTGAAGCAAGATTATTAACAGCAAACATGAAGATGGTTATTTTAGCAAATTGCCACTGATTGGTAAATTCAGAACACAAAGGCTTCGTGCCTGGCTGGAGTCTCTGGGAAATTATTGTATGGCCATAATAAACATCTACTGCTTGAGATATAAAAGCCATTTAAATCCACTTTCTCTCTGTTTGGGGCAGGGAGGAGCACAGTCATGGGCAGGGATGGGTAGGGATTTGTGGGTGGCGTGAGGTGAAGGGTGCTGGGGAGAGTTTCCATCTCCACCCTCTAGGTTTGTGAGCCCATTTTTCCTATTTGCTGAGTGAGCCAAAGGGAAGTCCACTGTATTATAAGGCTCCATGTAGGCATAAAATAGTGGACATAATTAGCACAATTTTTGCATTGTAAATTAGGTAGATTTTTGTTTGTTTAAAAGACAATATAGGCTCAACCCAAACTAATTTAAACAAAAATGGATTAGTAGGGCTTACTTAAATGGAAAGTCCCAGGAAAGGGTTAGCTTTAGGACTGGCTTGACCAGGGGAATTACTCAGTGGCTTCCAGACTAAATTTTTCTTTGTCACTTTCCTTAACTTTCTTTCACCTGTGTTGATCCGTGAGTGACGCAATGTGGGACGGATCCAGACGGAATTTTTTCTATTCTAGGTTCATATCCATTTCCCAGGAGACCTGATAAGGGCCCCACTTTCTATAATTTGGGCCCCATTCTCATCACAAAATCAGTCACTGAGACTTAGGAATGCAATGAGCTAATTTTCCAGGTTGAAATCAGAGGACAGAATCATTCCTGGAACTAATGCACATGAACAGAAAGGACGGGAGAAATTGGCTCCTCTGAAATTGAGATATACTAACCCAAAGCAGGGGCTAGAAAGTAGATCACACACATGCTCACGTGCACACACACACACACACACACACACACAATATCCACCAGCGTGAGAACTAACCCCTTGACTAGAAAAAGACATTTCACACTGCAAGAGGCTAACATCTTGAAGTCAGACTGACAGATGACATGCTGGCTGGGAAGAGATCTTTAGCGAACATGAGGCAGTTGCTCTTAATATCCTCATCACTAAAAAGAGACCTGAAAGGAAAAAGTGACTTGTAAACAGTGTTTTAATCAGCCTTGCAGCTCGAGGTTTCGGAGCTGACGTTCAATTCTGTATTCCCTCTTCTTTGTTTCTACTTACTCTGGCTTTTCAACATGAAAGCACATCCAGCGCCACATACATGGCCTTAACCTCGTATTTGCAAGCTGACACAGAAAAGGCCAAAAACATGAGCACTTGGAGGATAACGGCAAGGTCCAGGAAGACCAGTTCCCCCGTGCAGCAGACACCACCACACTGTCAGGCTGTTCATTCTCACCTGTTTGGATGTGGGCTCAGACTCATCCTGCAGCTAGTTTCTGAGTGGCCCTCCCACCAATCAATCATAGAAGACCCCTGAAACAGAACCCATCTGGCATTTCTAATCTAGCAGGTTCCACCATTTCACTGTTATTCTGTCCCAGGGAAATTCTTCATGAGCTATCTGTGCAGCATGGCCCTACAATGTGAAGGGGCTGTAGATTTCAGGGCCAGATAGATCTACATTCAAATATCAGAGTCAGATCCTGAGACAAGGATTTCAGTGCAATTTATTCAGGGGTAATTTTGAGAAGACCTGGTCACAGAGTGAAGCGGCAAGATGAGGAAGGGAAGGCAGTAAATTAAAAAGTAAAAATAAGTTTCAAGAGAATGGTCATGGCAGGAGCTGTAGGTAACTCCACATGGGGACTCTGGGAGCCTGTGTAGAAGAGGGTCCCTTGGAGTTCTAAGCTGTTAGAGGCAAAGGGGGCTTCCCTCCAGGCGCTGGTTGAGGATTGTCACCCAGAAATGGAGACAATGGGCTCTGTTCTCCAGAAAAATGTTCTTGGGCAAAGAAATGCAGGTGCCAGCAGTTGAAGGACAGGCTAGTATACATTCAAGTGTACAGGACAGGGCCCAGGGGACATCTGTTGTTCATGGTGCTCACGAGATTCATAAAACTGTGAACACTCTCTTATTTTTTTGAGCTTCCTTATTCTCGTTTATTGGATGAGGAAGCTGGCAGCTTTGTAGGGTTGTTCTGCAGCTCACTTGGATAATGGTGTCTACACCTCTGGCTCTTGGAAAGACTCCAAACTGTGCGAGTGATTTTCCCCTTGCCTTGTACTTCGGCAATCTCACAGGAGAAACTGGATTTTATAGGACTTTTAGTAGGAGGGCAGAACATGTTCTCCAACCCAGGATGGAATAACAACTTATGGTGAAACAACGACCAGTGGATTTCCCGCTTCATACACCAAAACAAGTTGGTGAGGCTCTCTTGGCCACAGTTTGTGCAAGGTGCTTCATGTATTTAACAGGATTTAATCTTAATTCTGTTCGGTGACTACCACAAGCAAACAATGAAGCAAAATGGCAGAACTGTTCATCAAACTGAAAGAAAAACCAAGCTCAGGGCTAAAGATGCATTCCAGAGGAGTGGAGAAGGGTAAAGGGGTGGGGAATGGGCTGGAAGCTGAGAAGAAGAATCGTCCTTGTTATCCCTGCTCGCTGAGAACTGTCACCATCACCTTGCCTCTGTCTATCATCTGTTTACATTCAGACTTCAGCATCAGGAGGGATTTGCATGCCTCCAAAACTTTGCACATGCTTCTCCCTCCACCTAGAATTCCTTCCTTCTACTTTTCTAGATGTCTAACTTTATCTCGTCCTTCAAGACTCAGACTTGTCTTGGTGCAGGAACCTTCCAAGATCCCGCAGCCTCCTGGAATCCCAGTAATCACCACACATCACGGTAAAGGAGAAGTCAACAGACAACAGCAGGGGTTGATAAACTTCATCTCCTCCCCAACAGCTGTCTTTACGAGAATCCAGCATTCCTGAGGTGGCACAGGTCAGAGAATAGCAAACATTAATTGCATAGGCTCTGGGAGCTAGGGAGAGGGCCACGATCTCTGTAAGTTCATGTTGTAAAGGATGTTTCTGGGAGAACATAAAGGTGGGGTGAGACACTTGGGAAATACCCAGAATTGAAACCCGCTGCAGAAATGGGAGTGGGTGAGTTGGGTGCCATCGGTGGGGCGGGTGGAGGACAGGTGTTGAGGTCAACAGTAAGTTATCAGTATAAGCAGGGAATAGCCAGTCTATGGATGAACGTTCAAGTTTTTATCCCATAGGCAATCGGGAGCCTCCAAAGTTATCAAGTGATGTGAAAAAAGTGGAATTTTAAGAATGTGGGGGTAATTAATCTGACAAAGCTGTGTCATATCAATTGCATGCAAAGCACTGAGTTAGGGAGCTGTTGCAGAGAACCCCAGGCGTGATGCAGAAGGTCCATGGGTGCAGTAGAAAACACCATTGATTACTTTGAGGAAACCGTGTCCAGGTCAGCAGGTATTATGGGTGTTCAATCTGCCAGGCACAATTCTACATTATTTTCATTTAATAACTCATTTAATCCTTACAACAGACCTATCAGATAAGCACTGTCATCAACTCTAGTTGTTTGTTTTGTTTTTTGTTTTGTCTTTCAGATGGCAAAAATGAGGTGCTAAGAAGCAAAGTCCCCTGCTCAAGGTCAGGATTCAAAGCAACCATAGAACCTGTGCCCTGTGCTGTCCCCACATCACTAAACCAGAACGACCAGGATTCAAACCCCAGCACTTCAACATGCCAGTATTGTGAGTCTGGGAGACTTACTTCTCAGCCTCAGTTTCCTTGTCTGTCTAGTGGGGATAATGAAATCCACCTCGTATCTGCAGTATCCAAATGGCATCAACACTGAGCACTTTGAGGATTCTAACTAATGCTAATTCCCCTTCCGTTTCAATTGGCCACATCGCCTTCTAATTGAAAAATATCCTTGAGAAAGCAAGAGACCTTGTGTCCCCAGTGAAGAGGGTAGGGAAGAGGGTGTCGCCTGGGGCAGAGCAACCTTCTCCCCTGTGATCCCCTTGGACTCCCCCTGTCTGGCCCACCCTCTCCCAAGATAGGGCTGATTTCTTTCTTAACTCAGTTCATTTAAGGTCTCCACCCCATGGAGGAAACACAGGAATCTGTGGCAGTGAACTCAGCAACATTTGTTCTGCAGCCCAAGAATAAACAGAGAAAGCAAGCTCTCTGCGTCTTCAGAAGTGCATTTACTGTACTCGAAACAGATGAATTCCCTCTGTTTGCATTAATCGCATGACTATTTGGTCCAATTATTCTTACCACTTCAGCAATCATGGTGTGCTTGTTCAAGAAGAAAGAAATAACAACAGCTTATCTTGTTGAGAGCAAAGAACAAACAGTGAAAAATCAGGGTCCGCTCCTAAATGCTACACTTGCTGTCATTGTGCTAAAGAGATGATTCATGTTCTCATAGCAACTCGGGTAAAGAAAAAAGAGAAAGAGAGAGAGGGTTCTGAAAAGGATTCAGTTGTAATGGTTAAAAACCTTTTCAAAATCAGTCCAAATGGAGATAAAACTCTATTTTTATCGCCCAGCTCAACTCTGCCTGCCCCCACCAACCTTATCTTCTCACATTGACTGATTTACATAGGCTGAAATAATTCTTTCAAATAACTCATTTCATTAGAATAAGAGAATGGACAAAGAACTAAATGCTGTTTAATCCCCTCTCTACAGAACCCTTAAGGACT
Organism: Sapajus apella; assembly: GCF_009761245.1. NCBI lineage: Eukaryota > Metazoa > Chordata > Mammalia > Primates > Cebidae > Sapajus > Sapajus apella. The sequence continues at coordinate 23,464,712 of NW_022436955.1, forward strand.
GCTAATGTCATCAAGGGAACACAGGGAGGCTGGTGCCGAAAGAACCACTGCAAAGGAAACCGCAAGGCAGCTTTGGAATGAGAGTCAGTGGTAGTGGAAATTCTCTCTTCCCATCAGACCAGGCAATCTGATGTGGCTGTGTCATGGGACAGTGTCTCTCCCAACTCTCTGCATTTTCTCCCACATGACCTTTCCCAGCATTAGATATAGCAACCCATAAGAACCTAAGGGAAATTAATATTTTTTTTTAATAGGCTTGGTCTTGAACCAACATGCAATCAATTTTCTGACCTGTTACAGAATTTCTTGCTCTTGACTTCCTGGATCATCTGTTGGTGAGCCCCTGGATAAGAAGACAATGGGGTATTTGTTTTGGTACCAAGCTTTGGTCCTCTCTTTGGATGTGTCTGCTACCACCGCCTTCAAGGAACATAAAGCTTCACCCAGTCCAGTTGCTAGGAGCATAGCTTGGTACCAACCAACAGAGATCGTCTGTGGTGCCAGAAACAGGGAAGTAAGCTGAAGGCTTTACTCTCATTGAACCATCACTGTCTGATGGGACCACAGCTGGAAAACCGTGGCATGAACATACCCATATCAGGACAGGAGGATTGCTCTCTTTTGATCAGTCAATCCCTGTGAGTTGTGAAACAGCCTTGTTGCTGTTTCATTTGCTAGCAATAACTCAGTGACAAATATGGGCTCCCTGTGCATTTGAACCCAGAAGGAACAAGAAGGAGGCAGAACGCAGTTGGTAATCTGTGTGAACCAAACCTAGAAGAATCATTGAGCATCTGTAAAGAGAATTACTTTATCATTAGCAAGTGAGACTCTCTTGCAACTATAGAGTTTAAACGAAATAGCTGTTTTTATGGTAACAGCAGTTTACAGATGTAAGGGGTCTCTGCTGAGCAAAAGATTCAGTTCAACAAACTAATAAGCATTTACTGACATACCTAAGGCTAAACTTTGCAGCCAGAAGCATGGTGCATAGGACACTCTCTTCTCACCCTCAATGTAGTTTAAAAGTGGAGACCAAGAACCCCACTGATCATTAGAGAAATGCAAATAAACACCACCATGAGATACCATTGTATACCAGTCAGAATGGCTATTATTAAAAAGTCAAAAAATAACACATGCTGGTGAGGTTGCAAAGAAAAGAGAAGGCTCACACATTGCTTCTGGGAATGTAAATTAGTTCAGCCATTGTGGAAAGCAGTGTGGCTATTTCTCAAAGAACTTAAAAGAGAATTACCATGTGATCCAGTGTTCCCATTATTGGATATACACCCAAAGGATATACATCATTCTACCATCAAGACACATACATTTATATGTTCACCACAGCACTATTCTCAATGGCAAAGACAGAATCAACCTAAATGCTTATCAATGGACTGGATAAAGAAAATGTGGTACACATACACCGTGGGTATACATTATGCAGCCTTAAAAAGGAATGAGATCATATATTTTGCAACAACATGGAAGGAACTGGAGGCTATTATCCTCAGCGAACTAACACAGGGACAGAAAACCAAATATCACATGTTTTCACTTATAAGTGGGAGCTAAACATTGAGTAAACGTGGACACAAAGAAGGGAAAAATAGACACCAGGGCCCACTTGAAGGTAGTGGGTTGGAGGAAGGAGAGGGTCAGAAAACTACCTGTCAAGTACTATTCTTATTGTCTGGGTGATTAAATAATCTGTACACCAAACTCCTGTGACATATATAAAAAATCTGAGCCTTAAATAAAATTTAAAAATAGAAATTATAAAACAGTGGAGATAAGAACAAATCCCAAGTTACAAAACAATAGCAAAATCAGCAATAGACATAAATACAGACTACAGATAGAAAATAATATCTAAATATTACACTATGGGGCAAGAAATGGCATCCCAGAGAGATATCCTAGAGGAGATGATGTCTAAGAAAGGTTTTGAAGAATGAATAGTTTAACAAATGTATGAAGGGAGTGGAAATACGTTTCAGGTAGAGGAAACCAAATCAGCAGAGGTTAACGCCCGAAACATATGTAAACAATATGGTGGGCCTGGCTATTTTTAAGATCAGCATTGCTAAGCTACACAATTGAGAGATGATGAGAAAAATAACGTTGGGGATGTAAGGAGTAATTCTAGAAGACGTTTCACACCTTGCTTTATCTCTGAGAAGATCCAAAACAATTGAAAAGTATTAAGAAGGCATGCAGCATGGTGAGTTTTGTAGTTGAAAACTGTAGAAATAGTAGAGCACTGAAACAATTAATATATTTTTATTGAATTGCTATTATGTCCTTAAGATTCTGCTAAACAATTTGCGATATGCAAATAAAGCACAAAAATTAAATCTTATTTTTAAGGAAAAGTACAGTTATCAATATCAGCAGCAGCAGCAACATTTACTAAGGGGTGGCTCACTGCCAGACACTGCTCTATGCACTTTACAGGAATTAACTCACTTACTTGAACCTCACTGACCTTACAAGATGGTATCATCATTACCCCCACTTTACAGATAGGGAGCTGTCGTACAGTGAGGTTAAGTTAAATTTCCCAGTGTCAGACTGCTAGTAAGAAATGGGAAAAAAATCTGGAACGAATTCTTGTTGTAAGATTAATGAGTTCAAAATAGATATTGATTCCACATGTTCCCTACACCTGCAAGAAAGAAAGAAAACAAAGATTTCTTAAGCTCACTCTACTTCTGCCATTAGACCTCTCTTCACAAGACTATATGTTGTCTTTCTAGTGGTTGAAGATTCCATATCAAGCATCTCACTGGGTCACATACCCAGTGCCCCTCAGAATGGTATTTTATATAGATTTCGTACACTGCACATCATTTGAAACAAAAGTTTCCACTTCCGTGACATCTCTCCATACCTCTGTACTCTTCCATTTTTTACACCTCGTCTTATTTTAGGTGCTTATTTTCCTCATATTAAGATCAGTCCCTTTTCACAAAGCATGGGAAACCAGCCTGGGCTCCCTCTTCTTCACTTCCAACAGCTCCTATCATGCCTGTGACTACCCCTTGTGTTCTTCCCTAAAATTAAATTTAAATGATAAAAGACAAAGAATTATAATAGAAAATTATGAAAAACTGAGAAAATGAACATCACTGTCTTAACCATCACTTTAACGTATTCTCAACAGTTAAGCATTACTTCTTGTCCCTAAGCTTTATCATAGAATAAAATATATATGCCTGATAAAAATTAGGAAATCTAAATGGTTGGCTTCTTTCTTTCTCATTCTCTTTTCCCTCTCTCTAAACACATATATACTGTGTATGTACTACTAATATATATATTTTTTGAGACAGTCTCACTCTGTTGCCCAGGCTGGAGTGCAGTGGTATGATCTTGGCTCACTGCAACTGCTGCCTCCTGGTCTCAAGCAATCCTCCAGACTCAGCCTCCTGAGTAGCTAGGACCACAGACATGCACCACCATGCCTTGTTAATTTTTGTGTTTTCCGTAGAGATGGAGTTTCACCATATTACCCAGGCTGGTCCTGAACTCCTGACCTCAAGCAATCTACCTGCCTCAGCCTCCCAAAGTGCTGGGATTACAGGCATGAGCCACTGTACCTGGTCCTAATATTATATATGATATATAATACACACGTACATATATTTTATATACTATGAAAACAAAACCTAGTCATGTACATGTAGTGTTGTATCTATGACTGATACTTTAGGTTAGATGCCTACTAAAGAGCCATTTCTCCTTTTCTTTTGCTAAGAGAACTTTGCCTATTTATTTTCTTAAGCAGAAATGTACCCAATTCCAGGAGACAAACTGTGAGTCATCAAAGCCCAGAACATAATCTGATTATCCTTTGTTAAAAACTACCTTGTAGCCCAGGGTGGCCATGGGTTCTAATTCTCACCAGTAGGATCTAATAAAGTCTCCTGGGGACCTTCTGGGGAAGTTGTGGTCTTCCTGATAAAATTAGGCTATTTTTTCTTATCCCTTTTTCTGCCTTTGCAGTAAGGAGGTGATGCCCAGAGCTATGGCAGTCATCTTGTAACGATAAGGTAAAAATATGAAGGAAAAGCCAATCATATATGGATGGCAGAGCAGAGACTTGAAAAAAGACTGAGTCTTTGATGACAATGTGGCATCACTGAACCAGCCTACCTCCAATCTTTTCACTTCCAATTGAATATATCCTAGTCACACAGTAGTCTACCTTTATTTTCTCTAACCCTATTTTTCCTTCTATAAACTATAAACTTTTTTAAAGATCATTTAGGGCTATTCACAGTTTGATCCTAAATTTTATTCCTGTCTCCCTGTTCTAGGTGAATACTTCCAATCCCATGCTTACCTATATGGTTCCTGTTACCTAGCTTAGCTCATTTAATATTACCCCTACTTCAAGACACATTTTTTTAATTATTTTTTTTTTACCTCCATAGGTTATTGGAGAACAGGTGGTGTTTGTTTACACGCGTTAAGTTCTTTAGTGGTGATTTGTGAGATTTTGGTGCACCCATCCCCTGAGCGGTATACAATATACCCAATTTGTAGTATTTTACCCCTCACCCACTTCCCAACCTTTCCCTTTGAGTCCCCATTTATTTATTATAAATAAAATAACATTTATGATAAATAAATTTTATTAATTTTATAAGAAATAAATTTATTTATTATATTATAAATTTAATATTATAAAGTTTATTATCGAATTTTATGATTTAATAATAATAAAGTTTATGTATGTATTTACTTGTTTTTTTTTAATTTGATTTGATTTGATTTTAAGTTCTAGAACACATGTGCAGGTTTGTTACACAGGTAAGTGTTTGCCATGGTGGTTTGCTGTACCTATCAAGCCATCACCTAGGTATGAAAGCCCAGCATCCACCAGCTATTTATCCCGTGCTTTCCCTCTTCCCACCCCTCTGACAGACCCCAGAGTGTGTTGTCTCCCCAAAGGAAAAACTTACCAGGCACTGCAATATCCTGCCTTCTTTTGACATAATTAAGGCTTGGTAACCCACTCATCTTTTTATCGTACTGGGAGACATTAACTACAACTGGGTTACACAATAGTATAAGATGGTTCTTCAACTGGATAGGGCTCTTTGATATGGTGCATCATTTACCCCAAGTGTTAGAATAATGTGGTGCTGAGCCAAAGGCTCTTTTCGGCAGCCCAGATTCAAGCTTTAATTCGGGCTATTTCAGCACTTCTCGGTGGATAACTTGTACCTCCAAATGCACTTGCTCTGACAGCTCCTATGCTGGAAAAATCACCCTGACCTGCCAGGCTAGACTGTAAGCTCAATGAAGGTAGGCCATAGCTGTTTCTCATGGAATCTTTAGATCCCAACACAGTGCAGGTATTCAATAAACAACTGATGAAAAGATAAATGTATAACTTGGTTCTAGATATTAAAACAGACCATCATTATCCTAAATGCTGCTTTTTATCCATGTGCAATCCAAACAGCAACTTTCTAAGTAGGCCTTAAATATCAGGACTGTCTTAATTTAATTAAGGAAAGGTCTGCCAGACATTCACAGTTGGCTTCTACCACTTGCCTCTCAGCCTTCGTTAGAAGCTGCCCAGGACAGGGGGACTCTAGTCTACACAGGCCCGCTGCAGCTCAGGGACCCTGAAAGCGTTTCACTCCAGGTTTTATATTCTGTACACCACTTGGCTCACTGTGTTCAAGTACGGCAGAATATCCTGTTCTCAGAGGAAGGTAGAAAGGCCAGATTGCCAAGGGTTTTTAAGAAAAATGAAGCAAGACCGGGCATTCCCTAGAAGCTTCCGAATGTGAGAATGCAGTGAGAAGGGCTCCAACTGTGAGCCTCAGTTTCTTCATCTGTAAAATGAACTATAGTGTCACCTTTATATGGTGACTATAAGATCTGGAAAGGGGCCGGGCACAGTGGCTCAAGCCTGTGATCCCAGCACTTTGCGAGGCCAAGGCAGGCTGATCAACTGAGGTCAGGAGTTCAAGACCAGCCTGGTAAACGTGGTGGAATCCTGTCTCTACCAAAAATACATAAATTGGCTAAGTGTGGTGGTGGGTGCCTATAATCCCTGCTACTCAGGAGGCTGAGGCAGGAGAATCACTTGAACCCGGGAATCGGAGTTTGCAGTGAGTCAAAATCGCACCACTGCACTCCAGCCTACGTGACAGAGTGAGACTCTGTCTCAAAAAAGAAAAAAGAGCTGGGAAGGGTGCATCCCAGGCATGTCACATGGAACCAAGAACTCAGCTGACTTCAGTCAATGTCAGCTGGCTGATTAGGGAGCATCATTTCCTAATGCTACTAAAAGAACACAGGACCTCCCTTCTAGAAAGCCACAGAAAACAGAGCTTGGCTGCAGATAAGGAGAAGTAAGACAATGCTGTTTTTGCAAACATGGAGGCAAGTACCCTTACTTATAGCAAACTACATTTCTCCAAGTCGTTCATTCAGACCAAAACCCTCATGGTCTTTTGCTATTTGAATCTCAGTGAAATAGGAGGCTTTTTTTTTTTCAGCTGTCCAGTCTGTCTCTTCGCCATCACATGCAGATTTAGCCTCTTTTCTAAGAGCAGAGGACGCTGTGAGAGCAAGGGTTTGTGTGCCTTGTTCACTGCTGTATCTCCCATTTCTAGAATGATGCCTGGAAGAGGGTGTGAGCTCAATCCATATTGGTGGAGGGAATAAGTGAGTGAATGAATGGTGTATTCAGAGAGACATTCCCCCCATATTCTTGTCTCTGCATCTCAGAGTAGAACTGGTTGGCCAAGACATACAACTGAACGAGTTACACCTAATGTCTGCTAGGTTCAGGAAGAGAACTTAAAGGACTTGGTCTCACTTGGTTTTCATGAACCTAGAATGCAGTTACCAAAAGGAAAACGGATCACGAAAAGACATAAAGCAAAGTGTAAGTCTAAACAAGTTAAATGTGCAAACTCTTGCAAAGAATAAACAGCAAAGCTCAGGTGAGGACTCCAGCCAGCTGCGCAGGGCAGGGTCAATCAAACAGCTCTTCTTGTTGGAATCCACAGTGTTACGGGGGCCTTGGTCTCCTTGGTACCTGTCTTCTTATTTTTCTAATCCTCCCCCTAGACTGCAAGGACTTTGAGAAAAGTTCTGAATTTTTCAAGGGAAAACAAAAATTAAAAAGAGGGAAGGAGACGTGGCAAAAAAGAGAGACAGAGAAAGAGACACGGAGAGAAAGACAAAAACAGACAAGCAGAGAAGGAGAGACAGCGACAGACAACAAGAAGGGAAAACAATCTTTAAAAAGAGAAAGAAAATGAAGGCAAGAAAGAGAAAAAGAAAGACTGAAAGTAAAAAATAAACAGGTAAGAAAGAGAAAAAGAAAGGTAAAAATGAAAAAATAAGCAAGAAAAAATAAAGATGGAGAGACAAGGCAAGAAAAAGAAAAAAAAAAAGAGACAGAGAGAGAAAAAAAACCCAAAAAACAGACTGCCAGGGACCTGAGCATAGAGAGAAAGTAGCAGCAGGGATATCGCAAGCCCTACACCATCTCTATTTTATTTTCTTCTTTCCTGCCTCTGCCCCCACCCTCTCCAGCCTGCATTTTTCAGCCCTTCAATCTACTCGGCCTCTCGCAAAGCCCAAAGGGTGCAAGACCATAATGTCAGGAAGAGGCTTTTTTTCCCCTTTCTAGGCTTGGCATGGAGCCTCCGTTGAACACGTCATGGATGGGGGCCAGACACCCTCTCACAAACAACTTTGCAGAAGCAAGCCGGGGCCCGCCAAAAGGCTCACAGCTTCCCCGTCTGCGTGGCTTTGGTGTCAAACGAATCATTTTTAGGACTTCATGCAGCGTGTGCTGTTTTATGTCCCCAGCACACACCCATAGGCTCTAAGTCCAGGCACTGTCTGATTGATGGCTAGTTCTGGAGAAAGGCTTCCCCCAGGGCCAGTGTGAATGCCAGCATTTGGCAGAGTAGGAAAGAAAACTGGAGGAGGCCATGGGGATTGCTTATTCTGCCATAAAAATATTTACAGAGCTGGTAGGCTGTAGTGGGTAAGGCTGGAGGCTCCAGGAGGCCTTCACTTAAATCCTTTGGCTGACATTGTCCAGTCATCCACAGTATTGTGCAAGCTGTTTGACTGCCTGTGCCTCAGTTTCCCCATCAGACAAAAGAGGATATTCACAGTACTAAATTTATTGGTGTTCTTCTGAGCATTAAATAAAACTGGTCATTCACTTAACATGTATTTATTGAGTGATTACTATTCCCTTGGGTCATTCCTCTTGGAACTTACTCAGGGGAAGATTCTAATAAAAGTAATAATAAAAAAACACCCCATAGAAGTTGTTGAGCAGCACTATCTGGTGCATAATAGAGAAATATTTGCTGTGATTAATTGAGGACTTCCTATGTAACAGGCACTGTCACAGAACTTCAATTGTATTCACCATGACATCAAATCTTCATAATACTACTATAATGCAGCAATTAATAACATTCTTATTCTTTTACATATGAAAATACTGAACTCAGAAGCTTGAAGTGAGCTTGACTTGGGTCACATAATTAGCAAACAAGGAAGCTAGATTTGGGACACAGATCCATTGGACTAAATCCCAAGCCTTCAAATAGTATATCTCTGTACTTGTACAATTGTAGGTTGTGGTGAATTCAGTGAAATACAGTGGATTAAGATTTAGCACAGGGAAGGAAACGAGAACAGGAAAATCCAGACCCTAACTACCTGAATGTTCATGGTAGGTGTTCAATATCCCCTTCACAGACAAGTAAAAAACCCAACCCAGTGAAAAGTGAAAGACTGTGAAGTGATGCTTAGCAATGCAGGTCAGGCCCCAGCAATGGGGTTTCACCTGAGCCAAGCCTGGATCAAGCCAAAGGCAAAGCAACTGGTTGGAGTTGTTAGATGGGTGTGGTGGAAGTGGAGGAGTGGAGCCGCCCCAGATAGCAGGTGAACACGCCACTTGGCTTTGTGGTTAATGGCTTAAATCCCACATCAGCTACTGTTAGATCTTGGCATAAACAACTCTAACTATGTAAAGTTGTTATCACAAAATTAGCTTTATTAAAAGCTTATAATTATTATTTTTACATGTGGGATGTGTGTGTGTCCGTGTGTACGGTGTGTGTGTCCTCCTTTAAACCCGTTTATAAGCATCCACTTAATTCATTTTTGATCAGGCTGAATAGGGGCCAAGCCTCTTTAGCTAATATTGGCACTGGCTGGGTGTCAGAGGTCCAGGATTTGAAGAAACTCAAAGGACTTGCTCCTGCTCTGCTTTCTTGCTTTCTTTAAAAAAAACTCAACTATTTAGAGTCATCCCACAATTCAAACCCTACTTTTAAGCTACGCATTCCCCCCAACCAATTTCTCCTTTCTTTAAACTTTGATTACACTGTCCCATTTTAAGCTGCTTTTTATTGTTTCAAATTATTTTACTTACACTAAATTTGCCTGTAGTCTAGACTAAAAGTTCTTCTTAACAGTAAAGAAATGTCTTTCTTCCCTCGTTTCTTTTATTGCCTGGTGGACTTGAGATGGTTTTGAAGAATGAATAAAATATACAAAAAGTAAAATGAAGGAATTGGTTAAAATGAGAAAATAAGAGCAGAGAAATAAGATCAGGGTAATATTAGCGTAGAAACTGTGAATTCTATCATCCTATGCAAATTCTAGAAGTGGAGTGCAAATGTGATTCAGAGGTAGCTAGCTTTCAAGGCAAGCATCCATCTTCAGTTATAAAGTCTGCATTGCTCATGAGATATGCCAAATTAGCAAAAGCACAGAATTTCCTGGTACTGAGGTCAGGGAGACATTTCTTCCATGGGTCTACATGAAAAGGAACTGTGATGGACTCAAGGTCATCTTCAACATTCTCAATTGCACCAGTATGGAGTTGCCCATATGATGATCTTACACCAACCTCCAACTCATGTACCAAGCAGGATGCCAAGTCAAGGCTGTGCTGGTCAATCATTTCTGATGGTTTTGGCAGGGAATGGGCCCCTTCGTCTTTGGTGGCTTTCATGGAAGATACTACATGGCTGGCCGCACGAAGTTAACAAAGGAGTTTTGAGTTTCACTTCATAAAGACAATCCTCTCTGACAACTGACATCCCTATTATAAGATGTCCAGTGACTTGAAGGATTCTTTCCTCTCTAGTTTCTAGGTCTCGAAAGCTCATTGTGTGTCAAACAATATAATACTCATCATTTTTCTCTAAAAACCTGCTATTTCCATCCATGATCCATCATCCACCCTGTGTGGTCCAAGCCAGAATCCATGGTGTCCTTCAGACTATTCCCCTTCCCCTTCCTCTCATCTCTCATCCAAGACTTCTTCAGTCTCTCTTGAATCCACCTGCCCCTGGTGCCACTGTAAACGCCATAGCCCAGGTCCCCATCACTCTATCACTTGGGCAAAAGGTTCCTGATCCCCTCCTTCCTCTTATCTGGTGCCTCCTAACCCATCCTCACAATGAAGCCAGATAGTCTTTCTAAGCCCGCATCTGATCACGCCATTTTGCTTATAAATCTTCAGGGGTTTTCCCATCACCTAAAATACAAAGTCCAAACTCACTCAAGCCTTCATTGGGTATCAGGAGATAACCCTGATCCTTCAAATAAATACACTGCGTTTTGCCTAAAAGGCTCAAGTTGGTTTCTGGCATTCATCAATGTAATACAACAACTATAAAAACAACTTTAACTCATACTTTGCTTTACAGTTTACCCATTTTTATGTGCACATAACACTTTCATTTTTAATAAGCAGTTACATAACATTGACAGCCTCTGAGAAGTCACGGGAGGCTAGGGCAAATGGGAGCAACTAAGAGAACTAGAAAGGACAGGGGGTCCTGGGGAAAATATTGGGGGAAAATGACAAGAAGGAATTGAAGAAAAACGGATGGTGCTATAGGATGGAGTCGTAATACTGGAAACTGGATGGGAGAGGAACTGGGAGGCCTAGGATGAGCTGCTGAGACTAGGAGGAAAAGTCTTCATGCAAAGGCATTCAGGGAGGCACTGGGGGAACTTGGAAGGAGCAGGAAGACCTGAGAAAACAGGAGCTGTAGAGTGCCTGGGAGTGATGGAGTTGTAACATGTGACCCTGCCGGCCAGTGTGCATCCCTAACATCCTCAGGCGCACAGCACAGCCTGAGAAAGAAGCCTGTCAGGTGGGGCAACCAGGGATGAGCTTAATATAAAGCAATGATGGCCACAGTGTAGGGAGAATCACGCTAGACTGGCAGAAAGAATAGCTAGGTGGCTGCATCTGTAGCTCCAGTGAGAAACAAAGGGTCCCTGAATAAAGATCAAGTCTCACCCACCCTTGGGGTCTCAGACTCAAAGTCCTCTTAGTAACTGTCAGCCTTTCTGTCCCTTTCAGTTTGGGTCAGGCACCGGCTGGTGCCCACAGCATCACTCACTCCTTACAAAATCACTCATGACACATACTGCTCATTGAATGTTTTCTTCCTTCTTTTTTTTTTAGATGGCGTGACGCTCTGTCACCCAGGCTGGAGTGCAGTGGCGAAATCTTGGCTCACTGCAACCTCCACATCCCAAGTTCAAGCAGTTCTCCTGCCTCAGCCTCCCAAGTAGCTGGAATTACAGGTGTGCACCACCATTCTCAGCTAATTTTTGGTATTTTTAGTAGAGGCAGGGTTTCACCAGGCTGGTCAGGCTAGTCTCGAACTTCTGACCTCGTGATTTGCCTGCCTTGGCCTCCCAAAGTGCTGGGATTACAGGCGTGAACCACCAGGCCCAGCTTCTTCCTTCTGTATTGCTACACTGGGAGGCTCACAAGGGGTGTGGACAGGGCTGCCTTGTTCATGCGCTGTCTGCAGAGGCTCCTGTGGTCCCCAAAACCCAGGACAGCAGCTACTCAATAAATAGCACCCGTGCATGAAGAAACAAATTGAAGAGGGAGCCAATACAAAGAAACTATTTTGAAAGAAAATCAACTTATCTATGTTAATGACTGACTTTCTTTCAGCAAATATTTATGCAGTGAGGATTAGGCACGGAGAAGAGGGCTGGGCACGGGGACTGCCTCTGGTTTGTCCTTCCCCTCCCCACCCCACATAACCCAGTCCAGCTTAGCTTATTTTCCATCCGCTGCTCAACTTTTTATCCAGATTTTTCCATGAACTAGAATAGAACACAGGCAACTTTTCAACCTCATGGCCCCATCCTGGTTCACTGAAAGGTATTTGCCATCTTGGAGAAAAATCCTTCTTTTTTCTTATACATTTAATGTGAAAATATGAGATTTAATCCTTTTCATAGCGGATCTCCGGCCAACAATTGTTGGAAATGATTATCAGCTGACAACTTAGCTTCCCTCCAAGACTGTGAGGGTTCCAGGAAGGACTCAGCACAGAGCATAACTTGGGAGAAGGAGCGCAGCCTGCATTTCTGTCCTCACTTTCAAGCTGCCAGCATTTTTAATGGGAAACCAGGCCCATGTCAGAGTACGAGGAGGAGAAAGGGACATTTTGAAACCGAGAAGAGACATATATAAGCCAGCAGGCTGACCACATAATCTAAACGGCTATTTTATAGCAGTATTATGCACTCAATTAAAAAAATGTTGAATGTAAAAAAATGTACAAAGATAAGGCCTTGGTGAGGGAGTGGAACCCTGAGAGACCTTTCTTTCCCCCTCCTAGGAGATACTTTTCTTGATTTTGAAACTGAAAATGCTACAGTCAGCACCAACTTAATTCCACATTGCAATTAGGGTTATGCATTAAACCAGGCCTCTGAAGACGACTACCCTAAAGGAACTCAGAGACAAAATGAAAACCAGACATGTGGCCAAGGCAGTTGGCACCAGCCAGCAACCCGATATATAGTAAGCGTATAGATTTAAAATGAAAATTAAAAGCAGTCATTACAGTTAAATTAATGTCATACTCACCAGCTGTTTATTGAAAAGGAAAAGAAAGGAAGTGATATGGGAATTCTAGAGGCTGTTTAGACTACTGTGTCTGTAGTTTGGAGAAGATGGTTGAGCTGTTGGCTTATTGAAGGCAAGGGCTGCCAACACACCTTTGATTTCTGGCTCAAGTTTGTGCCTTTCGGTGTCTACACTGGGCTCCTTCATCTAGGGGCAGAATCAGAATCACTCAAGTTGCTTTTAACATCTCCATGACAAGACCCAGGCCCCACTCTGTAAATTCCAGTGAACTAAAATGAAGGTGCAACATGGAAATCTAGATTTTTTACAATTCTCTACCAACGTTTCTAAAAGCTGTCCTAGGTTGAACACAGTTGAGTTCCCAACTTTAGTTTCCTGGTAGCTGGCTCCACCTGTGAGCTTGGGGGTTCCTTCTACCAAAATCTCCTTCTCCCTGTTTTTTAATGGAACCATTCTCTTTTCTCTCAACTCTCCCTGAAAGTTGGCTACTTTATCTAACCCCCCACCATGAACCTCCACCAGTGACTCTATCCCATTTCCATTGTATTTACCTCAAGGCACTTACTATTTAAGATGGTCCCGTTGCTCTTCTCAGAGACCTCTACAGCTGCAATTTAACCCACTAGAAAATGCACACTGAGAAGGAGGCCATGACCTTGCAGGCCACATCTAGTGCCTTGCATGCTATTGGCTCTCAATAGCTGAATCTAAGAATGAATGACGATATTCTCAGGTAATTCGTAGGCACAGGAAAATAAGCTATATGATCCCATTGGTCTCAAACGTAAAGCTTTTAGCACAGATGCAGATTAGAATACCTGGGGAGAGGTGAAAATTTATCAACCTCAGAGCCCCACCTCCAGACACTGTGATTTAATTGGTCTAGGGAAGGTCTCAGGCATCAGTGTTCATCAGAAGCCCCCAGGGATGTTTTCATTTACAGCCAAGTTTGAGAATCAGTACTCTTCTGTTTGTATAAAAGTCTGTGGCTGGCCAGGTGCAGTGGCTCATGCCTGTAATCCCAGCACTTTAGGAGGCCAAGGCGGGCAGATCACAAGGTCAGGAGATCGAGACCATCCTGGCCAACATGGTGAAACCCCGTCTCTACTAAAATACAAAAAAATTAGTCAGGCATGGTAGTCTGTAGTCCGAGCTACTCAGGAGGCTGAGTGGGGAATTGCTTGAACCCAGGCGGCAGAGGATGCCGTGAGCCGAGATTGTGCCACTGTACTACAGCCTGGGCAACAGAGCAAGACTCCATCTCAAAAAAAAAAAAAAAAAAAAAAAAATCTGTGGTTGAGGCCATTTGGGAGAAAAGCAGAGAACAAACGTAGTAGACCTCACTACTCAAACCTCAGACCAAGAGGCTAAGCATTACCTGGGAGCTGGAGAAATGATGGTACCCAGGCCCTCCCAAGGCCTCTCACTGAAAATCTGCATTGTAACAAGGTCCCAGGTGATTTACATATGCGTTAAGTTTCCAGGGGAACTGCTCTTGGAGGTAAGCAAGAAATGTGCTCTAAGACCAGTCACCCTGGAGGCCAAGATAGAAAATATTTTAATTTAGGTGTGTCACAGTTAGTAAAACTGTGGAATACGTGTATAAGCAACTATTTCTTCTATTTGGTTAACCAGAATTTCATCTGGGGCCTCCCATCTATCAGCCTCCCATTTGCCCATGTGTCCCCTTTATTGGCAAGGGGCCTGATGCTCTCTGCTTTCTCTCTTGAGTGTCTTTCACGCTAAAGTATACAAGATTGCCAAAAGCACAGGGAGTTTCCACTTTGATCAATGAGGGCTTGAGTCTTGGCCTCGCTACTTACTGGCTACAAATACTTGAGCAAGTCACTGACATCCTCCCCGATCTTCAGGTTTGTCACACATAAGAAAGGAACAATGGTCCTTGCACAGCCCATCCTTGAGGGCTGCTTCAAGGATCAAATAAGATACTTTGCATAAACAAAAGGGAGGTGTAATTATCATCACTGAGTTTGCATGACTCACAGCATTCTGACTTCATAAAAGCCTTGTTTGGAGAGGATGGAAAGGTAAAAGTGGACATGCAGTTTCAGTATTGCACCAGAAAATAGCCTGTCAAGAATTCAGTGCTAGGAGAAAGCTGTACTTTCCAAATGAATCCTACTCCTTCTAAAAAGATATCCATATGATCCATGTACTTCTTCCTTTGCCTTAGCTACCAGGGAGCTAGGATTTAAATTAAGTGGCTCACAGCATTCATTAGCTCTTCTCTATTTTCCCTACAAATGTATCTGCAATATGTTTTTCCAAAGTAAGTTTAAGAATAAATCCATGATTATATTAATAATACCAAGAAACGTGAATTGCGACTCTAAACATAAACTCACATAGTGTTTTGGCTAGCGTTCATTTGTTTAGACCAGCACTATCTAATAAAAATAAAATGTGAGCTTTTTACATGATTTTGAATGTTTTAGTGGCCACAAATAAAAAACTAAAGTAGAAATAGGTAACGTTTAATATAATTAAGCCAATATTGCCAAAATACTATTGCTTCAAAATGTAATCAACAGAAAAAATTATTGAGATAGTTTACATTCTCTTCCCATACTAAACCCTCAAAGCTCAGTAGGTATTTTGTATTTACAGCCCTTTTCAACTGGGACTGTCCACGTTTCAAGTGCTCTCTAGCCAAATGTGGCCAGTGATGCCCTATTGGACACTGCAAGGTTAGACAATGATGTTTCAGAGGGAGGGTTGTAATAACATCGACCGCTTATTGCAGATATATTTTGTGCTTTGTATGCATTGTCAATTGCTTGAACAACACTTTGAGCTAGGAGCTACCGTCTTTCATTTGCAGATGAGAAACCAGCTATTCAGATAAGGAGATAATTTGTCTAAAATTGAAGAGCAGAGCTGGAATCCAAACCTGCATCCAGAAAACAGGAACCAAAATCACCATTCTGTACTGTTTTCTCATGTGCTGATTTGAGAGTATTGTTAAGATGAGGGAACCTGAACGTGTAGCTCAAGTGGGGTCTGGCTCTCAGTCTGAACTCACAGCCAATTCCATCCACACAATCCAGGGACTCTCTGGAAAGATGAGAGTGAAGCCTCCACCCACCATGATGTTTGGCATCTCCCCACCAAACCACCGCCTTCAACCTGTGCAGCTCAGATGAGAAGTTTGGAAGAAGCAATTATGATTTTATTGCACCCACTGTGCTGACGATTAATGCTGAGTGCGGGTGGAAAATGCACCCTCTCATTTGCTAACACGCACTATAATTATGCATGCCTCTCCAGGTACTATAATTTAGGACTTAAAAAAGCCCCATTTCGAACAAGTAGTGCTGCACTTGTAAAACATTACAGATGTGTTATCATATAAATGAGATAGCTGTGACATGATGGCGTGATAATAAATTCCCAACTTAGATTTGGAGACAAGATATGTCAAAAGCAAATCCACACTGCCACTTAATCTTCTACATAAACTGTTTATTTTTTCTGAGTCCTACAATAATACATGTCAGACGGCTTTGATAGTTTCCAGATTAATGTGTTTTCCCCCTCCAGGTCATCACAAGACTACTCATTTCATTAAATTAACTCTGCGAGTTGCAAGGTAGAAACACGCTGCAAAACATAACTGTTCACACCAAATTGGTAGCCGGCAAGATGGAATTAATAAATAAAACTGATTTCCCCCCATATCTAGGGACAGCTGGAAATGCCATTCGGAATCGGATCTTGATTTTCTGAGCTCCTGTTGGGAATGGTGAGCCTGGCAATAATGTATGTGCCGGTTGTAAGATGCTCTCACCCAAAGCTATTTGTTTGATGTCTGATGGATTCCACCCCCTTCCCATGATGGCTCTGAGATGGAGTTGGGCCTCAGCAACCCACACCCTAATTAAAAAGCATGGCACCTGCAAAAGCAGAGGCCTCTCCGTTAAAGCTTCTGTCTGCTCTTCTCCCCAAGGTGAAATCCACCACCAACTAAACGTGCACTTTCACACCTGTGTGAGCTTCAGATTAGACATCTGAGCAACTCTCTACCCCACCCAAAGCCGAGTTTTCAAATTGGAAAACCCTCAAAACTGCCCTATCCTGCCCAATAATTTAATAAGTAGCCACACCAAGGACATGTCAATCCAGGAAATCTATTTGACAGCATGGGAAAGGGTTCCCATAAGCCTCCAGTTTCCCATCTTGATAGAGCAGAGATCGACAAAATGTTTTCTGCAAAACGTCAGATATGAAACATTTCAGATTTTGTAGGTCAACCCAGTCTTCACTTCAACTGGCCAACCCTACCACTGTAACAGAAAAGCTGCCACAGGCACATAAACAAGGAAGCATGGCTATGCACGTGTAACATGTATTTACGGACACTGAATTTTGAATTTTATAAAATTTTTCATTACATGTATCACTAAATACTTTTCATGTGTCACCAGATGTTCTTTTCATTATTCTTTTATCTTTTTAAATGTACAAACCATTCTTAGTTTGTGAGCTGTACAGTAACAGGTGGGAGGCCACATTTGGGCAACAGGCTATGGTTGACTGGCTCCTGGGATAGAGGCGCTGGGTTGAGTGGCCTCATTGCACATGCCTATTCTAGAATCAACATCCAAAGATGCTCTTCAACCCAGAACTACTGCTTCAGGAGCAAAGAAGGCACAAGGTATCAGTTCTTTCCAAGTCACAAACCTTCTGAGAGGCCAATGGGAAATTCGTACAGGAGACAGAGGCTCCTGGATTCAACCCTGAAGGATCCACAGAGGAAATCCCAAGATCCCTGGGTGAATTTTCATTCTGTAGGCAGAGCAGAGAGTGTGTAGAGTAGACCAGGTGCAGTGGCTCGCCCCTGTAATCCTAGCACTTGGGAGGCCGAGGGAGGCAGATCACGAGGTCAGGAGATCGAGAATTTTCTTGGCCAACATGGTGAAACCCCGTCTTTACTAAAAATACAAAAGTTGTCAGGGCGTGGTGGCACGCATCTGTAGTCCCAGCTACTTGGGAGGCTGGGGTAGGAGAATCACTTGAACCCAGGGAGTGGAGGTTTCAGTGAGCCAAGATCGTGCCACTGCACTCCAGCCTGGTGACAGGGCAAGACTCTGCCTCAAGAAAAACTAAAATAAAAAGGAAGTGTGCAGAGTCAGGGAAGAAGTTTCGTAGGAAGGACAAGTAAGGCACTCACCAGCACAGGGTTAGAGAATGTTGTGATGACAATTCAGTGACTGGAATTTTCTCTCCCTGTATTAGTCTGTTTTTATACCACTATAAGGAACTGCCTGAGACTGGGTAATTTATCCAGAAAATAGGTTTAATTGACTCATAGTTCCACATGGCTGGGGAGGTCTCAGGAAACACAATCACGGCAGAAGGGGAAGCAGGCACGTCCTACATGGTGGCAGGTGAGAGAGCATGTGTGAGCACAGGAAAAACTACCATCTTTAAAACCATCAGATCTCATGAGAATTCCCTCACTATCATGAGAACACCATGAGAGAAACTACCCCTCAATGATCAAGTCACCTTCCACTAGGTCTCTCCCTCAATACCTGGGGATCATAATTCACGATGTGATTTGGGTGGGGACACAAAGTCTAACCTTATCATCCACTGTGGACAACAGGGCTTCAGAATCTTTCTCAACCCAGTGATCTACAGAGACACTAGGAACACTGTGATGCAAGCACACAAAGCGAAAACAGTTTGCCATCATTTTTCTTTTATCTTTCTAGATAGAGGAATATAGGATACTCAGTGGAAAGCAAGCTGTGATGCAGGTGTTTGTTCTTCAGGGGAGAACTGAGATTAAAGGTGATAAAGGTGATGGAGGAGGAGGAGGAATTTGAGAAGAAATATTTTTTCCCTGTTTTTATTCTCTAGGTGTTTCTCCCAATGGAGAAATCACTTGGGCCACTTCTGCGTGTAGAGTGTCAGACCCAAGCTAGGAAAAAGAATTGTCCTTAAGAGTATTCCATCAGCACTCAAGACCTTTACTGAGTCAGTGTAATTGGTCCTGGTCCTGTCCTCACTCCACGGGAGACTGAAAACATAAGTCCTAGTTTTACTCTCCTGTGGAAGATACAAATCTGGCCATTGATTATGAACTATTCTCCTCCCAGAGAGGGGATTTTAAAATGTCTGCTAGGAGAACCACTGAGCAGAAATCTGGACCTTTGTTTAAATGAACTGTGTATTGCTCATTGTAGACCAGTCTAACTTCTTTAACAAATAGAAGACATCTCTATGGCTTAACCAGGTAACCACTTTTTATTTTTTCTGGATTTTATGCAAGAGATCCTGTTTAGCTGGCTGTCCTGAATGGCTCTCCTCCAGATGGTGACTCAGGGATGCAGACTCCTCTCATGTGGAATCTTGAATAGATTCTTGGACTTTCATGTTTCTCAAATTTAAGTGTACAAAATAGTCACCTGGAGGTGACCCACCACCAGAAATTTCAATTTAGTAGATGTGGGGTAGGGCTACGAATTTGTGTTTTTAACAAGTTCCCAAATGACGCTGATATTGCCGGTTCATGAATCACACTTTGTGTAGCACCTTTCTATGTAGATGTCTGCATCCAGCTGGAAGATGAAAGAAAAGGAGTTCTGAGGAGTTGCATAAGACGTGTCCAGTACATCCATCATTTTCAAAGTCTATACCTGAAATGCCTATCAAGCCCTGTCACTTCCATCTTAGAAATAAGTCCTGAGTCTCTCTGTCCTCACTGCTATTGCTTTGTATTCAGTCTTTCTTCTGCAAGGTGGCCAAGGCATGTTTTTGAAATGCAGACTTCATCTTGAACCTCTAAAACCTGAGAATGCCAGATCCGTATTCTTTGACAATAGGATGGGAGGCAGATCCCTTAGCATGGCCCAGAACCCTGCAATGCTGGTTTCACCACTCCCTTCTCCCTCTGTACCCAATATTTCAGCCACAACACATTCCCCAAACCTGTAGACCTCTGAAAGCATTTGTTACTTTTGCCTTCATTGCTTTCTCTATCTGGCAACCTATCTGCCTGGTAGAGTCTTAATCATCTGCTAAATCTAAACCCAAAGAAATATAAATGGCTGGTGTACATTATGCACTCAGGAGAAGACCAATTAAAATGTGAGACACACACATCCTATCAAAAAATCGTGACATTTTTTCACCTATGCAACAGGAGGAAAATGATAATATCATGTGCTGGCAAGGGTATGGAACTACACTCAACTAGTGAAAAGATATGTATATAAACAGCTACTTGGAGTGGAGGTAAGGAGGGACAGTGTTGTATACTTAATGACCCAACAAACGCATATTCTTATATCTCACGCGTTGAATAATTATACTCATTTACGAGAGGACAGGAGCAAGATGTTTACTGTAGTGCTGTTTATATCATGAACAATCAAAATTATATAAATGTCATCAACAGGAGAAGCTTTACAAATTATGGACCCACTGTCAATGAACTACTCTTCACGGGATGAGAAGACAGGCAATCTATTACGTACTCACTGGCAGGGCCTTTGGTCATATTGGTGAGAAACAAAATTCAAGTTCAATGCTGATAGATAATGACACAATTTATGTCAACATTGACACACATGCACACACACACACACATATGACACACCATTATGGTGAAAAAACAGACTCAAAGATTCCCATCAAACTAATAACCGTGTTACCTACAGGGTTGGGTAATGAGCTACAATGGTCCTAGGAGGTCTTTAGATTTATCTCTATACTTCTAATTTTTAAAATTCTGGTGTAGCTAAATTTATTTATTTATTTATTTATTTTTCAAAAAGCTCAACTGACTCTGAAGCTGTCTCTAAGTCCCACTGGCAGAATCCACACCTCTGTCATGTATATGCTTTTGATGTATTTGGATGTTCCATCTTGCAATTCCCTTTTTCTTACCTGCCTCTTTTACTAGGCCTTGAGCTCACTGGGGGCTGTGGCATTTTCTGCCTATTTTTGTCACTTTGTGTGTCAACTCGTGCTTAGTATACAGAAGGTGCTTAGCATGTGTGACTCACCCAGAGGATCTCACCAGGAACCTCTGGGTGGATCTAAGATTATGCTATGAGCCCGCGGGGTTATACGCCTCTCTGTAGAAGTATCTTATCCAGTCTGAGCAGAGGACTTGCACAAACTAGGTTACTCAGCTAACAATCCACAGTACCAAGACTGATACTCAGCCTGTTAGGACCAACACAAGTGTTCCAGTTGCTAAAATATGTAAATACTTCTATGCAGATGAAAGTGCTCCCTGCGTCCCACCCCTCTGTTCATATGACTTCTGCCAGATAGGCAATCCAGCAACTAAAGAGTTAAGACCTGGCCCAGCAGTGGGCATCCTAAACTTTGCTTCAGAGCTGTCACCCTAACAATACTAATCAACATCATTAACTTCTTCGTACTCAGCTGTTACATCGCTGAATCCTCATCACCCTATGGAAGACTGAGGACCACAGTCATCATTCATGAATCAGGGTGCTCCAGGACAGAGCTGGGACTCAATCCAAGTTCTGTCTAAACCTAGAGCCCCTATCTTGCCATGATAAAGATCTTGTTAACATTCACAAGCTTTCTTGACCGAAATAACACTATCTTTTTGTACAGTTTAAAGGCTGGTAAAAGCCATTGGCTCTAGGACCACCTTGATTAGAACCACAGATTTGCCATGTCAGCACAAGACACTCCAGCCCTGCAAGAAAATACCCCTCCACCAGTCACCTTTGGTCCCTGCCTCACTCAGCCACATGCTCTCTTCCGACGTGAGCCCAGCCTGCTCCACTCCCTCCATAAGGGTCTGTTCTTTCTGCAGACCTGTTTTTGCCCCCTCTCAAGGGTTCCCTGTGTTCCCACGTGCACAAGGAGGCTGCTGCTTCCACGTGTAACAAGTTAAACAAAAATCTCTTAAGATGTTGCAGAGCCTCTGGAGTACTTAACTAAACGCTGCATCTGCCCACTCCAGGAACTGGAAAGTTCAGGTGTTTTTCCTTTCATGCCGTTTCGTGTACACAACATGGGAATGAAGGAAAACAGATAAATGTTATTTATCCACAAGACACTTTAATTAAATTCTACAAAAAGGGGGAAGAAAAGGTTTATTAATGTAGTCAACATCCCAGAAATGGCAAGTGACATTTGTAATTGAAGCTAAATGCTTCAGGCTTCTGAGTGTGTTGGGGAAGGAAGCTTTCGGGGTGACAGGCATTGGTTATGACAATGCAGTGCGCCAGTCTGGGAGAACAGATTTCCGCTTTTGTATCAGCCCACTGCCGAGACAGGAGATGCCTCACGTTCCCCTTAATCACACATCAGGCTGAGTGACATCTGAAATGGTAATAATTTCCACACGAATTGCAGCTGCCCCTCTGTGCTCATTCCCCATCAGATTGCCTTTACCCACAGCAAGCAGCAGCTGAATTTAACGCAAAAACCATCAGCAACAGGGCTGCAATTAATCCAAGAGAAAAATGAATATTTCTCTGTTGAAGAATATATTTGAGAAAAAAAAATCATGTAGGAGATGCTTTTTTTTTTTTTCAAAAGGAAGATATTAGTTTTGAATTCCTCTAGAAACACATTTGTATGTTTCTCTGCTGGATAAGCAACAGATTTCTCCTCCCAACCAACCTGCACCCCAGCCCCCAAATCCTCATTACTCTCCATTGCAGTGGCTTTAAAAATATATACGCATCTGAATCCCACCTCAGACCATCTGAATTTGACGGAGAGGAGTAGGCTGCGTGGACATTGATATATGTTTTTTTCTCTCAAGTAGTCCATTCAGTAGCAATGAAAGTAAGAATCTCAGTAGATCTGTGCAGCATCTTAGCAACATGTTTCCAAATTTCCTAGCAATGTCAGAAATTTTAAACTTTCTATTTGAACCTCAGACATGTGACATTTACTGAAAAGAAAACCTCCCTCTTTTAACTGTATTGAGCACCCTAACTTCCCCTCTTGGAACTCCATTCCATGGATTTGCAGTGTTGTCTACCTGTTTGCTTTTAATTATTTCCCCATCTCCAGATGCAAACTCCTCCATGCATGATGGAACATGACATTGTTTGCTGTCACTTAGAGTCTAAAAAAGAGAATGAAGGAATAACCAAGAAAAACAAGGGAACTTTAAAGAATCACAAGGCCAAGAAAGAGAAAAGGAAATACTTAGGAATGTAACTCTCCGTGGCAGAAGGGGTGAGGAATTAGATGGAGCAGAAAAGAATTTAAGAGCATCTGTGCCAGTTGAATGATAGATGCAAAATGCAGAGTTCCTGCCACTCAAAGAGTGGTCTAGGGACCAGCAGCAGCAGGCTCTGGAAGCTTGCTAGAAATGCAGAGTCTTGGGCTCCATTCCAGGCCTACTGAATGAATCTGCATTTGCAATATTCAGGCGACATTTTCACAGGATTCCCAGTAATACTTATGCATAGTGAAGTTTCTAAAACAGCTGGCTGGCCCCTCTAGCACACCAGTGAGTAGTCCATAAGAGGTAGGCAGGATGTGCGCTGTGAAGGGGACTAAGGCCTTTTCCTCCCTTCTTTTCCTTTTCTTGACAGCTGGCTGCAAATACATTTGTGGCTGGACTTTGCGAGTCACTTAGCTGCTTCCGGGTCATTATAATGATTTCAGAAGATCCACCATAGCTTTGTCCATTGGGCTTCTTTTTCTCCACCAAATGTTGGTTGAATTGATGAAGAGGCAGAACTATCATGGTAGACAGAATGGCTTCTGTCTCTAGGGGAGGACACTCAGAAGCCAAAATCAAGCATCGTAAAGTGGGTACTCATTGATGGGCTTAATTTCAATTCCATGCAAACCCATTTCATGGGGGTATAAGGATTTGGAAAAGAATGAATATATATTAGTGCCTACTGTGTCCCAAGTTAGACACATTACATACATTTTCTTGAAACTTCAAAATAGCAATGCAATGTAGATTCAAAGACTCCGTTTTACAAATGAAAAAACAGAGGCTCAGAGAGGCTGGGTGACCTCACCAAGGTCACATCAGTAAACAGCAGGCTGGGATCTGAACCAGGTGACCTCCTGTCTCTCAGCCAGTACCTTCCACTACATCTATCAAACCTTGTCATTAAAAAAAAAAAAATCACCCTTTAAAGTGTACAAAAATATAGTGTTATTTCAGTGGCAAAGAAAGCATGTGAATGTTAACAAGATCTTTATCCTCTGTGTTAATAGATTATTAAACAAGGTTAATATTACAGCGACAGCGAGAAAAGTACATCCATCAAAATGCCCCCAGAGGCTGTGTGTAGACAATGCCAAAACATCAGGGTGGAAAGAGAGAATGTTGCTTGGCATCTGCCTGTTTCGCATAACTGATGCCAAACATATGGACAGAGGGAGGGGGCCCAGCCCAGCAAGAAGGGTGTGTGGTACGGGCTGAGTGGCAACCCATCAGTGAGGCTGAGTATGTGGGCATCTTTTCCAGGAGAATGTGGAATCATTGAACCATTGGAGCTGAGCACTTCAGGCTCCTGTTCACTTTGGAGTGTACTGGACATGATGAACTGTGATCATTTTAATTTCTCTTTTGTGTTGCTCACTACTTATCACAGGAAGCTTATAAACCTGAGCAGCTGATTGGGGATGTAACTGAAGGAAAACAGAGAAACTGATTAAACAGCTCTGACTGTCCCAGTTAGCTCAGAGCCAACCATCGGTTGAGGGGTGTTAGGAAGGGAAGTCTCAGCCTTGTACCAAGAACATGGAGCTTGGGTCAGGAGGCCACCAGCTAACATCCAACTCAACCACTCACCGGCTCTGAGATCTTAGGCAAGTTCTGAAGTTCTCTAGGTTTTCACATGGCACCTTGCAAGTCCGGAACCAAGGTTTTTTTGTTTGTTTCTGTTTTACTTTGCATTGTTTACTGGCAGGAGTGGCTTTCAGGCCTCAGTTTCTACATCTGTGAATTGGGGATAATGGGATAATGTGACCTACTTTGTAATGGTCTTTCTTGTGAGTGCCAAAGAAAAGTGATGAGCTCTGAATCAGATGCAAAATACAGGATTCAAAATAGGTAGCTGTTGGTACCATTGGACCATTTTTTTAAATAATAACCCTTCACACTATAAACTTGAAGACTGTATAATTTAAGGAGCATCCATGGCCACCATGGGAGAGATGGACAGTAGTTCTTTAGTGAAAGTTGCAGATATCAAAGATCTGTGATCTTTTGTGGCTGCTGTTAACTGATACTCTTTCTCGTCAAATCTGAAAGCCTCCTATTTTTTTTAATGTATTAATGAAGGCAGTTTAACCAGACGCTGAGCTAACACAATCTCAGTATGTTGACTTGCTTGGATCTTCCCAAATAGGCAATACTCAGAGCGTCAGTATTTGAAGGTGGGAAAATGCAGATTCACACATCCTAGTGAGCCACTCCCTGAAAAGACCACAGAAATCTAATTCTTTTTTTTTTTTTTTTTTTTTTTTTTGAGACAGTCTCATTTTTGTCATCCAGGCTGGAGTGCAGTGGTACCTACCATCTGGGCTCACTGCAACCTCTGTCTCCCGGGTTCAAGCAATTCTCTTGCCTCAGCCTCCTGAGTAGTTGAGATTACAAATGCACACTGGCTAATTTTTGTAGTTTTAGTAGACTCGGGGTTTCACATTGTTGACCAGACTGGTCTTGAACTCCTGACTTCAGGTGATCCACCCGCCTCGGCTGCCCAAAGTGCTGGGATTACAGGCATGAGCCACTGTGCCTGGCTAAAATCTAAATTTTTAAGCAGCCCTCCAGGTGCTTCCCCAGCACATTGAAGTCTGGTACTTACTAATCTAAATCAGGGTTTCCATAGGGTATACACATAATGATTTAATACAGTATCATTCAATACAATATCAACATTTCCGCTTAAAGCTATTTTCATTTCTGCTATTTTTAAATTCTATTTTCACTTTTTATAATGGCTATATTACTGTAATAATGTAAATGTAATTTATAAAGACACACACATATATGTATATATACACACACAATGTCTACTTATGCTTACACACACATACCATGCACTCGCATATTCAAAACAGTTTGCAGAGTACCAACCTGGAACACTGAATCTTTAGGGAGGACATCTCTTAGCACGCCTCTCTGGAATTTGTCTCAGCTCAAGTTTTGCCACCACACATTCAATTTTAAGTGTTATTTTTTACTTTCTTCCAGCTACGCAAGATGAGAATCAAGCATTCCTTCACGTTGTTTTGGAGAACAAAAGCAAATCCCACAAGAGAGAGACAGCTCCAGGGAGGACCTGAAGTTCAGGTTTTTTGCATCTTAGGCGGAAAATAAAACCCCTTGCTGGAGGGACCAGGAGTAGGTGGCACCGCAGAAGGCTGCTATTGATTTCATTTTGAAAGGCTGACATATGTTCTTATTCATACGGAGAATTCATACGGAGAACCACATGTCCTCTGCCCAAGGATGGCTACGTCAAATGAGGGCCAAAGCTCCTCCAACTCCTCTTTCTCTGTATAGATTCATGTTTGCAAGCAAGCTAATAAGCTCATCAATTCCTTTATTCAACAAACATTCATGATTGATCTAGCGGATCTGTTACTGTTCTCAGCGCTGGGGCTCAGCAGTGAGCCAAAAAGACAAAGTCCTGGCACTCATGACCTTACTTTCTTATGGGGAAGCCAAGAGACAAAGTAAGCAAATAAATAAATGAGAATATTGTCAGTGCAAGTGAAGAGTAGGCAGAGGACTAAAATAAGTTGATGGCCCAGGGAGAAACTGGGAGATTACTCAGATGGTGCTGAGAGGGAGGCTTCTCTAATACAGCAAGTTCTCAACATTTTAATTCTCATGCATTTCTCCTCTGGAAGTTACTAGAAGTTATGTGCTACGAAACATTGTGGAGGAAGGGTGGATCAAGAGGACAGCATAGGACTCAGGAATAAAGGACTCAGCACAAGAGAGGGAAGGACACCCGATATGGTGGTGATGGGAGATCCCCAAACCACAGCTATGAGCCTCCAATCCAGATTGGAGCAGGTGGGAAGGCTCAAGAGAGCCATTTTGAAGAAGATAACATTGACAAAATATCCTAGTTTTGAGGTTTACACAAATGGTAGGCAGGATTAGGGGAAGAATAAGCACATATCAAGAACGATGCAAAACGCAATAAGAACAACAATGGCAACAAAAACTATTGGCTTCCAAAGAAACAAATATATACATTTTTTAAAAAGGGTCATCACACCATATACCACATGACTAAACTATGAATAAAGTTTACACAATCATAACAATGCAAATATCAAGTGCCTGACTAAGTAGAAGTACAGAATAAGCATACTGGGAGGATGGGGTTCAAGGTATATGGTAGAGAAACTAATAGTAAAAGCTTGATTTTTCTTCTTGCATAGCTGGAAAATGTAAAAAAGAGACAACTTTTAAAACTGAGCACGTGGTGCCAAGAACTGGACTCCTGAGGTGAACGGCCATGAGGCCAAGACCCCTCTGTTCTGAACGCAGTCATTACACCAGCCATTAATTGGCATAAGCGTGAGTCACTATTTCATTTCAATATCCCTAAATCCCATGCTTATATAATTGCTACTTCCTAGCTGAGCTGTGTTTAAAAAATGCATTGTATGCATGAATCAAAATATCACATGCACCCCATAAATATGTGCAATTATTATGTATCAAAAAATTACATAAGACCATGGTAAATAATATGTCCACTGAGAAGCTTGAAAGCACAGTGACAAATAAATTTGTACTGCTTCCCATTTAATGTCCCACTATCCCTCTGCCCATGGACACATGATCAACTTTCCTTCTGTTTTTAAAAGTCTGGAGAGTTTGCCTGAGACACCATAACATCTTAATATTTAGCTCTCTACTTTCTTCCTCTAGAGAGCAGAATTGAGGGTTCATTCTCAAAAAAAAAAAAAAAAAAGAGAGAGAGAGAGAGAGAGAAAGCTACTAGCAGGGGAACCTATCCTGGCTTAAAAAAATAAATGCTTGGATCACGAATGTTTCCATGTAGTGCAACCAATAACCGTAGCTAGGCCTATCTTTTAATTACATGCTTTGGCCATGCAAATATTCACAGACACTTTTAGTAAGGCAATGGACTTTTATTTAAATGTGTGATATTAAGAGCTCTACTACAATTGCTGATCACTGCTTCTTTTTTCTTATTTATTGCCTTCCCTTCTCTCATGTTCCGGCCTTGCCCCAGTAATAAAATCCCACTTAGCACTTACTTTTTTCAAAAAAAATCATTTTTCACTACCATAGGAGTGAAGAAAAATCATGAAAAGAGCTTTCTTCTTTTTTAACAGACTAACGTTCTTCTCTCCTCCCAAATATTTAATCATAATTATATTAAGAAACATTTATAAAAAGTTAAGTAATAAAATTAAACAGATTGGAGAAAAACAGAGGCGTAGACAGCAAGGATTAAGTGTAGTAATATAAAGAATAGATTATATTTAATGAAAATTTCCTCAGTGTTCAACATTTTTATTATACTTAATAGTGCTGGGCTTCATTTTTGTCTCCTGTAATTGTGTGTCCATAATGAATGGCCATTCTTATTCCCCCACTGAGCCCTGACAGAAATTAATAAACCTAATTCTGTAGGTTTAAGTTTAATTTTGTTGAAATATATAAAGTAGTTACATATTCACTTAGCAGCAAACTGAAATGCAGTGGCCTCAAGCTGCTCAGCAACTTTATAGGAAGTAAATTGTTTTTCGGATCTTTCTCCCCCTCTTCTTGCTTCTTCCCTTCCTGATTTTAGCCAGGAGGCTTGTTCATGATACATCCAGCTACAGAGGACATGCGTGGCCACAGAGGTGGAACAGTCAGTGGCCAGGGTGAACACTGTAAAATGCACAATTGTATGATCTAGTCCTCTTCCAAGAACAGCTGTTAATGATTGCTAAGCACTCTCTTGTTGGTTTACAGTTTGATCAAAAAAGTGTGTAATAAACGTGTGGGGGATGGGCATCCTACATGCAGGCAGTTCTCTAGTAATAAACAATGTCCAGAGCCCAGCTACCAGAGCTCAGAGAGAACAGAATCTCCCCTTCAGGGCTTCAAGCACCCTAGGGTAGCTTCCATGAGGATTTAGTCTCAGGGAATTTGAAGAAATTTAAAGGAGTTATATCACATCTTTATTTATCCCACATAAAGGAACAGGGTCACATCTGACTGGTCCACCCATTTGTAATTGGCTATAAATGTCGTCTCAGAGAAAAATCAGCTCCACCTGGGGATCATTCCTCCCTCCATGTCTCTGTCTTTCCCTCCCTCCCCCTGCCCTCCCTCTTTCTCTACATTCCTCCATATCTCCCTCAATCCCTCCCTCCACCTGTCCATTCATTCATTCCTTCATTCATTCAACAAATGTCTGACTGTCACAGGTTATCAGTAGAGACAAAATGAACAACATAAAAACAATATGATCTCAAACCTTATGGAGTTTATTGTTACGTTCTTTTTTTTTTAAAGGTAATTCACAAATCCACAGCAACATAATAAAATGATTCCATGAGTTATGGGGTAAAGAAGACATATAACAGAAGAAGACTTGAGATGCTTAAATGGATCAAGAGCTACTTTCCTGAAAAAAAATTGTGGCAGAGCTGAGATCAGAGAGAAAGAAAGCACTAAGGAGGAAGAGGAACAGGGGTGGGGATTCAGGCACAGGGGCCCTGCCCGTGAAGCAGCATGACAAACCTGAGAGAAGAAGGGGGAAAGTAATAAAAACCAAGGCTCAAAGATAGCCAGGGCATAGAGAAGAAGGGGCTCTACCCCAAGGACTTTAGAGTTTAACCCAAGAACAGCAGGGACCATCAAAGGAGGCCACCAAAAAACTCTAAGGGGGCAAAATACTTGCTCAGAGCTGCTGTTATGGGACATGAAGTATTAGGCAGAGAATGGCCATAGGAAAGCTCATTCTTATCATCTTCAATTGTTTTAAAATTGAGAAAATGAATAACCAGGAAATTTAGTCAAAACTTGAGCACAGAATCAAGTATGCTGACTTCAGGTCCCTTACCCTTATGTCTTATTAGCTTATTTCCCTGGAATCCTTATCAGCCCTGTTGAGCAACCTCGATGATGATTAATGTAGCAGGCATGTGGAATTCCTTTCTAGGGTCATATAGTTTACATCTACTGAATGCTTTCTAGTAATGCCTTCAAAACATCTTACTAACAGACTGAAAGGACGAGGATGAGGACCGCTGTGTACACATGATAATCTCATTTCACAGATTAGCTATGTAGAGGTAGATGTCAGGGATTTGTAGCCTCATATCCTCCATCTGATCTTCATGTTATTTCCACCTCTTAATCATAACTTTATGTGCAATAATGAAATTGACTACATGGAGGCCTCAACAAGTACCAAAAGCAACCACACTGAGACTCAAAAAACTACATTTCTGCTCCCAACTCTTACCTCAAACAACCATGAAATCCTGGACATTCCCTTTAATGGGACCCAGTCTCCCCTCAGCAGGTTTTAAGGTCTGGCAATTCCAGCTTCTGAATTTGAGAATGAGGAGTTGGCCTAGTATAGAGGTCTTAGTTTCTGTCTAACGAGGAGGTTCTCTCCTGCTGATCACTGAAACCTGACAAAGCTATGCTTGACCCATGTAATCCTAGGAGGCATGAGAGAAAAAAAAAGGCAATCTATGAGAGAATGTCTTGGAGCCAGATTTATTCAGCTTCAATTCCAGTTGCTGTGTGACTCATGCATGTTAATTAACTTTGCTGGGCCTCAGTTTCTTTGTCTGCTAAGTGTACGTCACTTATCTGTTTGGCTATTTCTGTGGGTATTACAGAAAAATCTAAAAAACATGTGGCTTTGTCCTTAATTTGAGCAGACAGTTAATAAACACTATATTCTCTCTTCTTTCCTTTTTCCTTTCACTATTCCTTCCTTCTATTCTTTTTTACTCTCCTTACCTTCCTTTCATTCATTTCTTATATTCCTATATCTCCTTCCTTGAAGGAAATAATTGCAGTAGTTCTTCAGAGGTCATCCCCATACTCTCCTTTGCTGGGGAATCTGTTATTCTATTTGCTGAATTCCATTTCTTTGTCAAAATAAAAACAGGAGCTTCAGGTCACAGGTATAATTCCAATAGCAGACACAACTGAGAGCCTTCTAAATCATGATACCTTCAGGGCTCTGCCTAGATCTGATTCTACTTTGAAAATTCAATTGGAAGGGGGAATAGTGTGGGCATGAAGAGAGCTCCTGAGTGACATCAACAAAAATAGAAGGGGAAGAGTGTGACCAGGGGAGTGAGGGGACGCAAAGGCGAGGACACCCTGGGCTTTGAGACCCACCAGGATTTATCTCTGGTTAAGCTGTACCAAGAACACTAGAATCTGCTTACAGCCAACAGATTTAAGCTACTACTGTGCTTCCCAAGGTTATAAGTTTAAGTACATGGAGTATGTGTGTTGGGGAAATGTGCCGTTGATAAGAACAGATTATCCAGAGAGTATTCCACTGGCCCTGACCTCCCTCATTCCTCCATGAACCCTGGCCTCTCCCCTGGGATTCTGTCACTGTCAAGCCACAGGCTCATTGCTCACACGCACGCTGCTTTGCCTTCTGAACCACCAGCTCCCCACATACACATGGCAATGAAAGACTATCTTCTGATAAGCAGAGCAATTAACAGCCTGGTTATCACTGGCTATCAGTTCCTCTCTTTCCTATCAACACTGTAAAAAATCTAAGATTCCAGAAGTCAGCAGCCCCTCTTCCGGAGTGGAAGGCAGTCATTGCAATGAGTGATTGAGTTTGGCATCCACTCTTTTCAATGAGATTTTTTTCCCTCTAAGTATGTGAAGAAAAACATCTAGAAAATGCTTTTGTTTGTGGGTTTGGGCTGGACAGTGCTCTTATCTGCTTAGGTAGAGAGAGCCTTGGGTAATGCTTCTGCCTATCCCAGGATGATAAAAGTCAAGGAGTTAATAGTAAACAGGACAACGTTCCCCAAAACACCGATGTGTATACATGTGAGATAGAATGTTATAAATGAAGATACTTAAGCTGACCATCTTATATATCCAGTGATCAGTCTATTTCAACCACTCATCTATCCAATCATCTATCCATCCTTCCATTTATCTATCAATCCATGTTAGCCATACTTCCACTCATCCATTTACTCACCCATCATCCATCCATCCATTCATTTCTCTATCCATTCATCTACCCATCCATCTATCCATCCCCCATCTCCTCATTCACGCATCCACCCATTCATTAACCTATCCTTCCATTTTATCCATCTCTCCATCCATACGTTTACCCATCCATCAGTCCACCCATTCATTCACCTATTCATCCATCCACCCATTCCTCCACAGATATTTACTGAGTACTCTAACATTTTAGGCTCTCTGCTAGTACTTTGGGATTCCATAGTGAACCAGGTAGACACATTTTCCACCACATGAAGCTCTCAACTGTAGAGGGATATATAAATAATTAAACAATGTACAGTACAATGTAATTAAGTATTGAGTTGGGAGTTCAAGGTGCAGGGAGAGAACATCCAACTCCGGTTTAGAGTCATCAGATACAGTCTCCCTGAAGAAACTCTTCCTGGGAAGAAGGAACCAATCCTGTAGGATAATCAGATCTAGCTAGGCAGGTTCAGCAATACTTCTTCAATTCATTTTCACAGCAACTAGAGAAAACAGAGGCTCTGCACAGTAAAGCTGCTTTCCCAAGTGCTCAGAACAAGAGACATACTTTATAAATGGTCCAGGTTTTCTCTTGTTCTTGTGTCTTTACTCTTTGGCTTCTTCCATGAATTCCCCTCCCCAGCACCTCCCTGGGATTACCAGGGATTTGGAAAATTCAGGGAGGCTATCGGCACATTCTCCAACCAAGACAGATAGAGTGTATGGGCTCTGGATTCAAACAAGCCTAGATTTCAATTCCTTTTTTGACATCTACTGGGAGCGTGACTTTAGGCACTTATTTAACCTCTCTAAGCCTTAATTTCTAATCTGTAAAATGGGGATAATAATAGTTCTTACTACAGTGCTTTATGAAAAATTAAATATAACAAGTGCAAAGTGGCCAGGTGTGGTGGCTCACACCTGTAATCTCATCACTTTGGGAGGCCAAGGCAGGTGGATCACGAGGTCAAGAGATTAAGACCATCCTGGCCAACGTGGTGCAGCCCCGTCTCTACTAAAAATACAAAAATTAGCCAGGCATGGTGGCACGCGCCTGTAGTCCCAGCTACTCAGGAGACTGAGGCGGAAGGATCACTTGAACCCAGGAGGCAGAGGCTGAAGTGAGCCGAGACTGCTCCACTGTGGTCCAGCCTGGTAACAGAATAAGACTCCGTCTTAAAAAAAAAAAAAAGGTGCAAAGTTAGCAGAGTACCTGATCCCATAATAGTTCAACACATGTTTTTAGATTATTCTTTTTATTAACTCCACAGAATTAGGTTTGTGTTATAGGAGAAGACATGATGAGACGAGATACAGAGAAGAAAACACTCAATGCTTTAAACAAAGAGGACTTTGTGCATTCTTGTCCATCAATCAGAGGGAGGCGTTGAACCCTGTGTATACCCCATCCTCATGACAACCCTAACAAACAGGTCTCAGCATAGTTTTCCAGCCTCAAACATCACTTAACTCAGACATCTGAGAGTCTAGGGCGGCCTCCTGGAGTAGCTCTGAGTTCTAAGCCTCTTCCAGCCCTCTTGGTCCCTCAAGACCAAGAAAGCATTGCCTGAGAGTCCCCCATCCTCCAGAACTACCCAGTCTGAGGACAGAAGTTTATAAACTGCTGAATGTCACTCCTGTCCTGCCAATACTCAGTGCACCCTCACCTTGGAATGCCCTTGGGGTGAGGCAGAGGGTGATGAAGGTTACTTCATATAGACCTGGCGGCGGACCCTAAAGGGCTGGTCTCTGTCTTCCTGGCCCTGCAAGGGCCTTCTGCGAGTCTGTCCCCACTCTGGGCCTCTTTTCTTGCTATTTTTACCCATTTAAATGTGCTTCTCAGATTACTACCAACACACTTGTTTTTGTAATGTGTAATAACGCGAGCCACCTTAAGGAAGTATTCATACTCCCTTCTCTGTTGGAGCATTCACCCAGGTTCCCAGAAAATTATCTCTCTCTTGTTTTCAAAGATAGACCCCCAACCCCTTGCCAAGGAATGAGACCCTGAGTGAGGTCCATCACCCCCAGCTGAGGCAGGCTCAAGGACTGGGGGAAGCTCCTTGACAGAGTGGGGCTTGGGGAGCCTCCTGTCCCAGGCTCCTCCTGAAAGAACTGAGAACCCTAAATAGAATGGCAGGAGCAGGAATATTTGTGTTGGGACCGCTTGGATAAGACCCTCCACTCCAGGAAATGGAGAAACATTTCTCCTGGAGATTAGCGTCCTGGGGAATGCTGCCTTACACAAGCAGCCCCTGCAGACCCAAAGCATCTTGATGCTGAGCAAAGACTGCCACCTGTTGAATACTCAGGATAATGTGCTCCTTCCAAGGCCTCCAAGCTCCGGAGTATACGCTGCAGGCACAGCCTGTCCTCTACCCATGGAAGCTCAGAAGTGGGGAAAGCCAGCCAGCGCCAACGGTGTGGACCTTCTGGCATTCATCTGCAAAATGAGGCTGTTGCCCTGAGTGACCTCCCACAGTTCAGAGAAGGGAGTTGATGCGCCCTGTTAGCAAAGTACGTCAGGAGCTCCTGACCTCTTTCTGATGCCACCAGAAACACTTCCTACCCTACCACTCTCTTTAGATGCTGTTTGTATTCATTTTACGAAGACATTTTTAACGACATCAATAGAAGCGCCCAAACTGGCAAGAATACAGGCTGACAAAACATCAAAGTGAATATACGGGTAGAAACAGTACCCGCATCAAAACCCAGAACACATCTGGCCCTCCAAGGAGCATCCCTCTTTCTTCCTGTTACCCTCCCCTCCAAGGGTAACCAGTATGTTGATGTCTAACTCCTTAGGATAGTTTTGCCTGTTTTAAAACTGAATACAAATTGAATATTACATGTGACGTCACTTTTCTCACTCAGTGTTTCATTTGTGTGATTTATTCTTCCTCTCTGTGTTATAAGGAACCGTATTTTTCTAAGGTGGGATGCAGAATTATATCCAAAAACTGGAAAGACTTTGGAAATCATCAAATGAAGCCTTATTGTTCTTTAGTCAGACAAGGAGGCTCAGAGGAGGAAGGGATCTGTCCGAGGACACACAGCATGTTGAGAGTTTTCCTTAATAGATGACAAGGCTCCCACACTAATGGCTAAGGGGAACACAGAACGTGGCACTCAGGCCAGCACTAAGGACACTGGTCCCACTTAACATGTCATCGAGCTTTAGGGACACATTAACAGGTTCTATTCTAAGAGGACCATACATACTGCCACCCTCATCACCGAATGCAGCATTACAACAAACATTCAAATAGTTGATGAGTGAATAAATGGATCTCAGAACCTCACTGCCTTCATTCAGGAAATAGAGACCATATTTTGGGTCCTGATTTTCTCACCAGTTATGATGAGGATAGATGCAATGATACCTGGTTAAGTGACGGACGTTGGTTACAAATGAGAAACTCTCAGAATGGACAGTGTCCACAGGTTGCACTCATAGGCTCTGAAGCTAGACTGACCCAGATTCCATTCCTACCTCTAGCATTTATGTGTTTGTTAGTCTTAGATGATATTTCAAAGCCTCAGTTTTCCAATCTGTAAAGGGCAAATTGCAGCAGGGCTCCTGTGAACACTGATGAGGAAAAGAAGGTAAAGTGCTTAGCAAGGGATCACCAAGTGGTCGCTACTGTAATTGCTTCTATGATTATAAACATGTTCTCCACCAGGAGACTGGCTCATTCTAGCACCCTTTCCAAAAGAGGCATTGGCATGTAGAGACGGCACCAGTGGGCTACAGATCTTCAAGGATGATAGTTAAAATCCTCATTAGGCCATGTGCGGTGGCTCACGCCTATAATCCCACCATTTTGGGAGGCTGAGGTGGGTGGATCACCTGAGGTCAGGAGTTCGAGACCTGCCTGACCAACATGGTAAAACCCTATCTCTTCTGAAAATACAAAAATAAAGCTGGGCGAGGTGGTGGGCACCTGTAGTCCCAGCTACTTGGGGGCCTGAGGCAGGAGAATTGCTTGAAATGGGGAGGCAGAAGTTGCAGTGAGTGGAGACTGGGCCACTGCACTCCAGCCTGGGCAACAGTTCGAGAACTCATCTCCAAAAAAAAAAAAAAAAAAAAAATCCTTTTAAAAAGTTAGACAAAACAAATGGTTGCAGGTTAAGTTTTCTCCCTCCTATCCATCTAAACCTTCCCACACTTTAAGACTAGCCAAAATGTCACCTCCTATAGGAAGCCCTACCATTCACCATGGCCACCTGGATCTCTCCCACGTGAGAATTCTTGCAGCTCTTGTTAGAGACGGGTCTGCTTTATGGTTACTGTCTGCAACTGTGGGGTACTGAAACACTCAAAAGCTCACCCAACCTTGCCTTTTAGCTCACGGAGGCATGGCACAGACCAGAAAGGTCTGGCGAGCCTGTCATCTGTGGGCTGATTACCTGGTTTCTCTACTGGGGCACAGGATTGCTTCCCCCTCTTCTCCCTGATTGGAATAAATACAAAAAAAGAAAAAAAATTTTCCATGATCCCTCCACCCACAGATAATGACTCTAACCTTTCAGAATATTGCCTTCTAGTCTTCTGGCCAAATATAGTTTGTAATAAAATTGAGATTCCTCTGATAGCCAGTTTTATTTCTATACGTTTTTCAGTTCACGCCACATCGTTTAGCTTTCCCAAGCTACTTAATACCGTTCTTTAATAACAAACTTAATAATTGCATAATTGTATTACAGAGCTGTATCAATGTTTACTCCACAATTTCCCTCTATTCAGATTTTGTCTAACATTTTGATACAACAATTCTGCCATATAAGGATGGACTCCTTAATGAAAAAAGAATAGACTCCTTGGATTGGAATCAACTGATCAGAGATTGTTTTATTATTTTAGTGTATGTCTTTTAATAAATGGGCCATGTTCCTATTGCAATCAGACTTAATTCCAAACCTCTCAGCGAGAAGAGCCAACACCTTCTCAAACTGATTTTTATTCAGTCGTCTTTTGATTTTTGTCTTTAGCCACTAACACACACACACACACACACACACACACACACACACACACACACACACCCCTTTCATGTCGTAGCCTTGCTAAAACACCTGCAGACATCTCGGTGTGGCTCAGATACTCACACCAAGGCTTTTCTACGTATTTCTGTGACCATTGGGATGCACTTTCCCTCTCCCGAAGTGGCCACATTCTCATCTTTTCAAAACTCAAATATCGCCTTCTCTCTGTGAAGTTTTCTCTGAGCTTCCAGGCAAAATGAGCCGTCCCCGATCCACCCACCCATCCTGATGTTCCCATTGCAACCTGTGTGTTCAATAATAATAATTATATTGATCATAATAGTAATCAAGATGTATTGAGCCCTCATCATGTGCTCAGACAGTATTCTAAGCACTTTTCATGGATTATCCCAGCATTCATGGCTTTGTGGTTTAATGATCAGTTAGCACGTACATCTGTTCCCCCACCCCAGCCACACGCTGTTGACACAGAAGAAGGCTGCACCTTCTTCCTCTTAATACTCCCAGTAACTCAAAATGCCTGGCATGAGTAAACTACAGGGTAAACATGTAAGAAATGGGTATCTGAACCAATCCTCTACTCATGACTCAGCCAATTTAGGGCTGTGTTAAAAATGACTGAAGACCTGGGAAAAGACTGCCTAGATGCTAATCCCTTGATACTCCCCACCCCACAAACCCCCAAGCAATCTCCGCCCCTGGAGAAAAGCTGCAAAGGAAAACCATGCAAAGTCTGGATATGCTCGCAATGCAAAGGGCCTTTCTCTTCTCTCCAGAGCACTGTTGTTTATGTTGAGGTGTTATTTGTTGTTGTTACTGTTGTTTTGTTTTCCATTTTTTGTTTCTGACAGAGTTTTGCTGTTGTTGACCAGGCTGAAGCGCAATGGTCCGATCTTGGCTCACTGCAATCTTCGCCTCCTGGGTTCAAGGGATTCTCCTGCCTCATCCTCCTGAGTAGCTGGGATTACAGGCATGTACCACCAACCACAGCTAACTTTTTGTATTTTTGGTAGAGATGAGGTTTCACTATGCTGGTCAGGCTGGTCTCGAACTCCTGACCTCAGGTGATCCACCCACCTCGGCCTCCCAAAGTGCTGAGATTACAAGCGTGAGACACCATACCTGGCCTAGGCTGAAGTTTTTATAAATATCATCTCGTTTAATACTCTCATTTCAGATCCTGGAGCCCTCTGATACAGCTCTTTTCTTACAGATGGCTTGAAAAAGAAAACAGAAGCTCAACAATAGATATCGCTCACAACAAACTCAGAAGGCTGACCCTGTATGCACATTTTGCCTATATTACCTGCCCCAAATTTTATTGAATGAGCCCTTGAACTCCTGTCACTGACAAACATAGTTTCTCTTGAGGAA
This sequence comes from Sapajus apella, assembly GCF_009761245.1. Taxonomy (NCBI): domain Eukaryota; kingdom Metazoa; phylum Chordata; class Mammalia; order Primates; family Cebidae; genus Sapajus; species Sapajus apella. Next base: position 23,503,240 of record NW_022436955.1, read on the forward strand.
ATTGAGGCTCAAAATGAAGTAATCCCCCTGAGTTTGCCCCAAGAAAGCAGGAGTATCAAGAGGAGAAGACAGGTTACTGGATTCTGCAAACTTCTCTGCCGCTTCTTGATTTCAACAGTTTCCTTGTGAGGCAAATCTGTCTTTTGAATTCTCACCTGCCTCTGCACGGGGAGGGTCCAAGGCCACCCTGCATTGAACATCTGTGATGTGCCTGGCGCTGTGCTGGTTTCTTTATAGACCTTATCTCCAGATTTTCCTGCAAGCTAAGGTATTATTTTCTCCTGGTTTAATGGCTAAAAAATTGAGGCTCACAGAGGTGACTTTCCTAAACTCGCTCTGCTTATAATGTGGCAGAAGCTAAAATTTGGGCGTGGGAGTATTTGTATCCCAAGTCCAAGCTCTTTCCACTATACCATGTCTTAAACTGATCCTCTCCAGAACATGAGTGTGCATATTGTGATGCCAAAAATTATTCTGCGCTCAAAGGAGTTGGTTAAGCAAAGATAAATTGCCTTATTAACTCTAGTACTCATCAAAGCTTTATATATACCAATGTCCATTGCGTATTTCCAAGAGTAGCTAGAATATGCCCCTAAATTGTGAAAATATTTGATTGCAAATCCCTGTTTTTGGAAAGCATCATGTGGGGGTAAAATGTGGAAGAAAACATTTGGGAAAACGTTTTATCACACTTGGATTCTCATGGCTCAGAATGTAACTCCATTCTTGTTAACCTGTTTACTGGTTCTCTTTACTTGCTCCTCTGAATTTATTACTGTGCCTTGATAAGATCTTTGAACTCATCAGGGCTCCTCTAGTAGGTCCCTCATCTTCTAAGGTGACCCTCTTCTGATTGTGCTGCAGGATGCACCTCCTTCCCCCAGTTCACCCCATGCCCCCACACCCGGAACACAGAGTCAGACTATCCTGCGTGTCTGACGCCTGCTCCAGCTCTTAAATCAACTTCCGGAACACAGTGCCCAGTGCAATTGGCTTAAATTAACAGCTGCCATAAACAGAATCCCCTTCCTGCTTCTAGACAAATTCTTTTTTTCCCGGTTCATAGGTTGCATTCCCATTCACCACCCTAATGGAAACAATACTTCAAAATCCTGGCCCCAAACTTGCACTTGATTTAAAAGCACCATGGTGTTCCATCTGCAAAATTATAAGACCAGATCCATTAATATGCTCAGAGGAGACTGGCTTAAAAGAGAGAGAGAGAGAGAGAGGGTGAGCAAATTTAATCTAAGCCACAGCTTATTTAAAAATTGATAGGAACTAATTAAATTAATAAAATTTTATTGAACTTTAAAACAAAAATCAATTCTTTAAAAATCCCCCCTTCGCTGAATTCAAACACAATGAAGTTCTTTTTAATTAAATTACATGGTTTTCATTCCACTCATTTTGACCTCAAAATAGAAGTTCTAAATTGAAAGTTTTCTCTAGCCTCAAGTACATACATTTTATTTGTCTATTTAAAATAAAGACAAAATCTTTGTGTGTAATACAGCTTCTTTACCTTCTTTACCTTTTAACGAAGCTGCTTAAATGTTTTACTTCCTGACTTGTCAATCCATGCGTGTGCTAGCCTTGGAGAGTAAGCAAGGACTGACTTGTGGCTTTGCCAATTTCCATGATGTAAATATTCCCAGCATGGCTTATGATTTCTGATTTCAAGCTACAAGGGTGACCGATGATTGTGAACAGGAAGCTAGGACAAAATGCACACAATCTATTCTTATGAGCTGGGAGGAACTGGCTCTAGCCAACTACTGTGGTCTTCCTTTATAATCTGATTCCACCAGTATCATCCATCTAGAACAACAAGATGGCAGCAACTTGCGCCTCATTCCCAGCCACACTTCATGGACATTAAAAAAACATGAAAAGTGCTTCTTGATAATGACAGTGGTGATTACCACACTGGCTCCAAAATATACTTAGGTACAGGGCATTATTAGATTTAGGAAAGATCTCTAAACTCTGGTTTATCAGCAATCCACTAAATTATTAATTAACTTTCTTTTTTCTTTTGAGATGGAGTCTTGCTCTGTCTCCCAGGTTGGAGTACAGTGGCACGATCTCGGCTCACTGCAACCTCCACATCCTGGCTTCAAGCAATTCTCCCACCTCAGCCTCCCAAGTAGCTGGGACTACAGGCATGTGCCACCACACCTGGCTCATTTTTGTATTTTTAGTAGAGATGGGTTCCACTGTGTTGGCCAGGACAGTCTCAATTTTTTGACCTTGTGATCCACCCACCTCGGTCTCCCAAAGTGCTGGGATTATAGGCGTGAGCCACTGCACCCGGCCCTGTTATTTAACTTTCTGTGGATTCAGTCCATCTACTTTCTCTTTAGAGTTTTATTTTTGTTTTTAAAATTAAATAAATGCTACAGTTGTTACAAGTCAAAGAAAATTTTGAATTCATTTTTTTTCGCTCCACTATCCTTCCCATTCATAGTAAACAACTCAACCTACTTCCCAAGTTTGTTTAATTCCATGAAAGAAAATGTTAGAACTTCAATGAGTCTTCTTTTCTGGACTTGATATGTCATTTCTAGAAAAAAATATTCAGGAGTACTGGCCAAGTATATGAAATCTTAACTACGCCAACCAACTCAGAGAATAAAAAAGAAGGAGTAAATATAGGCAATTTTGAGAGAGGAAGGGCCCTAGCATTTTGGGAATGTTTACTATAAACTGTACTAAGGGTATTGCATATGTTATCACAACCAATCCTCAAAATGCTCTTTGCTGGCTATTATTATCTTTTATTTTTTAAGAGATAGGTTAAAATGCAGTTTCATTACATGCCCGTGGTCACACAACTAGCAGGTAGAGTCAGTGGGATTCAAATACAGTACTCTTTGATGGCCAAACCCATTATTTTTCCATGATGCTATATTGTCCTCTAAAAGTAGCCTAAAGATTATTTCATCCAGTTTTCTGAGTCTTTCCCTGGGCTTCTCTCTTCTCTCATCTTGTGACCTACTTATCTACCTTACCTTCATGGATTTGAGCAGATCTATTGCTCACATCTCTAAGGCTCAAGATAGAAAGCAGGTGCACTATCTCTCTCCACTCAGCTCATCCAAAACATTTCTGCCTCTGTGTAAGAACTGGGAAAGCTCTCCAAATAAATAGAAGATTTCCTCTACCATAAGAGTCAAGACACATTCCAACATATATTGCCTCTGTGTTGTCTCTCTGGGCAGCAAGGGTCTTTACCCAGGAAATCAGCACCCCAGCCTAAGGAAACTGGTCTCCTCTACCCTCTTCCCTCATTCATGCAGATGCCTGTTTACAAAACTGCTAAGGCCCTTGCAAATTTGCCCACAGCTCTTAGGTATGCCCAGATCCAGCATTTGGATATGATCAGGTTAGAGTATTAAGGGACCTAGTATTTGGCAACCTTCTATAATATGCTGGGCATTTGACTCCCATAGGGTCACAATCCTACATGTAATTACCCATATGTTTCAGGACAAAATTTTTTCTGAGGTATCAAAGACTATACAAAAATATAAGGTAAAATAATAAGGCAAAACATATCTTAAGTCTCAGATCATGTCACTTCTCTGCTCAAAACCCTATAATGGAAGAGAAAAATCGAACACCTTTCCATGGTTTATATGGCAGATTTCATTTTCTACGGTTGCCAAAATAGCATGACCTATCCAATATTCTCCTCTTACTTCCCCATAAAGAGAAGTCTATGCTCCATCCTCTTGAAACTACATATGACTTTGTGACTGCCTTGATCAATCGAGTATGGTAGAAGGGACACTATGTGACTTGAAATTCTAGATCATAAAAATGCCAAGTACTTCTGCCTAGATCTATTGGGATGCCTACTCTTGGAACCCAGCCACCACAATATGAGAAAGTCCAAGCTGCCTAAGGAGAAGCATACAGCCTTTGAGCTCCCAGCCAACAGCCAACACCACCTTACCAGTTGTATAAAAGGGCACATTCTCCAACCCTGGCATCAAGCTGCCCCAGCTAATGCCATGCGCAGCAGCAAGGAACCATCCTTGCTGAGCACTGCCCAAACTGTAGGTTTGCTAGAAAAATAAAGATTGTTGTTTTTAGCCATAAAATTTGGGGGTGATTTGTTATAGAATAATAGATAACTAGAAAAGCCTAAAAGGTCTCACATGGATTGGCTTTCTGTTAACTCTCCGATTTCCCATCTAGTCACTCTGTATTCTTTTCACTATCTGTACTAAAAAAAAAAAAGAAAAGAAAAAAAAACTTGGCAAGCACAAGACCACTTTCAGACATGGGCTGCAAATGCCACACTAGCCAGGAGGATAGCTAGGGGAAGAGCAATCCAGGCAAAATGTCATACTCTTGAAAATCATTGCACAAATCCAGTGAAGTTCACACTCACTACCGTACTTTAAAAATATCTAACAAGCAGAATGAAAAGTATACAAATTGTAATTATACAACCTAGTGAATTTTTACACACTGAACACACCCATGTAACTCCCATCCAGATCAGAAATACATCATTGACAACCTCAAACTCTCCTTATGACCTTATCCAGTCAGCCAAAGGTAATAATTATTTCAACTACTGATGGCATAAATAACATTTGATTACTTTTGAATACCATATACATGGAATCATATATGTTCTTTTGCATCTGGCTTTATTTACTCAACATTATGTTTGAGAAATGCATCCACAATACATTTTTTGCTACATAGAATTTCACTATATTAACACAAGGTTTATTTATTCATTCTATCACTGAGGGAAACTTGGCTTGCTCTCAGTTTTTGGCTATTACAAATAATGCTTCTAGAAACACTCTTACTTGTGAGGCTTCTGGTGTACATATAAATGCACTTTTGTTGTATATATATACCAGGAGTGAAACTGCTGGGTTACAGAGTATGTGTATGTAAACTTTGGTAAAAGCTGAAAATGTTCCAAAGTGGTGGCTTCGATTTTTGCTCCCACCAGCAATGCGTGAGTGTTTCAGTAACTCTGCAGCCTGGAGAATGCTTGTTATTGTTTTCTATATTAACTATTCTGGTGAGTGAGCAAAGGTATTTTACTGTGGCTTTACTTTGCTTATAACCATTTAAATATCACTTATTTTTATATTGCTTTTATTTTTATTATTGATTTGTGTGTGTGTGATATAAACGCTTTGTTATATGGTTGTAAATATAATCTCCATTTTATAGTTTATCTTTTCATTCTTTTAATGGATATTTTAAGACATACACAGAAGTCTCTAATTTTAATATTAGTTTATAATCTTGTCCTTTAGGGTTAGGGCTTTTTAAGTCCAGCTTAAGGATTTTTTTTTAACCCTAAGTTCATCAAGATTCTCTCTTGCATTAACTCCTAAACATTTTAGTATTTTACATTTAGATCTACACGTGGAATTAACTTTTGTGTTTGCTTTGAGATAAACATTTAGTTTTTGTCCATGTGGACAAAATTAATATAATTGACTTGGCATCATTTATTGTAAGGCCCATTTTTTCCCGTTTCTCTCCAAAGTCATCTATGCCATAAAGTGAGTGACATGTATGTTTCTGCACTCCCTGATAATAGTTTGGATATTTGTCCCTTCTAAATCTCCTGTTGGAATTTAATTCCCAGTGTTGGAAGTGGGCCTGGTGGGAGGTGTTTGGATCATGGGGGCGGGTCCGTCATGAACAGCTTGGTGCCGTCCTTGTGGTAAAGTGTGAGTTCTCGCACAATTACTTCAAGGGAGATCTGGTTTTTTAAAAGGGTGCAGCATCTCTCCCTGTGCTGTCTCTTGCTTCTCCGTCACCATGTGACTTGTATATTCTCACTTCCTTTCCCCTTACACCATGACTGGAAGCTTCCTGAGGCCCTCACCAGAAGCAGATGCTGGTGCCATGCTTCCTGTACAGCCTACAGATCCATGAGCTAGATAAACCCACTTTCTTTATAAATTACTCAGCCTTAGGTATGCCTTCGTGGCAACACAAGATGAACTAAGACACGCTTTTTCCTTTGCATCACTTTATTATTCTATCCTTGCTTCAATACTACACTTTCTAATTTACTGTAGCTTTATAATGAGTCTTCATAGTTGATAGTATATGTCTACCACCTTTTTTCTTCTTCTTCAGGATTGTCTTGGCTACTCTTAGCCCTTGAAAACTACATAAATTTTAGAAGACATTTGTTCATTTATTCAAATATAGAAACCTATCAATTATTACATAAAGATTATACTGAACATATAAATACATTTGGAAATAATCAACACATTGCTATATGCCTCCATTTATTAAGTCTGCTTTAATGTATTTCAATTATATTCTATAGTTTTCTTTGTGGAAGTCTTACACATCTTTCATTAGGCTATTTCTAATAATTTAATGTGTGTTATGATATTGTTAATGCCATATTCTTAATTTTATTTTCTAGTTATTTATGGTTTGCATATGGATATACAAGTGATTTTTGCATATTGACTTTGTATTTAGTAAGCTTGATAAACTGAGTTCTTAGTTCTTATATTTTATTTGTAGGTGCTTTTAGATTTCTACTTTTCAATATTGTGAATGTCTGCTAAGAATGGTTACATTCCTTTATTTCTTAATGTTGCATTTTTAAAAATTGTATTCCTTCACTTATTGAAACTGAGTGAGATCTGCATGCAACATTACATAGAAGTAATAATAGGGAACATTCTTGTTTTATTCTCAGTCTCAATGGAAAGCTTTAAATATTTCACCTCTAAGAATAATATTTGGTGTGGATTATTTGTTTGTTTGTTTTTTGCGGGATACCCTTTATCAGAATAAAACTTTAGGTCAACTCAGCAAGTATTTGTGATCATACATTATGTCTAGTCTCTGTCTTAAGCAAAAGAAGAATTTTATAATGAATAAGGCCAGGTACAGTAGGTCATACCCATAATCCCACACTTTGGGAGGCTGAGGTGGATGGATCACTTGAGGCCAGAAATTTGGGACCAGCCTGGCCAACATGGCAAAAAAACTCTACGAAAAATACAAAAATTAGCCAGGCATGGTGACACACATCTGTAATTCTAGCCACTTGGGAGGCTGAAGCACGAGAATTGCTTGAATCCAGGAGGCAGAGGTTATGGTGAGTTGAGGTTGCATCACTGCCCCCTGGTCTGGGCAACAGAGCAAGACTCTCAGAAAAAGAAGGCGAAGGTGAAGGAGAAGGAGAAAGAGGAGAAGGAGGGAAAGAGAAGGGGGAGCGGGGAGGAGGGAGAGCAAGGGGAAGAAGAGGAGGAGGAGGAGGGAAAGGAGGAGAATTTTATAATGAATAAGACACTGTCCCTACTCTGAGGAATTTATCATTCTAGGCATAAAATAGACATATACAATAGAGATTGGCAAAGGGAATCAGAAACACAACTCATTTGTTCAGGGGAGGCAGGGAAGGCTCTCAGAGCACAAAGCATTATAGAAGGGGGTCAAGGATGAGAGAAATTATTTTCAAGCTAATAAGGATGACATGCAAGGGCTACTTCCTTAAAAACTACTTTCTGGGTGTTTGTGTATATATGTAGACCTCTTACCCTACATTTCTGTATAACATAAAATTGGAATGCTAATATCCTAGAGTATTCCTAAAAGAGCTTGGAATTGAAATAATAAAGAATTCTGTAGTAAATATTTTAGTGAAAATTCCTGAATTCTACATATTTGAGCTTTCTAAGAATATCATGTGAACCAAAACGCTGAGAAGGAAATTATGTTTTCCATCCCACAACGCCATTGTTAGCTCTCTTTTCATTTCTTTTCCAGCTTTATTTGCCAATAATACCACAGAAAATGAGGGGGGAAATGGTTTTCTTAGAACAGACAACACAACAAGTGGTTTCGAAGTATTTACCTTCTGTAATCCTGATACATATTAAGTGCTACATAAATACTTGCTGATTTGGCTTGGCCTGGTTACACGTGTAGCCTCCCAAAGAAAACAGTCTAGTCAGAATTATACTACCTTGAGCCAAAGGCTGTTGAAAGACATACAAATCAAAGACCAGGTGCACTGGGATCTTTCAGTTTTAATATTCAAAACAAAAAAAAAAATGGTATCTGAGAGTAAGAATAGGTAGCATTTTAAAGGTGGTTTCCCAAGAGGAGTCATTAGACTCATACGTCATTTTGGCGACTAGGCAGAGTATCCCAAATAACGTTAGCCTTGCAAATAGATTACAAAGTTCTGTTCATGTCTGCCTTCTCCAAGAGAATCACAACCCTTCAAGTTCATCTCCAAACATCTATCTTTGTTCTGAAAGCAGAGAATGGAAGAAAAATTGATTCAGACCAGGGCCCTCAAAATTGAGGATTTTTGGCTTGAAGAAGTCTGGGGGTAAAGTTAGCCTCCTATAAATATGGCTTTGGGATTTATAATGGTAGGGCCTGCCAGCCAAACTTCTCAGGCCAGCATTTGCATCTCTTTGCCTAAGGGCTTTCTCTGTAGGTTGGAGTCCATTCTGCCCCAAGTGCTAAAGTGTTAATGCCCCCAGTTAAAGCACTCAAGAATGACTGCTGAGTATCTGTGTATCTCTGTCAGGTGGGAACTCTAAGCAGAGTTCTACACTGGTTCTCAGAGCTCCTCAGTAGGAGTGAGCTCTTACTCACAGAGGTCATTTGCTATCTCACTTTCCCAATCCTCTATCTATTCATGTTTTCTGGGATCACCTCCTGGATAAACCATGTGCATGTTTATTTGAAGTCTTATCTCAGGATCAGCTTCTTGAGGAACCCAAACTACAGAAGTTGTGTTTGTTTTAAACAAAGGCCATCATTCTCCATCCCTCCCCATATCCCTTCCATTTAAGAAGATGGTGGCATTGTCCAAAAAAAAATCACGCACTCTCTCAAGGAACTCACACATTTTGCAGTAGGGTCATAGAGAACTTGAAGCAATTATCTGGACAAGTCAAGTCAAAGCTACTGTCAATGAGACTCATGGTTCACTGGAGCACATGCATTGGTTTTTGCTTGACTTATTTGCATAATTGCCTAGATTCTCAGCTTAGTGTACATAGACCTGATGAAGAACAATTAATGATCTAACATGAGGGGGACCCATTTATGTGGCTTCTGGCCAAGAGGGAGACATATCACTGTCAAAGACAGCTATCTAGGGACAATCTCTCAGGGGGAGAATTTTCCTTTCAATTATGAGCAAACTGAAGGCCATAATGAAATTATGAAATCAAGCCATGGAAATTAAACTTTCAGGAAAACAGTTCATATTTTATCCTTGGAGCCCTCTCTCTGTTTCATAGGAGAATTGTCCAGGACATGCCAGACTCTGCCATAGGCTCCTATAGCAGGCTTGCTTTTGACGTTTCAGTGAACTCAGTGAATGTCTGCGTGAAGAAGTAGCATAGCTTTTGGAAGAAAATTGCATTTAAATTTCATGTTTATTCCTGCTATAGGGGAATCAATGTAATAAACAAAACTCTAGTCTTAGGTTTCTGCTCAAATTAGAATATGCAGTAAAATTTCAAAAAATTAGTGAATGTAAGTTTTGGAATAATTCCTTAATCTAGGAGTAGAGGGCTAGGATACTAACAATGAGGCTCAGTGATATTATATGAAGAGTAATAGATCAGCAAATAGCACCAAAAAGAAAGCTTCTCTGTTGTTTCTTATTTATATCAATCGCTGGATCTCTTTAAGAGCTGAAGGGCTGGGCGCGGTGGCTCAAGCCTGTAATCCCAGCACTTTGGGAGGCCGAGGAGGGTGGATCACGAGGTCAAGAGGTCAAGAGATCGAGACCATCCTGGTCAACACGGTGAAACCCTGTCTCTACTAAAAATACAAAAAATTAGCTGGGCATGGTGGCGCGTGCCTGTAATCCCAGCTACTCAGGAGGTTGAGGCAGGAGAATTGCCTGAACCCAGGAGGCAGAGGTTGCGGTGAGCTGAGATCGCGCCATTGCACTCCAGCCTGGATAACATGAGCGAAACTCCGTCCCAAAAAAAAAAAAAAAAAAAAAAAAAGAGTTGAAGAGTGAATTTAAGACTTTTAGTTATTTTATGTTTAAATCTGTCTAAACTTATCAGAAAAAGAAAATAACATCTTCACTCATTAGTCACTATTATTCTATTTATATTTTCTAAGATCCATCAATACAACACTGATGAATGTGGTTTAACTAAAAGGAATCCAATATTATTTTCAATATATTCCCATACTCTAAAAAAGCCATATTATTTTTGCTGAATTACAGGCAAAAATAATATAGCTCACAGCAGAATCAGGTAGCTTCAGATAATTAATATCAGGAATTTTTGTTTTGTTGTTTCTTTTCTATTTTTTTTTTCACTCTGTCATTCAGGCTGGAGCACAGCGGCATAATCTCGGCTCACTGCAACCTCTGCCTCCAGGTTCAAGTGATTCTCCTGCCTCAGTTTCCTGAGGAGCTGGGATTACAGGCCTGCGCCACCATGCATGGCTAATTTTTGTGTTTTAGTAGAGATGGGGTTTTATCAAGTTGGCCAAGCTGGTCCCAAACTCCTGACCTTGTTATCTGCCCACATCAGCCTCCCAAAACGCTGGGATTATAGGCATGAGCCATTGCACTCAGCCCTATTTTCTTTTTTTTTAATGCACAAACCACAACCATGAGCTAGTATCTTCTTCCCATATGTGGAAGACTTTTGCTCAAACAGATCCATGTAGCGGAGAAGTCTCAGCTACAAGGTTAGCTTGGGGATGATCAGAGGGAGTTGTCTCACCTGGAGTCAGGTGAGATTCAAAAAATGTTCAGACTGAATGATCCACATTGAGTTTTTGTTTCTTAATCGCTGCATGCCATGTCTTGCCTTGGGGCTTTGTATCCACTATTCTCCAAGCCTGCAACACTTGATAGCCTGCCATCCCTCCAGCACCCCACCCACTTACTCTCATGCTGCTAGGATTCATATTTCAGATCTTAGTTTACACTGGGTTTTCCCAGAGCGGGTGGCTCTTTATGTGCTTTTTGCACTTTGGATATGTACATCGTCATTCCACTTCTAATCCTTGGTTGGTTTGTCTGCCCATCTCGGCTCACAGCTTATCTGCATCCTCCCGTCCAGGTGTTCTTTGACTATTCCTCCAACTTGGCTTTGGCATACACAGTCTCTCCTAATCTGTCCCATGGACAACTTCTATTCCACGCCCTTCCGTTTATGGCCTCTCCTTTATTCATGCTCTTGGGCTCCTCTCTTTATTGCAATATTTCCAAAGCGTTTCCAGGATCCCTTCTAACTCTGAAATTACAGAAATCTAGATTTATATACTAACTCTGCATTTATTTGTATGTGATCTAGGAAAAATAACTTCTGGCCAGATCTGAACTACAGCAAAAGTCCCCAAAATGGACTGAATCAGAAGTCAACAAATGCTTTTTTAAACAGCCTGATAGTAAATGTTTTGGACTTTGCCGGGCTGGACGCCCATCTGAAGGTTCTGGGAAAGAGCATGTTTCCAGGCACGTTTAGGTTTGGTAGAGTTTAGTTCCTTGTGATACAGAATGGAGGTCTCCATTTCTTTGCTAGCATCAGTGGAAGCCGCCCTCAGCTCCAAGAGGCTGTGCCCCAGACCCTCCATTGTCAAAGCCAGCAGCTGTGCATCAAATCCTTGTGAGTCCAATCTTTCTTACTTCCTCTCCTGCCACCAACTGGATAAAACTGCTCATCTTCCTATCTTAAGGTCAAAGAATTGGTAACCTTAATTACATCCGCAAAATCTATTTTGTCATGTAATATAACAAAATCATAAGAGTAATATCCAGTATATTTATATTCCTGGATATTAGAACAGGAACTCTTCCAGACTTGGGGAAAAATATTCTTTTACAATTCTGCCTGCCACACTTACAGGGGGCTTTGTGCATTGGCCCTTGACTTCAGGCTGATTCCTTAGACCTACAGTTATTGGTCCGGCTCTGACAACACCTTCCTCTTCTTTCTGTGGCAGACATCTGCTTATTGACTACATCCTCACTAACCCTGGTGAAAGATATCCGCCTCCACCTCCCACCTGATACCCAGCATTCCCTTCAAGCCTCATTTACGAGAAGAACTGGAAAGTGACATGGGAACCTATTTCTGCTTTCACCCCACTCTCCAGGCGCTATATTCTAATCCTAGTGGTTTCTTAATTGTTTGTTTTATTTTTCCCCAAACCACCTCCCTGTTTTCCAGGATAAAGAAGAGTATCTCCCCTTCCATATCTCTCCCAGGTTCACTCTGAAACTCAGGGAAAATCTATGCCTTCTGGGACTTCTCAGCACTACTATGCCCCCTTTCTTTAAGGCTGGCCAATCCTCAAGGTCATCCCAGTTTACTTTTGGCTTCAAAAATGCTCAGAAAAATGAATCGTAACAAAAATGAGTTTTCCTTGAGATGAGTCAGATGAGACAATAGCAGAAACTCAAAAACAGAAAACCAGTCTAACCTGCTTTCCCACTCATGGTAACTTGGGCTCTGGACATCATTGCTCCTGGAAAGATAAATGGTGTCTGATAGGAGCCAAGGGGAATCCCTGCTTTCATGCCTGAACAGAAAGATATTTCCACAGAGGCTAAGGAACAGTGGGTAGGGTTTGGGTTTGGATTGTCTGGGGGTAAAACACTTGGCTCTACTGCAAATCAAGCCAGAAGACAGAAAGCCACGAAGATGAGAAAACCAAGTTAAAATCAGGCAGAGAAGAGAATTTTCAAGGCTGAACATTACCCCCAGGAAAAATGTTCCCAAGTCAATATATAAGAAGATTAATTGAAAGAGGATTCTATGATCAAATATGGGGAGGAGGAAATGGGTGGAAAAGAATTAAACAAGTTTCCTGACTGCAGAATGTTTCACTCTTTAAATATATAATGGGCATCCAGAATCTCCAAAGATGGGATACAGTAGGGTCAGTGAACATTTTCTGTAAAGGGCCAGAGAGTAAATATTTCAGGCTTTGCAGACCAAATGGCCTTTGTTGCAACTACTCAACCCTGCCATTGCATCACAAAAGCAGACACAAACAATATGTAAATGAAGAGGTGTAGCTGTGTTCCAATAAGATTTTCTTTACAAAAACAAGCAGGGGGCAGGACCTGGCCTTTAGGCCAGAATTTGACAATCTGCAGGGATAGTATACAAAACATTAAAAACATTTACTGGACCAGAGAATCTCTTATTCATTCATTCATTCATTATTTTTTTTTCTTTTGTATTCATTCTTTTCATATATATATATATATTTATAAAAATATTATATATATATAATTGCACTTTAGGTTCTGGGGTACATGTGCAGAACGTACAGGATTGTCATATAGGTACATACATGGCAATGTGGTTTGCTGCCACCATCCCCATCACCTATATCTGGCATTTCTATCCACGTTATGCTTCCCTAACTCCCAGCCACCCACTGTCCCTCCCCTAATCCCTACCAACAGACCCCAGTGTGTGATGCTCCCCTCCCTGTGTCCATGTGTTCTCATTGTTCAACACCTGCCTATGAGTAAGAACATGCAGTGTGTGATTTTCGGTTCTTGTGTCAGTTTGCTGAGACTGATGGTTTCCAGATTCATTCGTGTCCCTACAAAGGACACGAACTCGTAGTTTTTTTATGGCTACATAGTATTCCATGGTGTATATGTGCCACATTTTCCCTGTCCAGTCTATCATTGATGGGCATTTGGGTCGGTTCCAGGTCTTTGCTATTGTAAACAGTGCTGCAATGAACATTCGTGTGCATGTGTCCTTATAGTAGAACGATTTATAATCCTTTGGATATATATCCAGTAATGGGATTGCTGGGTCAAATGGAATTTCTATTCCTAGGTCCTTGAGGAAGCGCCACACTGTCTTCCACAATGGTTGAACTAATTTACACTCCCACCAACAGTGTAAAAGCGCTCCTATTTCTCCACATCCTCTCCAGCATCCGTTGTCTCCAGATAACTGGCATGAGATGGTATCTCAATGTGGTTTTGGTTTGCATTTCACTAATGACCAGTGATGATGAGCATTTTTTCATATGTTTCCTGGCCTCATAAACGTCTTCTTTTGAAAAGTGTTTGTTCATGTCCTTTGCCCACTTTTGAATGGCTTTGTTTGTTCATTTCTTGCAAATCTGTTTTAGTTCTTTGTAGATTCTGGATACTAGCCCTTTGTCAGATGGGTAGATTGCAAAATTTTTTTCCCATTCTGTTTCTCCACATCCTCTCCAGCATCAGTTGTCTCCTGACTTTTTAATGATGGCCATTCTAACTGACATGAGATGGTATCTCAATGTGGTTTTGATTTGCATTTCTCTAATGACCAGTGATGATGAGCATTTTTTCATGTTTCTTGGCCTCATATATGTCTTCTTTTGTAAAGTGTCTGTTCATATCCTTTGCCCACTTTTGAATGGGCTTGTTTATTTCCTGCAAATCTGTTTTAGTTTTTCGTAGATTCTGGATATTGGCCCTTTGTCAGATGGGTAGATTGCAAAAATTTCTTCCCATTCTGTTGGTAGCCAGTTCACTCTAATGATTGTTTCTTTTGCTGTGCAAAAGCTCTGGAGTTTAGTTAGATCCTATTTGTCTATTTTGGCTTTTGTTGCCAATGCTTTTGGTGTTTTTGTCATGAAGTACTTGCCTATGCCTATGTCCTGAATAATTTTGCCTAGGTTTTCTTTTAGGGATATGGTGTTAGGTCTTATGTTTACATATTTAATCTATTTGGAGTTAATTTTAGGGTAAGGTATCAGGAAAGGGTCCAGTTTCTGCTTTCTGCACATGGCTAGCCAGCTTTCCGAACACCATTTATTAAACAGGGAATCCTTTCTCCATTGCTTGCTTTTGTCAGGTTTGTCAAAGATCAGACAGTTGTAGACATGTGGCATTGCCTCCAAGGCCTCTGTTCTGTTCCATTGGTCGATATCTCTGTTTTGGTACCAGTACCATGCTGTTTTGATTACTGTAGCCTTGTAGTATTGACTGAAGTCAGGTAGCGTGATATCTCCAGTTCTGTTCTTTTCGATTGGAAGTCACTTGGCTATGCGAGCTCTTTTTTGGTTCCATATGTAGTTTAAGGTGGTTTTTTCCTGTTCTGTGAAGAGGGTCATAGGTAGCTTGATGGGGATAGCATTGAATCTATAAATTACTTTGGGCAGTATGGCCATTTTCATAATATTGATTCTTCCTAACCATGAGCATGGAATGTTTTCCCATCTGTTTGTGTCCTCTCTTATTTCCTGGAGCAGTGGTGTGTAGTTCTCCTTGAAAAGGTCCTTTACATCCTTTGTTAGTTGTATTCCTAGGTATTTTATTCTCTTTGTAGCAATTGTGAATGGCAGTTTGTTCTTGGTTTGGCTCTGTTTAAGTTTGTTATTGCTGTATAGGAGTGCTTGTGATTTTTGCACATTGATTTTGTATCCTGAGACTTTGGTGAAGTTGCTTATCAGTTTCAGGAGATTTTGGGATGAAACGACGAGGTCTTCTAAATATATAATCATGTCAACTGCAAATAGAGACAATTTGACTTCCTCCTTTCCTAGTTGAATACCCTTTATTTCTTTTTCTTGACTAATTGCTCTGGCTAGAACTTCCAATACTCAGCTAGTGCTCGACTTACGACCACGATTGCGACTGGCAGACCGGTCACAACACGATTTGGTCGTAAGTTGAGTAGGCTATATGTACAGTTGAAATGGTGCACACGGAGATGGTAGTGCTGCTGGAAGCTGGTCCGCCTGTCGTATGCCCAGCTTGGCAATGTATGCGCTGCCAAACGCGGAGCAGTCATGCCTAGCGATTGTGGTTGTAAAGTCGAATGGTCGTAAGTTGCATAGGTTGTAAGTCGATCAATACCTGTATTGAACAGGAGTGGTAAGAGAGGGAATCCTTGTCTAGTGCCAGATTTCAAAGGGAATGCTTCCAGGTTTTGCCCATTCAGCATGATATTGGCTGTGGGTTTGTCGTAAATAGCTTTCATTATTTTGAGATAAGTTCCATCGATACCTAGTTTATTGAGAGTTTTTAGCATAAATGGCTGTTGAATTCTGTCAAAGGCCTTCTCTGAAACTACTGAAATAATCATTTATTTTTTTTGTCTTTGATTGTGTTTATGTGGTGAATTACGTTTATAGACTTGTGTATGTTGAACCAGTTTGCATCCCTAGGATGAAGCCTACTTGATCGTGATGGATAGAAGCTTTTTCATGTGCTATTGCAATTGGTTTACTAGTATTTTATTGAAGATTTTTGTATCTATGTTCATCATAGATATTGGCCTGAGGTTTCCTTTTCATGTTGAGTCTCTGTCGGGTTTTGGTGTCAGGATGATGTTAGTCTCATAAAAGGATTTGGGAAGTATTCCCTCTTTTTGAATTGTTCAGAATAGCCTCAGAAGGAGTGGTACCAGCTACTCTTTGTATGTCTGGTAGAATTCACATGGGAATCTATCTGGACCTGGGCTTTTTTTGATTGGTAGGCTATTAATTGCTGCCTCAACTTCAGCCCTTCTTATTGGTCTATTCAGGGTTTTGACTTCTTCCTGGTTTAGGATTGGGAGGGTGCAAGTGATTTCTTCCAGGTTTACTAGTTTATGTGTATAGAGTTGTTTGTAGTAATCTCTGATTGTAGTTTGTATTTCTGTTGAATCAGCGGTGATATCCCCTTTACTGTTTTTATTGTATCTATTTGATTCTTCTCTCTTTTTTATTAATCTGGCTAGTGGTCTATTTTGTTGATCTTTTCAAAAAACCAGCTGCTGGATTAATTTTTTGAAGGATTTTTTGTGTCTTTATTTCCTTCAGCTCTGCTCTGATCTTAGTTATTTCTTATCTTCTGCTAGCCTTTGAGTTTTTTTGATCTTGCTCCTTTAGCTCTTTCAATTTTGATAATAGGGTGTCGATTTTAGAATTTTCCTTGCTTCTCATGTGAGCATTTATTGCTATAAATTTTCCTTAGACACTGCTTTAAATGTGTCCCAGAGATTCTGGTACATTGTGGCTTCATTCTTGTTGGTTTCGAAGAACATCTTTATTTCTGCCTTCATTTCATTGTTTATCCAGTCAACATTCAAGAACCAGTTGTTCAGTTTCCATTAAGTTGTCCAGTTCTGAGTTAGTTTCTTAATCCTGAGTACTAATTTGATTACACTGTGGTCTGAGAGACTGTTTGTTATGATTTCCATTCTTTTGTATTTGCTGAGGAGTAATTTACTTCCAATTATGTGGTCAATTTTAGAGTAGGTGTGATGTGGTGCTCAGACGAATGTATATTCTGTGGATTTGGAATGGAGAGTTCTGTAAATGTCTGCTAGGTTTGCTTGGTCCAGATCTGAGTTCAAGTTCTGGATATCCTTGTTAATTTTCTAACTCGTTGATCTGTCTAATATTGACAGTGGACTGTTAAAGTCTCCCACTGTTTTTATGTGGCAGTCTAAGTCTCTTTGTAGGTCATTAAGAACTTGCTTTATGTAACTGGATGCTCCTGTATTGTGTGTGTATATATTTAGGATCCTTAGCTCTTCTTGTTGCAGTGATCCTTTTACCATTATGTGATGCCCTTCTTTGTCTCTTTTGATCTTTGTTGGTTTAAAGTCTATTTTATCAGAAACTAGGATTGCAACTTCTGCTTTTTTTTTTTTTTTTTGCTCTCCTTGGCTTGGTAAATCTTCCTCCATCCCTTTATTTTGAGCCTATGTATGTCCTTGCATGTGAGATTGGTTTCCTGGATGCAGCATACCGATGGGTTTTCACTTTCTAATTTGCCAGTCTGTGTTTTTTGATTGGATCATTTACCCCATTTACATTTAAGGTTAATATTGTTATGTGTGAATTTGATCCTGCCATTTTGATGCTAGCTGGCTGTTTTGCCCATGAGTTGATGCAGTTTCTTCATTGTGTTGATGCTCTTTGCCATTTGGTACGTTTTTGGAGTGGCTGGTACTGGTTGTTCCTTTCTGTTTAGTGCTTCTTTCAGGAGCTCTTGTAAGGCAGGCCTGGTAGTGATGAAATCTCTCAGCAATTGCTTGTCCATAAAGGAGCTGGACTGTCCCAGGTCCATCAGTGCTTGCTGTGAAACTCTCAATCCAGAGCATTTCAGATTGCTAGTTTTTGCGGGGGTACAACCCACTGAGCCAGATCACCTGGCTCCCTGTTTCAGCCCCCTTGTTTTTTCAGCTGAATGGCAACTCTGTCTCCCAGGCATTCCAGGCACCAACTGAAATGCTGCCCATTTCATATATATGAGTTTTTGTGCAGCCACCCCCTGCGCCACCTGAAACAGCCATACTGGAGACTTGTGGTGCTTTTCTGCCCGGGAATCTCCTGGTCTGTGAGCAGTAAAAACTCGTTTGGAAATGCGTCCTCGCTGGGAACTGCACTCCTATTCGGCCGTAGTGGATCGTCTCCTGTTATTTTTATGGGACAAAATTAAGAGTCTTAGCAGCAAAGCATGACTCTGGTTGACTATTGTTTCATGATGTCTATAAGAGAACTCAGAATACAGAAGACTCTCAAACAAAATTTGTTGAATAGAACACACGGAATTAAACAGTAAAATAAAACAATCTTTCCAGGAGAATGAAATACACTGATGATAGTTGATATATTTGAAACAATGTTTCAGAACAAGAAGCCACTATGTTTTAGAATAAAAGAAAAAGGAGAGAAGAAGACAACTCAATGAGGAGAAGGAAGAGAAGGCACAAAACAAGGAAAAAAGTAGTATATTAAGAAGAAGGAGAGAAAAACGAAGAAATGGAGGATCAAAAGATGAGTTTCCACCCACAAGAAAATGGGTTTCTCTGCCCGACTGTGTATGAGAGCATTGGTGTCCTGAAAGGGAAAACCTTTAATGAGGTGCTAAAAAACCCTTCTTGGCATTAATTAACAAGATCACTAGGCTGCCATAATTGCAGAAAGATAAATCATCAAGAGATATTTCTTAACGGAAATGCAGGTCATTACAAAATATTATTTAAAGTCACATTTACATATAAAAGAATCAAATGGATGTTGTCCCACGTGGCACCCACGTCCCCTCCCCTCTCCATTGTGCTCCATGCACACAAATCAGCACACAACTCCAGGTAAGCCAAGGGCCTTGAAATCTTTACAGAGCATCCTCCCAGAGGGGCTTGATGGATGCAGAGATGTGAGAACCGAAGGAAACCTCTGCGGGCAAAATCTCAGGACTGAAACACAATGTCCCCACCTGATTAACCACCACTTATGTTACTAAATGCCTGAATCCCTCACTTAACTGGGGTCTCTGTGAGACCACTGGCCTTGTTCTTTTTTTTTTTTTTTTTTTTTCCTACATTGTGTTCTTAATGCTCATCCTGTACTAGGACACTCAATACATGTATATTAAAAGCATTCATCAATTCTTCAGGACTCAGCTAAAAGCTGCCTCCTTTCAGAAGGTTTCCCCTATTTCCCAGTCTCGATGTAAGATCTATATCCTGAGACGGTATGGCACCCTATGCTCTCTTGCATGGTAGGACTTAGAGAAGCAAACAGCAATAATTACAATAGCAAAGATATGAAGCAACCTAAGTGCCCATCAATGAATGAATGAATAAAGAAAATGGTACATATACACTATGACATATTATTTAGCCATAAAAAAGGATGAAATCTTGTCATTTTGCAGCAACATGGATGGAACTGGAGGTCATTTTGTTAAGTGAAATAAGCCAGGGAAGGAAGGACAAATATCACATATTCTCACTCTTATATGGGAGCTTAAAAAATGGCATAGAGGTAGCGAGTAGAATGGTGATTATCAGAAACTGGGAAGGAAGAGGATGACGAGAAGTTGGTTAAAGAATACAAAAAGGCCAGGCATGGTGGCTCATGCCTGTAATCTCAGCAATTTGAGAGGCCGAGGTTGGTGGATCATGAGGTCAAGAGATCAAGACCATCCTGGCCAACATGGTGAAACCCCGTATCTACTAAAAATACCAAAAAAAATTAGCTGGGTGCAGTGGCACACGCCTGCAGTCCCAGCTCCTTGGGAGACTGATGCAGGAGAATTGCTTGAACCAGGGAGGAGGAGGTTGCAGTGAGCTAAGGTCATGCCACTACACTCCAGCCTGGTGCCTGCTGACAGAGTGAGACTCTGGATATCCCAATTACCTTGATTTGATCATTGTGCATTGTATACAGGTATCAAAATATTATCACATATATTCCCAAAAATATATACAACTATTATACAACAATAAAAGTAAATAAAAATAAGTCATGCTGCTACTACATATCTTTGAAGTGAATGGATGTTATAGAAATGACTACATCTGTGTTCTTCCTTCCAAAACCCACAGCCCCAGTCCAATCATGAGAAAAACACAGGCCGAAAGCCCAGTCGAGGGCCATTCTATAAATTAAATGACCATTACTCCTTAATGTCAATGTTATCAAAAACAAAGAAAGTCAGAGAAGCTGTCACAGCCAAGAGGAGCCAAAGGAGACAAAATGACTAAATGTAATGTGGGATCCTGGGTGGGAAAGGGAGACTAAGAACTAAGAAAATCCAAGGAAAGTAGAGAGATCAGTGAATCATCATGTATTAATATTGATTCATCAATGGTGACAAACAGCTACATTAATGCAAAGTGTCAAAAACGGGAAATGGGTGCGAGGTACGGACACTTCATCTGTACTTTCCTTGCAACTTTTTCACAAATCTAAAATGACTGTAAAATAAAATGTTTAAGAAAACAAAATTTTGAACAAATAATAACAAAAAACAAGGCCCCCCATGAAAGCCCTGGGGAGGGCTGCCATTGTTTACAGTGAGAAAGGCATCCCTGGGAGTTAAGCACACAAGCCTGGCTTAGGCTACACCACCCCACGTCTTTTTTTTTTTTTTTTTTGCCATGGTGGTTGGCTGCATTCATCACCCCATCATCTACATCACATAGTTCTCCTAATGCTATCCCTCCCCTAGCCCTCACCCTCTGACAGGCCCCACTGTGTAATATTCCCCTTCCTGTGTCCATGCGTTCTCATTGTTCAACTCCCACTTATGAGAGAGAACATATGGTGTTTGGTTTTTTGTTCTTGTGTCCGTTTGCTGAGAATGATGGTTTCCAGCTTCATCCATGTCCCTGAAAAGGACATGAACTCATCCTTTTTTATGGCTTTCTAGTATTCCATGGTACATATGTGCCTCTAGACCGGATTTAAGTGAGGACCCTGGGTATGACGCCCAGTGCCTCCCTCACCAATATTTGCCAGGTATCTTGTGTGTCCCATTGATAGCAGCATTTCTATTATGGCCATTGTTGCTTGATGCTCTCTGATAGGAGGACAGAATCCCCTGCTTTGAAGTGCTAAGTATCACCTGGGGGTTCTTGTTAGAATGAAGATTCCTGGGTTCCACCCAGAGATTTTGACTCAATCTGTCTAAGGTGAGTCTAATTCATCTTTATTTTTAACAAACCTTGGAGGTTGTTCTGGTTCAAACATTCTGATCAAAACTGATGTAAAAGGCTAAGCCTGTTGTGAAGTGTCATTCCTTCACTTCTTTTTCCACATTTAGCACCATGATGCTAGGTGCCATGTGCTTGGCAAGTAGTTGACACTCAATAAATATTTGATGAAAAAATGAATGCATGCATGCATGAACTGTCAGGCTCAACATCCTAATTTTTGTGCTATTCAAGAAGACTGACATTGGGTGTCATGCTTAGGGAGCCATTGCTGTTAGGGAGACGCAAACCATGGGGAATTACATCAACAAATGATGCCCACCAACACCCAAGATCTTTCTGTGTCCAGACTGTGACCAAGACCCAACATGGTGGGAAAGATTTTCTTTTTAAATGTGAGATGCTTTTTAAATGTGAAAGGGCTCCCTGCCATGTGTTCTGAGTCTCAGATCATTTTGAGATTTTTTCTTTTTCTATTTTGTAGACTCAATTAGGTGGGCCAGTCTTCTGAATCAGCAGCTCAGTAATTAGTCTGGTTGCATTTGCAGGTAGAAAACTGGAGGCACTTTTTCCCCCCACAGGCAGAAAGGTGCATCTGTAATTAACTAATTGCAGGCTGACACACACCTGCTATAGAGGCTAGACACACGCACACATACACATCTTAATATCCAAAATGTAGTCTCTGACCTAGGTGGCAGGAAAGAAAGACACAGAGGATATATGCTCTGAAGAGGTGAGATGTTTGAGTAGAGAAAACCTCCTCTTTCAACAGGGACTCCTTCAGAGGTCATCCTTTGTGCGCCCTCAGGCGCAGAAGGACACATGGGAAGGTGGAACATTCCCTTTTCCCAGAATTCCTTTAGAATGGCCGTCATTGTTTAAGTTAGAATATTGTCGGTTAATTGTTGGCTCCCAAAGAAAAATTATGAGCAGGGGAACGGTTCTGCATGGATTTAGTGTATTTGAATAATTTAGACCCCCGCCGTTAATTTGACAGGATTGTTTTTCTCTCGCAGTAGCCTGCTGCTACAAGAATTAAAACTGTCGGGAGTACAAGGGGTTGTGCTGAAGCTTAGTAATGAGGTTTATCAGTCAATAAATGATTTTATGCAGCAAATTAAACTGTAAATTTTGTTTGGGTGGTAAATATTTAGAGAATAAAGATATCTGGTTAATGAGGAGGGCTGTGTGTTTAAAAAAAGAGAGAGAGAGAAAAAAGGAAATGTCAACCTTTTAAATCTTGAATGTGGTTGGAATGGGATGACAATTTGCTCACTTACAGCTCTCTCTCTCTCTCTCTCTCTCTGTGTGTGTGTGTGTGTGTGTGTGTGTGTGTGTGTGTGTGTGTGTGTAAATAACAGAATGCCTTCATTGTTTTGTATTTAAGGACCCACTGGAAATTCCTCCCATCCTTTACTTCTGCCTACCACCAGAATGAGGTAATGCTTCTCTCACAAGGTTCTTAAAAACAAGTAAGAACATAGATCTATGAAAACGCTCATGAAGTAATACAGTATCTGGCCCAAGTTTCATTATTTTTTTTCTATTATGATTTGTTTTTAAATGCAGATTCTCCAGAGCCGTGCTTGCCAATATCATTGTCTCTCATAACATGTGGCTATTGACATTTAAATTTATGTAAATTAAAATTACATTAAAAACATCTAGTTTTCACGGTTGCATTTCCTGCATTTCTGGTGTGAATGGTTACATATGGCTAGTGGCTGCTGTATTGGACGGCACAGATATAAACATTGCCATCACCACACAGAGATATGCTGAAGAGGGCTGCCCTGGAGTCTTTCTGATAACTTGAGCTGGGGCACCCAGGAATCAAGGGATACCTGGAATAATTAAATTGGTACATAAATTTTCTTCTTATCATTACTATGTACATTATGTATCTGTATGTATATAAAAAACGGTATAACTATAACTCTTATTAAATCTGTGATTTCATACGTATCTTTACTTAGCACAAGGTTTTTAAGTAACGTAAAGTAAAAAAAAAAGCAAGTCAGTTTAAAGACTATGTTAAAGAAATACATATTGCTTATGATTATTTAGCAAAAATCTTAAAGTGGCATATAAAGGAATGACTAATGTTTGAAAAATATTGTGTCAATGGACATCAAGGATGGGGAAGCGTAAGAGGTGAAAGAAAGAAGAGGTGAAACTTCCTGAGCATGAAAGAAACATAGCGGAGTTCAGAGGGAGAGGTAAGGATGCTAAAATCAGACGTTTTCTTTTTGTTTTTTGGAGGTGGAATCTCACTTTGTGGCCCAGGCTGGAGCACAGTGCTTATTATTCACAGGTGCAATTACAGTGTACTACAGACCTGAACTACTGGGCTCAAGCAATCCTCCTGCCTCCACCTCCCAAGTAGCTCAGGCTAAACGCACAGGCTGCATGCACATTGCACCAGGCTTAAAATCAAACTTCCAGTTTTGCCCTGGGCTGATGCAGACCATCATATCATCACTTATTAGAGCTACCTGAATCCTGTACAGTCAACGTGTCCTCCCTATTACAGCTCGGTCCTTTGTGGCATTTCCAGGAATCTCATTCGATACGAACTCACTGTATGTTTAAGATCTCTGGAACAAGGTCCCAGAAACTCTAGGCAGTAGCCTACAGATCCCAAATATGACTGATACTTGCATAGAGACGTCGCAGGTCACAAGACAAGAGTGAGGATTGGGATGTTGCAACCTGACTCCCTGGCTCCCCACATTGATAGGTCCAAAATCAAGTCACCGTCAATGGGACGGGTCCCTCTGCCCTCTTTTACCCCATGTGGCTTGTTCCAACTACCTTCATCTTCCTGTCCTAGTCCACCAGCCACTTTCCTACTGTCTGCTCAGAGGACAGCCTTCATGTTGGAATCTGGCATTCTGAGACCTTGGTGACCTTGTACTATAATCTGCTCAAAAGAAAGTCACAGGAGACTAAAAGAGACCATCGTCATCTTCCAATGTTCCAATCATAATCAACTTGGAACAGTGGAAGAAAGGTTGATAAAAAGAGCATTGATGAGGGTATGATCGTGGTCTAAGTGAACCACAGGGTTTAGCACCAAGGAGGCACCATTGCTATCATTAGACCTGCAGGAACAAGGGAAGTGGGGAGGGGTTGTAGGACACCTGGAGGGAGAGAACCACCTAATGGATTGCTGTGATCATAAGTGAGGGACACAGCCACTTCTGTTGACCCGCAGGGAGGGACCCAGAAGAATAAACACCACAATCACACATTTCTCTGTTTTCCTCATCTCCTTACCAATTCTTCCATGGTTGAACCCAACTGAGAGCCAGACAGCAAGGATTTTATTGATGAATCCTGCCTTCCAGGACAGGGAATGGGGTGCAGAGGGGTGGGTTGTCAGGGAGGAGCAAAGGAAAGGGAGGCGACCAGCCCACTTGTTCCCCCTGTTCAGGTTGACTAAGCCTCGTTTTTTCTCCAGGTATGGGTGAAGGGGGTGCTGAGGCCACAAAGCTTGTGCTCTGTTTGCGCCACAGTGTCCTTGCAGGAGTTTATTCTCAATGGGGGCTCTCAGCTCTAGGGCATCACTGATTGTTTGGTGGTCTGAGAAGCACCTTTATATCCTGTCTCCAAGAGGCGGAATGCATTAGCTAATTGCCTGGCTCCTGTGGAGCTTGGCCGTAAGACTTGGGAGGTGCCAGGCTTTCTCTTCCGCATTGTAATCTAAAAACCCATACCTCAGTGCACCCACTTCCCTAAGCTCTCAGGAAATAAGGCCTCTAGGCCATGTACAAGTATCAATGCTTTAAAAGCAGGTAAGAGAAAACCCTACTGCAAACGTGCTTGAATGCTAAGGAGGTTGACTGGGTCACATAATTTGAAGTGCAGAGGTCCTCTGGACCTCAGATTCTGGCTGTGCCTCCTCAGTCTGTCCTCCTCCCTGTGCTGGCTTTAGTCTGACAGCCAGGACGGCCGTAGCAGGTCCTGGCCTCTCTCTGCATACAACAATATTCGGATGAGAGGGGCACTCGAAAACAGTTCTGTTGGTAGAAAAAGAACGGGAGTCTCAGATATCACTATACATTTTCTACTACTCACATTTAAAAACGTAAAAAAGGAACTGGTGAAATTAAATTTACTAAAATATATTTTCTTTAACCCAACATATATGTTGGGTTATGTAAAATGCCAGCATTTCAGTATGTGATCGATAGTAAAGTAAAAAAAAAAAAGAAATATTTTACAATCCTTTTTCATACTAATTGTTGAAGTGCTGATGTCAATTTACATTCACCACATTTCAAGTGCTCAGTAGCCATCTGTGTCTAGAGGTTACCTTGTTGGAAAGTGTAACTGCAGAGATTTCTAGAGGAGGGAAGAAGCCTCCCCCACAAATTGTGACTTGTATCCCAGTGGCACTATGGAGTCACATGCCTTTTATGAAACAATCACTGGATGGGAGATAATTTCCTTAGGACCAAATCAAGCCCACCTTTGCTGCTGTGGTTGGAGGCATATGGGCTACCTAAGAAGATGGGAAACAAAATGTAAATTTAAAAATAGAATAAAATGGGTTTCTATTAGGAGAGGTGTGTTGTACCATTGGATGGTCTGCCAACAATGTCCGTGAGAGACTGGCTTCTCTGTTAGAGACTTTCATTGTCTCCTGGATGCAGGGTCTGTCCATTCTCTCTTAAGTCCCTTTCTTCTGAAAGAAGAGATCTCAGAGGTTTGGGAGTTGGGGAGGTTTCCTCCTCTTATGGATGCAAGAAAGCTGACAGTGATGTAACAGATCCTGCCATCCAACTCCACAGAGATTGATTTAAGAGGCATCTGCCTCGTGGGGCTGATGGGGCCTTTTTGGGTTTAAAACTGCTTTGTCAAATAAACCCTATCCACTGTTTAAGCAGCTTCTGTGCCCTTAGAATACAAAGGAATCGGAATCAAAATTCAGGTGCTTTCCTGTAGGACTGGGAGAGGCTATGAAGTGTCAGCACTCTGAGTGAGGGATTGTGTAATAATAACAAGTTTACCAATAATTAAGCACACACTAAATACTTACAGGATCCCCAATTTAATTTTCTAAAAGAAAGTAATGAGTAAAAGAATGTGAGGTGGAAGCAAAGGGGCTTATGTTCTTTATTCAAGAAATATAAGTCATTAGATTTCATTTGCTCAGTGTTCATCCTTGTGATAAAGACAAATATTCGGGAGTTGGAGCAACAGATTGTGGAATGCTGAATGTCCTCCGAGCATTGATATTGCAAGGGCTTGTTACTCAGGAGATGGAACTTAGGCACAGCCTCTCTGACCCTGAAGCCAGGGCATTGCTGCACTTAGGTTAGAATCAAGAACCCGCTGCCCCCACCCCCCTCCATTCCCCACCCCCGAGCAAAGCACATGGTCCTTAGGGATATTGATTATTCCTCTGTGTCCCTAGCTAGGTCAAGGGAAGATCAGGCACAGAGAAAATATACATTGAGTAAAACTGAAGCTCAGACACACATCTGACCATTGTGAAAGCATGAACTTTGCTTTCAGCAAATCTGGGTTTCATTTAGCAATCTATCACTTTCTCATTACATGATCTTGGACAAACGTCACGATATTTATAAGCCTCAGTGTGCTCATCTGTATAACAGGGATAGTGCCTACCTCATGGTCTCAGGGTTCGGAATAAACGAGATGATGGAAGTCAAGCAGTTTCCACCGAGTTTGTCACATACAGCCAGAGCTCAGTAAACATTAACTATTCTTAGTACTATGTTATTAATATTCACTACTTTTGCCACAAAAGCAATGATAATGAAGCCAAATCCACTGCATACAAAATACTTTACTCCCTGTGCTTCAAGCCTTTTGACAACAGACTAACTTTTATTCACCATTGCAAGTGACAAAATAAATAATAATAATGTACTGGAGAAAAACAAGAAGAAAATAAATATTCACCGAAGGATGAATAAGTAAATGAATTCATGGGTAAGATGATATGGGAGTCGCTATGGGTTGCATGAAGAAAGAAGGTCTCCCTGACAGAAGAGAGACTCTAAAGTGAGTTCTTAAACCAGGCATCAGCACATTTTTTTTTCTGTAGAGGGCCAGATAGTAAATATTTTCATCTTCATGGGCCATTCCGTCTCTGTCATGACTACTCACTTCTGCCACTGTAATGCAAAAGCAGTCACAGACAATACCAAAGGAAGGAACATGGCTCTGTTTTAATAAAACTTTCTCTTTTTTTTTTTTTTTTACAAAAACAGGTGGCAGGTCAGATTCGGCTCATGAGCCTTAGTTTGCTGACCTCTATCCTAAACAGAACTCCTGTATGCTGTGCTCCTGACTGCTGTGCAATCAATCACTCTCCCCTTTGCCATCCTGTAGCCTTTCGTTCATACATCTACTACAGACAGTACATACTGAATAGTTTTCTGGTGCAACATGACATGTTTACCACCTGCCATATTTACCTTTGATTTTAGATGAGGAATCAGGACCTTGCAGACTTCGGTATGGGCAAAGACTGACCCCTGGGGTGCTCAGCCTCCTTTGAGGTTACTTCATGATAGAAGCTAAAAGAAGAGACTGTCATTCTTGTGGAACAAATGATCCCAGATATTCCAGAAGAAAGGCATGCTTTACCTGGTAGAAATGTTACTGACCACACAGAAACTTAAGGCAGGGCTAGGGAAAATTACTCTTAGGGTACTGAGAGCCCCTGCTCCCACTTCAGCTCAGCACAGCCCAGATATTTCTCCAAAATCAATGCATGCACAATGAACCATTCTTTTGTTGAATATGGCATCTGTTAAACAGCTTTTAATAATTTTTTAAAAATTCTTATTTTATCTGGGAACATCTGTGGCCATCTGGACACTCTCCTTCTTGTATTTCACTTTTAAGTTGGATGCAACTATCAGATGTTTTTGCACAGATTCTGGGACAGATCTGGGAATCACTGAACAGACATCAATTATACCGATGTCATGAGGCATGTCAATCTCGGCAGGGAAAGTGACAGCTTCCTCATGATCAAACCAGCCAACCCCCTGCTTAATTTGCTGGTATTGTCAATAACAGCTCATGGTAGTATTCAGTATGAGCATATTGTTCTTCACATCATTCTTACTTGCTGATTTTCTTTCCCCCAAAAAAAGTGAATGTGGCTGGGTGCCATGGTTCACACCTGTAATCCCAGCACTTTGGTAGGCCAAGGCAGGCACATTACCTGAGGTCAGGAGTTCGAGACCAGCCTGGCCAACATGGTGAAAACTCATCTCTACTGAGAATACAAAAAGTAGCCAGGCATAGTGGTGGGTGCCTGTCATCCCAGCTACTTGGGAGGCTGAGGCACAAGAATGACTAGAATCTGGGAGGCGGAGATAACAGTGAGCCAAGATCGCACCACTGCACTCCAGCCTGGGGGACAGAGCAAGAAACAAAATATTTTTTTTTCAAAAAACAAAACAAAACCTGAATCTTCTCTATGGTAACTTCCCACATTGTGGGCATTGTTATTTCTAGAACTGAGTGCCCCTAATAGAAAGATCAATTCCTCCTTTAAGTATGACTTTAGGACCATGGAGACTATCAGCTTTTGCCTTGAACTATGTCATTTTAATGTTGCTTTTATTCCAGAAGCATATATCTCAGAATGTTTTCCAATTTTGACAAGTCCTGGGAAACTGATTTAAGCATGACTAGCAATTAAATAAATATGTAAGCCAATTCTACTAAGGGAGATGACTAGAGATCATCTATATTAACTTGTTTCTAGAGACCTGTTAGATCTCTTTGTGCTTTTTAAGGAGTTTGGTTACAGCTTTTGAAGCGGTCCTGTTTTCTATGTGCTTCAGTGAATCCTCTCATATCTTTATTTTTTTGAAATTAGGATACAGCCACATAATAAATCCCTACTCTAAGATTTTATACAGTTAGAATATTGATTTCACATTGTTTTATTTTGTTTTTGACTTTGCCTTTCTATCTTTCACAAAATAGACGATTTAAGTTTCTCAGTGAAGCCTTAAAAGTCATTTGATGGTTTGAGGTGAATTTGATGGGCTCTTTTATAATTTCCTAAATGAAGAAAATGTGGGAATCCACCCTCTGACGCATTATTGCTTAAGCACAAGAATGACTGTTCTGGCTTTTGATAACTAAACTCTCCTTTGCCCGTAATTTCAGGTCTATTAATCACCTATTTGAAAACTGCTTCTTAAAAAATTTTTCTACAGACTTCTATCCTTATGCATTTCAGGTTATGAAACACCAGAGGTTAGCAATGTCCCCTCCAGGACTTTTGGGGAGTGCCTTTTTTAATGTTACATACCAGGCATTCAATTGATCTGTCAACCCTAAAGTCAACGGGCAGTGGTTTATGTCATCATGATAGTTTTCTCTACAATGAAACAAAAATTGTGTTTGAGAACAAGAAAACTGTGTGGAAGTGGCGCCGAAATGGATTATGGGTTGTAGCCTGCTAAGACAGTCTTCACGCTCAATGCAAAGTGTGTCAAAGAGCCTATTTCTCCAAACATAAAGTCTCTGCGTTGTGTTTTCTCATCTACCAAAAATAACTGTAAAGTTTAGTATGCATTTTTGGATCTTTTCCCATCCACCCCCCAACCTTTTATCTGAGAAGATCTCCCTTCTGCGATCCATGAAGGGACCTCCAAAACCACATGGTGGCAAGTGAAGTCCCTATTCCCTCCTACAGTGGTCATGTACGTTTGCACCAAAAATTTTCACTTGCCACATGGGTCACTTGTCACTTAGTAGTCCAGCTAACTGCTTTCTACTACTTTCCAGCTAACTAACTAACTACATAGTTAGCTGGACTACTAAGCTCTTTCCCTGCTCAGGAAAATAAAATTGGGACATAAGCATTCTGGGTCTTAAGTTGTGGACACTGAGAATGTAGTTTGCTATGGCCTAGTCATGTTCGTACCACATACAGTGAGGCAGAGAAGGAAGATAGCAGAGAGAGGCCTGCAGAGAATTCAACTCAAAAGCTGATGTGATTGCAGGAAGGGGTGATTTCTTTGCTTCCGATGGCAACATTCCAGTCCTGGCTCCCATCCCTTGTATGCCTGGCTTCCACTTCTTCCCCGCGGCTTCTGTAAGACCCCTCTGCATCTTTCTACTTCACCCTCCTTTCCTTTTGGTTAATCTTATCTTTGCTACTAAATACCTTAAGACATAAAGATAAAAGGCGACGGGCATCTAACATACCTTGTTGAGCGAATGACTCAGATATAGCCAATACTTTAGTTTCCTTTGCCACGTGCAGGCTGGCATGGGATATGCACACAGCAGACAGGGTTTGCATTCTGAGAAATGCTATTGCAATAAAAGTTTAAATGGAGTGATATTATCAATAGGTCTTCAGGTAGTCCGTGTCATTTAGACATGGAGAAAAAAGAAAAATGTCTGAGTCCAAGCATGTATGATTTTAACTTCAGTGTGTGTGTGTTTGTGTGTGCTTGGGTGTACACATTTTAAAAAATAGTTTCAGATTTCTTTTTTTTTTTTTTTTTTTTTTTTTTTTGAGACGGAGTTTCGCTCTTGTTACCCAGGTTGGAGTGCAATGGCGCGATCTCGGCTCACCGCAACCTCCGCCCCCTGGGTTCAGGCAATTCTCCTGCCTCAGCCTCCTGAGTAGCTGGGATTACAGGCACGTGCCACCATGCCCAGCTAATTTTTTGTATTTTTAGTAGAGACGGGGTTTCACCATGTTGACCAGGATGGTCTCGATCTCTTGACCTCGTGATCCACCCGCCTCGGCCTCCCAAAGTGCTGGGATTACAGGCTTGAGCCACCGCGCCCGGCCAGATTTCTTAACTCTATGTTCATCCGATTGTTAGTTTAAGCCATCAGGCCTGCCCTCTTGCCCACAATACATACAAATGACTCTTTATCCATTTCCTCCTTCTTTTCCATCTTCTCCTCACTTCCGAAATGGCTTTATAAGAGCCTACGTGATGAAATAATTAATTTTGATTCTGCTAGAGGCAGAAAGTAAGGACCACAGAACTGGCTTTTCCAAAATAACTAGGTGATTACATGGGGCAAGGAACAATCAGGACATTTTGTAAAATAAGTGCTTTAGAGACATAATTTTATGTATTAAAAGAGCATAGTAGTTTGACCCTGGGAAGATTGAGGCTAGACTGTAAGAAGCCTTGATAGTTATGATAAAGAATATGGGTTTTAGCTCAAAAGCAAAAAGGTCCCGCAATGAATGGATAGACTCCAAAGACAGCCTCCAGTAAACTTCACCGTCCTAGTATTCGTGCCCTGGTGTGGCTACCTCCCATATTGCCTCTAGGCTGCTCCTGTATTCACTTTCACTAATAGAAAGCAGCAGAAATGACTGCTGGAAGCTTTCTCTTTTGTACTTTTGAGAGCCGTAAGTCACCATGTGAGAAGTTTCTCTCCATTGATGGAGAGAACACATGGAGAGGCCACCTAGGGAGGCTCCTTGCTGAGGTGCTAGACATGTAAGTGAAGCCTTCTTGACAATTCTATCCCAAGCCTCCCTCTGACTAGTGCTGCATGTAAAGTCCCAAGTGAGATCAGCAGAAGAATCTTCCAGTTTAGCCCTAGACAATCCAGAAGATTGCAAGGCATAATACAACGGTTTTGTTTTAATCCAATAAGATAACCAGAATAGGTCCCTTTGCTTCTCCCTCTGTTTTTCTGCATACCTTTTCTGTGTTGTCTTGTCTATTTCACTCACACCGGAATTCCTTCCACATGACGTTATTGCGTATACACTGTTACATAAAGGGTTCCTGGATCAGGCTTTTGTTAATACATTCTCCTATCATTTTTTTTCCCCCGCTCTTCCAGTTTCCCTTGGCTCTTTTAGGGGCTGCATGTATCAGGCGAATGTTGGAGTTAAAATACAAAGAGCAATCTCCAGGGAAGAACTATCATTGTGCTCCCGAACATTCTATGTCCCTCAGGGAAGTATTTAGCAACATCCAGCATTAATTTCCAAGGTAAATTGGCTTTTGGGAGTAGGAGTACAACATTCACAAACCTGGAGGGGTGGATTTTCTGATCAGCATGGCAAAGGATTCTTACCACTGTCCTCATATGGTATCCTGTCTCAAGTGACTTTCCATTCTCCAGATGTGCTGACAGTCTAAGCATAGGTAAAATAACATTTAAAAATACCAAGTATCTCTGTGGCCTAGGTCCTTCCTACTTGATCATGAGTTTCCACTCCAGAACAGGACATACGCCTGCTTCCATCCACCCACACACGTTAAGTGGTTCATTCTTCCTTCTCTATTCCATACTCCCCCCACCACCACCACCATCTGGTATCTGTCCATGTTTCAGCCCAGCCCTGCCCACTGACTTCCCGGCTGTGTAATCTTTGCTGATTTTCTTAATATCTCTATATCTCCGTTTCTTCATAAGCAAAATATAAAACACGAGCTTCATCTTAAATATGAGGTACTATAGTACAACATCTAATGCAGTAGTGGACAGCAGGAATTTCAGCGTCACACAGACTTTCACCTGCTTCCCACAACTACCTGGATAGACCTGGGCACACACTATTGGCTGTTAAGAGTCTCACTTTTGAATGAAAGGAAGTGTAGTCCCTATGAAGCGTTGGTTATGAAGCACAAACTCAATAATACATCCCAAACCCTGAGCAATATGTCTGGCTTCTGAGAAACTGTTCATAAATGTTACCTACCATTTTAGTATAAGGTTGCTGCTACTTTTTAACTGATAGATACATTTTGAAAATACTGTCATTACGGGTGTGTAGCGGGAGGAGGAGCCCAAATCAACAATGTGAAAAATATTTGACTTCATTTGGAGATCCCAAGACAAGAGGACAGAAATGAGATGGCAAAGGTGCTTCTTTATTTTTATTTCTTTATTTTTTTGAGACAAAGTCTCCTTCTGTCAACCACTGGAATGCAGTGGCACAATCACAGCTCATTGCAACCTCCGCACCCTGGATTCAGGTGATTCTCCTGACAGCCTCCCAAGTAGCTGAGACTACAAGCACACGCCGCCATGCCAACCTAATTCTTGTATTTTTAGTAGAGACATGGTTTCACCATGTTGTCCAGGATGGTCTCGATCTCTTGATCTCGTGATCTGCCCACCTCGGCCCCCCAAAGTGCTGGGATTACAGATGTGAGCCACCGCGCCTGGCCAGTGCTTCTTTATATACCATGTTGTTCCTGACAAAGACTTCATCCTTCTCTTCATAAAAAAAACTGTAACTGCAGCTAAACTTTCTAGGTGTGCTTCCTGATTTTGGAAGGAACCAGCATCATGCATGGTAAATGGGGATCAGCAGTATTTTCCCATGGACTTTCCTAGCTGCTTTACATAGTTGCGTCTTTACCAAATACTACTTTTTGAATACTAAAATGCTCAAAATCTCTTGATCAGGATGTTGAATTAGGAGTCCTAGGTTCAAGTCCAGGCTCTGTCACTTGGTGACTGTATGCCTTCAGACAAGTTATTTAAGTTCTCTGAGTCTTGGTTTTTCTCTCTTGCAAAATGGAGAGTACATGAATGAGATCAGAATGGGAATTAAAGTATTGTTAAAATGTGATTTATCTGGGGGCAATAAACTGCACCATTAAAGCAAGTGTTCCTTGGCATGAGCCTCCTAGATATCCCTGGCCAAGGACCTATATCTCCTGCAGAAAGAGCTAGCAAGGCAAAGATGACCTGTCCACTCTGCTTGGTTATGACTGCCTAGGAAATTACGATGAAAGGGGTTCTGAGGGTGCATCTGTCTGAACATTAGTGCTGAGATTTATTAGTGATGTCTGCCATGGGCATGGGGGGAGATATTACTGCTCATATATACTTTGCCACCTCAGGTGAGGGTACTCGCTTTGGGGCTAGCTGACTTGAAAAGGTCACATTTTATAAACTTAGGGGTGGAGAGTAGAGTTCTGATTAACTAGGTGACTTTCCCTCAGCAAGTGGGAAGCAGAGGAAGCAACCATTATGAAAGAGAAGCCACTATCTGCAGGCAGGCATTCTCCCTTCATTTCAAAATGAGCAGGCCCAGAGCCCCGGCCACAGCCCAGCTTCATTCCAACAGGTGTGAGAGACATTCACTCTTCACATTGCCCCAAAACTGCTCTGTCAAGCGTGACATTGAAGAGTTGACACTGTGCCAGCCCAGAAGCTCAGAAAGTCCTCTGCTCCTGTGGCTCAGAAAACTCCCCTGGCTGCCTGGTCCCATTTGCAAACACTGAGTTGCAGCAGCTAACAAGCTCTGACACAGGCGGCCAGCACAGCCATTCACAGGCAAAAAGCTCATTCCCGGGCTCTGCTGGCTTTGCCTGTGCCTTGTTTTTCTACCCTGGGATGAAAAAGCACACGAATGACCCAAGTGAAAAGCTCAAAGCTTTCTCAAACACCCAACTAAACACATGGGTCTGAGCATGTTTACTCTTTCATTTTCGTTTTGTTGTTTTGCATTCACAAAATCTTCAACAAGGTGTAAAGCAAGACGTTTGTTTGTAAAACACCCAAACGAGAGTGGCTGGGCTGTCTGCCTTCGTTATTTTAACCCTGGGATTGACAGCAAAAGACATAATATTTCAATAAAATAAAAGTATTGTCAGCAAAAAAAAGTATGATGACATACTGAGATGCACCACTATGATAAACTAGTAAAAAAAAATTGATGAAAACCAGAAACACATAAGACTGCAATTTAATCTTTTTATTTGAAATATAAATATTGTTACTATCAAGCTTGACAGTATAGAAAATGTGTGCCCTGCAGCCTTCTAACAAAACAAAATTTATATTTAAAACTTCCTGAAATAATACCTTTTATCCATAGGGTTTTGTCACATTGCAATGGCTCTGAGCCTACTGTATGGCCCTGCACCTTTAATTATTTTATGCCTAGAAGACACATTTTAAATAGAAGAGGCGGGTTACAAGAGTTTTGACAGCTGAAGCTGATTAAAATACTGACAACATGCACTCAATAGAATTCCCTGAGGTTTTTGTCAAAGACCCATAGGAAAGTTAAAGTATTTTTACCCACCAGCGTGAAACATTCAGGCCAGGCTAGTGTAATCCGCTGCCTGGCCCTTGCCAGAGAGACGTTCAACAAAAATTCCCTTTTTCAAATGTTGGAAGGCCGCAGACTGGAAAACCAGTCAGCTGATGGAGTTTGCTAATCTGTTTCCAGTTAACAAAGCGCAGGGCCTCTTTCCAAGGCCAGCTGTTTCATCTCATTTGCCGAAGAGGAGAAAAGCTGGATGGCTTGCTTATTTATTTATCAGTCTCTTTTACAAGGGTGTTACCAACTGGGCTGGTTTCCTGGATCACGGCTGATCTAGTCCCCACATTGTTTCTCATTAGGGAGTGTGACTTTTACAACTTCAAGTGAAAATCTAGTCTCTACCAATCCAGTTACTCCTGTTGCCTGATGCCCTGAACAGGGAGCTAGAAGTCACTGTAGTCAAGGTGCTATCCATCAGTGGAGGATATATGAAAGCGGAGGGTCTCTTGATATCTGAGACTTGAATTTTTATTGCTGGATGTTCATGAGTCAAGGAAAAGGATATGAACTAAACCAGCTCATGAACATCCAGCCCTAAAATTCAAGCCTCAGATATCAGGCGACCTTGTTTTGCAGAGCCCTGGTCTTAACCATGTTGCAACACTGCTCCCTTATCATCTTCTAAAACTTGTCCTACTCATCATTTATGTTGTCTTCTAGCTCTTTTTGAGAAGTCCCGGGAATGACCATTGTTCCATATTACAAGACTTAGAATTGTTAGTGAGTTTTCTAAGAAGCCAGAGCCATTAGATTGATGTATAAACTCCATGGAAGGAATCTGCTATTTTCTAATGAAAGTTGATTTTCTGGGAGATAGGAAGGTCAGCAGGTCACTGAGTCTGTTGGGGGCATCTTGAAATGGTGGTACCAAGTCCTGCACTAGGTCACCTTTCCTGAGGCTTCACAAATCACTCAGAGACCAAGCCAGTGCTTTGAGAATCTACAGAGCTGGCTCCACCCAATCACCTCTTCCTCTCTCTGGGTACGTCCCCAGAAATATCTACCTGTGCTTTTTCCTTTGGCCATGGTTTTTACACGTCTAGAACATTCTGAACAGTCTTCTCTGTGGAAAGAGAATGGACATTAGCTGCGGATCTTATTCACACATTGCTTTTATGATGTGATTGTCATTAGCATGTGGTGGCCAAATGTCTTCATTCTTGGCATTGGGCACTGTAGATGGTAAGAGTGTGCTCAAAGATGGCATCATCAGGGACCCCTTAGTGTAAGGACGCAATGGGAGCCCCCAAAACCTGCTAACCCAGGCCTGGACATCCACCACTCAACCTTTCCCTTAAAACTTAAACCCTGAGTAAAAGTGATAATCAGAGTTCCAGGACAGGGACTCAATAGCTAGGACCCTCTGTTATCGAGTTAAACACATGCCCGGCCTAGGAGTGGGAGAAGCTGAAGGAGGCCAGGGACGAGATGCAGTAATGGCAGGCCCAGGTGCTGCTTTATGCCATAGAGGTGAGTCAGCAGGTCAGCGATAATGTGTGTGAGCTACAAAGTGGCAGATGCTCACCTCTCACCCTCCACATATCCCTAGAATCTCCCCTGTGGCCTGCCCTAACCAAAAACATACAAAGAAAGAACTCAGGGAGATGGAGTTTAGCTAGCTTGATCTAGCTCACACACTGCAAAGTCATTACAGGCACACAGAGGTATTCGATGTGCCTCTGAATTAATAAGCAAAAGGAAAGAAGGGAAAATGAGAGTAAGAAAGGGAGAGGAAGGAGGGAGACAGGAAGGGAAGTAAGAGAGAAAAGAAAAAGGAGCAAAAATCAAGGCTATCTAACTGTTATAACGACATGGCATTCTGAACCCAGCATCTGACCCCGCCGACAGGCTTCCTAATTTACGTTGTTTTTCGGCATCTTTCTACTCCTTCATTCCCACCTCCTGTGAGCTCACTGTTTTCAGTCTTTCCCACAAATCCATACTCTTAGATTCTGAAACAAATGAACAAACAAACTAGAGTGTTAATGTGCTCCAAGATTCACCCCTAAGATAAGACAGAATTCAGAGTATTTGCTTTCACTCAGGGCTTAAATTTCAAGGGAAATGATGAGTGGTGGATGTCCAGGCCTGGATTAGCGGGCTACAGGGGCTCCCGTGACTTCCTAACATTAAGGGGTCCCTGAGGATGTTGTATTTGAACACACTTTTCCCATCTACAGTGCCCAGTGCCATGAATGAACACACTTGACCACCACATGTTAATGACAATCACATCATAAAAGCAATGTGTGAATAAGACCTGCAGCTAATGTACATTCTCTTTCCTTAGGAAAGACTGTACAGGATGGTCTCAGTCTAGCTTGAGAACTTAAGGAGTGAATTCTACTGATACCCAGCACTCTCTGCATATGCATACCATCATAAGCAAAGGATATACATAGTTCCTCTGATTGCTACCAGATGAATATCCCCGAATTTTTCAAATCCAGTGGAAAATGCATAGCTAGACCCTCCATACTTAGACCATTGTGGGGAAATCCTTCAAAACATTCAGAGATAAATACCACCCAGCAAGCTAACACTTCATCATTCTTTAGCATTCAATTCAAAGGAAATATCCTCCCCTAGATCCTCTCGACCCCTTTTCACCAGGTAGGATGAGTTCTCACTGTCTCATAAGTCTATTATCCATGCATTATTATACAACAATAAACATAAAGATGATGAGGAGGAGTATGGTGATTGAACATTTGCAAGCTGCTAAGCTGTAAGCTGCACACTTTCTGTCCATATTCTTATTTAATCCTTACAACAACCCTGTGAGATGGACCTTATTCTTCCCATTTTACAGATGTGAAAATGGAGACTCAGATCAATTAAATACATTGAAAAGTCCATACAGCTGGTATGCGGGGCAAAGCTGTGTGTCTCACAGTTTGGGGAGTTTTATGTCTTCAGTGCATATGAAAACGTCTGGCTCACAGCAGATGTTCGGAAAGAGTTCGATAAATAAGGAAATATTGAATGATCTGCTGGGATATTAACTCCAATCTTTCCCCATCAGCGAGTTTATTCCTGGTTCTCTTTATGAACAGGTCACCTAGCAATACTAAATTTGAAATAAATTATTTTTCTCCTTCATTTAGTACTAGCTACATAGTTTGTGAGGCCCAGTGCAAAATAAAAATGCAGAGCCTCTTCAAAAATTACTAAGAATTTCAAGAGAGTGAAAACAGACTTAAACCACAGGTTGGGAGCTTTCAGCACAAAGTCCCATGCAGCTGCACAGATCACACAGACACCCCTGAAGCCAGTCCTGCCTCCGCCCAAGGCTGGAGATACTTTGGCAGGGGTCTTTCACATGGAGTTGGGGGTAATCCCAAACTGGGGCATACTTTCCCATTCCCATAATCTGTTGTTTCTGACCCAAAATAACTGCCATGTTCAGGACCCAAGAGGAAACCACCATGCTGCTTTTTAGACTATATCCAAACATGCATGGTCCTGATGTTGCAGAGAAATCCCCAGATACCTCCAAAAATGGGTAAGGGCCAACCCTGAAGATAGTGGGAGCCATGATATTGGTGGCCACTGCCATCTGATCATGATTTTCAAGAGAACTTCAGGGGTTTGCTCATCACTTAAACAAAAGGCGTGATGTGGTTTAAAGACCCAGCTGCCACAGTAAAACTCATTGCTGAAATTTGGGATGTGCTATGTGTCTTAGACACAGCGACAGTGGCCAAGCTCTTGGTGGTTTTCATTTGTTACTTAGGGGCCTAATAAGAAAAATTTGGCTTCCTCATGCTGAATAAAGTGGGACAGGGACTCAGACTTTATCCAGAACTCACTGACCAACTCTCTTTTCCCAGGAGACCCATCAAACAAACGAAAGCCAGAAGATCAAGTGGGGAAAAGGACCACAAAAACATTCAAACACGATCAATCCAAAAATGCATTTTTCCCCAGTACGACTTGCTCTGTATCAGGCAAAGTCTGGTCCTCGTGTGGGAGGAGGTCACAGCGGGCAGGGCTAGGAGAGACAGTCTGAGTGTTCCACTGGCTCTGCTTCAGGCTGCCTGGGCTAAAACTCCCGCAGCATGTTCCCAGAAGGGACATCCCTGGAGTGCCTGTGTTGCCAATCCACCCAGGCCGCCTACACACCCCAGAGAGAACACAAAAACATGTGCTGTAGTGACACCCTTAATTCAACTAATTCCAGGGACTCTTCATCCAAACAGCATTATGGAATGGGTACTGAATTTCAAACGAGATGAACATCTCTGGTTTTTTACCATAGAACTTGAAATCTCTGGAACAGCAACATACAATAGGGATTGAGTTAAATGGACTGATGGCCTGGCACACTCTGGGTGCAAAGCAAACATCTGTCTCAATAAGAAGGCCTCCGATAACCTGTAAAGTTGTCATGAAGGGGCGTGTAACAATGTTGATTTCTAATCCCAAACTTTGCCAGGCTAAGGGCAAGAAAGACACGGATGTTATATCCACAGTAGAATAAGAACAGTTGCTTGCAATGGGATTGGTGTTATATTAGATTCTAAGAAATCAATGTCCATTCCATGCCATCCCTATACATTTTCCAATGCTAATTTGTCTCATCCTTGAGCTCGGTGAGGCTGCTCTGAGGCCCAAGACTTAAGGGGTCTGCTCTGGATCATAAAGCTTACTAAGTCAGAAATGAACCGCATGTCAGTGTATTGCAAAACTGCAGCGCTTATTCCTACACAAATTCACCCTAAAGACTTCAGCACAAAACGTCAAACCACCCCAGCCCTGTAATCTACAAAGGGGAACTAGCACTAGAGGTGAGCTGCCGTTCCCACCGGTCATCAGCTGCTTCGTACGCAGGAATCCCAGGCTCATTCCACTCCTTCACTGTTTGCAGCTTATTAGAAGCCAATTGTTTGTGAAATCCCAATCGATGCCCGAGATAATTCACATCATCCTTTCTTGCATCTGTTTTGCCTCATCTCTTTTCATCTGAAACACGATTATTATTTTGCTTTTGGTTCCAATTATGAAAAAAAAAAAAAAAAAAGATGAGCAAGGAGTAGGAAACAAGTTTCGTGACAGATGAGAAGAGAAGCCCCTTTACAAATAATTGGTCTTTGAGGTCTTTAATTATTTTGGTCTAACTTAAAATAACTAGGTGAGGGGAGATGTCAGGGGATTTAGCCTCCAAAGACTCAGCCAGCTCGCGGAGGTATTGGAGGACTGGTTAGCTTTGAGAACTCCTCCTGGGCTTGCTAAGTAGATCATCTGGGGAAGGTTATATTTAGCAAGACCACCTAATTCCAACTTGCTCGGTTTTGTGTTTGATTTGGGACTAGATGTCCTACACTCCAGGAAACTCTTCCATCCCAGGCAAATGGGATAGTCACCCTCGTTAGGCTGGGGTAAAGAGGGCAGATGAGAAAGGGCAGGGAAATGACCTTAGCTGGCATTTTAGCGCAGCAAACGTGGGCCTGTATCTATGCTCTACAAACCAGACCTACTCTTGCCTCTCTCAAAGTTGAGAGGGTATCCAGCAGGGGTAACAGATATTTTCAGATGTTTTCTGGAAAACTGCAAAGCAATATGGCTTATAATTTAAGAAATGCATGAATCACGTTTACAGGTTAAGAGGATCTTCTGTGGTGGACTTGGAAAAAAAACAGCCTTCCACTCAGCAGAGAGATTTGATCTGAGCTTTGAAGAATGAATAAGGCGTTGAAGAAAAGGCACAGGGGAAAGGGCACTCCAGGTGGAAGGAGGGGGAGGGGAGAGCTGGAGGCAGGAGGGAATCACTGACCCAGCAGGGCTGGAGCAAACCATCTTTGGGGTAAAAGAAGGTGAGGCTAGAAAGGGTCAGCAAACATTTCCTATAAAGAATCAGATAATAAATACTGTAAGGCTTGTGGGGGGACACAAGCCTCTGTCACAACCACTTCGCTGCTGCTGAAGTGCAAAAGCAGCCACAAGTCATATATCCACCAATGGGCACTGTTGCTGGATTCCAGTAACATTTCTTTCTGTTTACAAAACCAGGTGGGGGCCCATATTCGGCCCCCAGGTCATAGCTTGCCAATTACTCATCTAGAAAAAAAAAAAGAAAAAACCCGTAGGCAGCAAATCTTGTTGGGCTTGAAATGACTTCCTAAGAAATGTATTCTATAAGCATTAGGAGCCATTGAAGACAGCAAAGGAACAATTTTCCTTTGAACTTTAAGGAAATATCAAGAAGTAGAAGTTGCTTTTAAGTATATTATGCATTCTTCTCTTTTAAAAGCTTATAAAAGCAATAACTAAGATAATATCAAGTAGTTACTTTATTCCAAGGACTTCACCTGTATCATCTCATTTAACACAATAGTCTCAAAGCAAGATGTTTCTCCTTCCTTGTATTCCCATGGGCTTGGAGTAGGAAAATCTCAGCTACTTTATGTACAACCAGAGTTGACTTCTACAGCTCAGCCAGTTGACCAGAGGCTCAGAAAGTCAGCAGGCTCCCTGACATTCATGAGTCAGGTGGGTCAATGCAGGAAGCACCTACGGGTACCCTAGGGAAGCAGGGACTAGGATAGAGCTTGGTTGTTAGAGTTTGGAATCAGCTACAACTAGTGAATATCAAGAATGAGAGACAAGCGAGGCACTTTCTACCATTGGTGGGCACTTGTGGTGTTTTCTTATTTGAGCTATTACAAAGACTGCCCCTGTGAACATTTTACTGCGTGTCTTTCAGCTCACATATGTCCACAATTATGTTGGATGTATATTTCTTAGATGTGTTTCATACCAGCATGTTTGCCAGACACTTGCCCATTTATTAATCCCATAGATGCATGGTATCCCCTCTGGCTATATACCCCTTTAACCAGAAATCCTGAAGGCACAAGTACTGAACCATGCCCCCAGATCCCAGTGAGGCAGAAATAGAGGGGATGGTCAGAGGGATACAGTGTCATCAGTGGGCAAGACTCAGGGAAAATTCACCTCCAACCTGGGTCGGAAAACCCAGCTCATTATTACTTTATTGTGCTTTGATTCACACTTAATATCATTCTGAATCACTCCCCTTAAGCTAGTCTTCTATGTTTCCCCTGCATACCGCCTTAAATAGAAATAAATTGCAACATTAGTTAATGGCATTACATCATGTGAATTTTAAACACCACAACTTGGGGGAAATAAAGCTTTATTAGGAGTCGAGTTATAAATCTGCATTAGACAAAGCTGCAGATATTTTTGGAAAGCACTGGCTATTTGAGCTACTGAAAGAAAATCAGTTTCTTTCAATTCTCCTAATGTTGTGACTTTCACTGATGCCATTGCCAACATTCAGGGCCCTATCTGTGACAAAAGCAAGAGAATTGTGAACTTGGCTTCAGAAGCTGGGAGATGGAGAGGTGGCGAGGGGGGGAGGTGAGGGTGGGGTGCATGGTTTTGGAGCTTAAGTTGAACTTAAAGTTGACCATAATATGCAAAAATAAAGAAGCTCTCAGTTGGAGGCAATCAGAGCTGGATTTGGAAAAATCTGGTGTATTTTCTTACATCCAATCTTTAAGTCTTAAGAGTTCATATCACTGAATATTCTCAGTGTAAGGACAGCATGAATTGTATCAATTTACCATTAGGTAGTTTCTCAAAACAGAAAGAATGTGAAATTCAGAGTCAGTTAAACCTTGTTATAATTTGTGACCTTGGGTAAGTGTCTTCATTTTTATGAACAAGATTACCATGTACAGTTGCACAGGTTGCTCACTACAAAAAGTTGTCCACCTGAGGGGCCAAGCGAAGGCTGATATCTTGCCTATGTCCCGAGTCACCAAGTCAAAACACCGTGTTTACCATGGTCTCATTTGCACAAAGTCACTATCTAGGCTTGCGGTGGCCCTGACTCTTAGCCTTATTTTTGCCACCTATAGAATAGAGAGAGAATCACACGAACATCGCAGAATTACTGTGGGAATTTATTTTTTAAAGATCACACAAGTAAAGGGTGCAGCACACAGCATGACACCTTATGCATAACTGTTCTTCACACTTTTTGCCTTTCCAAATGTGATCTGGGAATAGGATACATTCTGAGAGCGCTGCAGTTTTGATCTCCTGCCTTGGAGAGTCTCTCACTACCTTTAACTGGCAACAAAGTCCCTTTGAAGCCATTTGAGCAGAGAGCCGATGCCAGGTAGCTGGGTTTACATTCAGGGCAGCGAGCTAGTACTGCTAACTTTTCCTGCCCTGTAAAATAAAACAAGGGTCAAATTTCCCTTAGCCTTCACCTAGCTAAATATCTGATTGTCCCAAATTCACTTTTACAGTCATTCATTCATTTAACAGATACTAACTGAGTGCCGGGTATATCTCTAGCTGTGGATGTTGAGAAAAAAATAGGCTCCCACTCAGCAGAGAGGTTGGATCTGAGCTTCGAAGAATGAATAAGGCGTTGGTATTAGGGAATGAGGAAGTAGATCAGACAGGTGCTAGGAAATAGACAGCAGTATATCAGATAGGTGCTTGGATATTTTATTAAAATATCCAAGAAGTAAAGATGTATACTTTTTAAAATACTTAAAATGTCTTTATTGATGGTCTTACTGTCTGTATTTGTCAGGATTCTCTAGAGAAACAGGACAAATGATATATACAGATAAAGAGAAGGATTCTTTTTAATTTTTGCTTTTAGTTCTGGGGATACATGTGCAGGACGTGCATGTTTGTTACACAGGTAAATGTGTGCCGTGGTGATTTGCTTGTCTTGGTGCTAGGAAATGTAGCAGTACATCAGATAGGCAAAATGTCTCTTTTTGTAGGGGTTACAATGTAAAGGAAGCTTATCTCTTCCCAGATCCATCTGCAAAGGTTGCCTCTGTTTGGGTTGTTATTTTGTTATTAAATGCAAGATAATGAATGTCACAGGAATTTGGGGGACTGGAAAAAATCCTACTTATAATCACATAGTGCGTTATCATCATGTCTGTGGATATGACGAAGACTATTGTGTGACAGAGTTTATCAAAGAAGATTCATGTAAATCGAGACACATATGACAACAAATGATACTTGAAGGTGGCTTTGTGCTTCTATTGAAAAAGATGATGTTTATAAAAAACAACTAAGTCTGGATTTCACCA
This sequence comes from Sapajus apella, assembly GCF_009761245.1. Lineage (NCBI taxonomy): Eukaryota > Metazoa > Chordata > Mammalia > Primates > Cebidae > Sapajus > Sapajus apella. Next base: position 23,547,834 of record NW_022436955.1, read on the forward strand.
AAAGACCAGAGTGACTGCTTTCGGTCAATTTCCATTCCATGGATTGGATCCCAAATGTTCAATGTGATCCAGTTACAGTCACTGAACCATTACAACCACTGGCATGAGACAACCCTATCAGCTCAACTCTTCAAGTCACTAATCTAATTTTTGCCACTTGACAATTGGACTAACTAATGTGATTAAAATATGGTCCAGTTAGTGACAGCATGGAGATATCAACTATGATTGATTGATCAAAGAGGCGAGTATACAGAATGTGGAAATGCAAGACAGGAAAAAAGATTGACTATGCCTGAGACTTGACCCTAAGTCCAAGAATTGCTTTTACATTAGCAGATGATCCGTCTATGGGGCAATTCCCTGACCAACAGGGAAGTCCCCAGAGGTGTACCAAACAGAGATGCCATGACCAGTTCAAGCTGGAATGAGCCCACACTAAAACAGGAGAGGCTGTCAGAACCGGGGAAATGGACCTAAAATTTAAAACCAGAAACATGGGAACTCAGCGCATTTAGTTGGAAACACGAGGAAAAAGATGGGGTGGAGAACGTTCAAGTCATGAAAGCTAAGAGAAAGTGTAAGTGACTAGCAGATCAAAAGAGAGTGATGTGTTTCCGCTGTAATTTTGCATCTGTAACACGTCTGTTCTTAACATCTGCCCTGAGATTGATTTTGTGATAGTCCATGATTGATAGAGGAGAGTTTAGATGGGAAGGCTTTAAAGGAATAAAATAAGTCATATAAAACGAACAGTAAAACAACACTCAAAGAGCTGGGGTGTGTGTGAATGTGGTAGACAATAATAGAAAATATTAATAATAAAAAGTAAGTTCAATAAAAGTGGACACGTGTTTGTGTTATAACACTGGATTATCATTCACTTGGCATTAGTCTTTTCAACGTATTTAAATGCTTGGGGTACTTTTTCTTATTTAACTTCATTTATTTTATAATTCAAGACTTGGGCATTGGAGATAAATTCCAGACTTTATAAATCATCGCCACTTTATAAGAACATACAATAGTTGATAATAGGGATTACCCTTGGCAAAGAGAGACTGACAGTTTTAATCTAGGTGACACAGGGTTTATCGGCATTTTTATCATTCCCATATTTTTGCAATGAGAATTCATTTGGGAAACACGTTTGTAATTAAAAATAAAAGTTTAATAAGAAATGATTGCTATACTTAATATTTTCAATTAGGTTTAGATTCACACTCAGTAAAATTGGCTTTGTGTGTGTGTGGTTCTATAAATTTTATCACAAGCATCAATTCATGTAACTACTGTCACAATCAGAACAGCTCTGTCACCCTCCCGTAAAAACCCAAGTGACATCTCTTTGAAGCACCCTCTCCTCCCATCCCTAATACTTGATAATCACTGATTCATTCTCTGTCACTATAGTTTGGTCTTTTCAAGAATGTCATATAAACGGAATGTAACAAAACCTTTTGAAGCTGGCTTATTTTACCCAGTGTAATGTCTTTTGGATCCATCCAAGTTGTGTGCATCAACAATTTATTCCATTTGATTCCTGAAAGTACTCCATTGGATAGATGCACCCTGTTTTGTTTACCATTCATCCACTGAAGGACATTTGGTTTGTTTCCCACTTTTAGCAATTATGAAGAGAGCTCTGATAAATATTCATGTGCAGGTTTTTATGTGAACATAAGTTTTCATTTCTCTAGGGTAAATACCCAGAAGTGAGATTGCTAGATCATATGGTAAGTGTGCGTTTAACTTTATGGAATACTACCAAATTTTTTTCCAGAGTGGTTGAACCATTTGAAATTCCCACCAACAACATATTAGAGTTCCAGCTGCTCCACATTCTCATCATCACTTGATAGCATCAGTATTTTTTTTGCCACTATAATAAGCATGTAGTGGTATCTCATCATGGTTTTATTTGCATTTCCCCAATTGCTGATGAGGAAACATCTTTTCATGTGCTAATGTGCCTTCTGTATATCTTTTTCAGTGAAGTATCTATTCAAGATTTTTGCTCATTTTTCAAAGTTAGGTTTTTGCTTTATTACTGTTGAGCTTTGAGATTTCTTTATATATTCTGTATATAAGACCTTTGTTGTACATGTGATTTCCAGGTATTTTCTCCTAGTATGTGACTTATCTTTTCATTTTTTTTTCTTTTTAGTCTTTGTATAGGTTTATGAGGTACAAGTGCAATTTCGTTATATGGGTATACTGCATACTGGTGAATATGAGCTTTTACTCTATCACCCAAATAACATATATTGTACCCATTAAGTAATTTCTCATCATTCACCCCGCCTTCCACTCCTACCTCACCCTTCAGGGTCTCTAATGTCTATCATTCGACACTCTATGTCCATGTGCACACATCACTTTAGAGAATATGCAGTATTTGTCTTTCTGTTTCTGAGTTATTTCACTTAAGGTAACAGCCTCCAGTTACATCTATGTGGCTGTAAAAGACATGATTTAATATTTGCCTGAACATAAAAAATAATTATATCAAAAAAGATGCATGTATACATGCACTCATGTATTTACTTTATTGATTGATTGATTGATTGAGACAGGGTCTTGTTCTGTTACCCAGGCTGCAATGCAGTGGCACAGCCATGGCTCACTGCAGCCTAACCTTCTTGGGCTCAAGTGATTCTCCCGCTTCAGCTTCGTGCATAGCTGGGACTACAGGCACATGCAACCATGCCCCAACTAATTGCTTCTTTGTACTGTCAGGGTCTCACTACATTGCCCAAGCTGGTCTCGGATTCTTGGGCTTAAGTGATCCTTCCACCTTGGCATTCCATGTGCTGGGATTACAGATATGAGCCACCATGCCTCAATCTTTTCATTTTCATAGCCTTGTCTTTCACAGAAGAAACAGTTTTAATTGCGATGGAGCTCAATTATAAATGTTCTTTCTTTAATAAATTATGCTTTTGATATCTTGTCTAAGAACTCTTTTCCTGTCTCCTGGTGACAAATATTTTCTAAAATTCTAAAGTTTTTTTCTAAGAGTTTTAACTTTTCCATTCTATTTTTAGATCTATAATACAATTTGAGCTAATTCTATGTAGGGTGTGAACTTTAAGTTCATGTTCTTTTATTAATATACCCAATTTTACAATAACATTTATTATTAAAAAAAAATCCTTTCTTCATTGAAGTGCCATTATAACTCTTTTAAATATCAAACGGCCATATTTGTGTGGGTCCATTTCTGAACTCTTTTGTTCCATTTGATTTATGTGTCTCTCCTGTAGCTAATAAACCACTGTCCCTATTACTGTAGATTTATATAGTAACTCTTACAAATAGGTAGAGTGATTTTTCTAACTTTATTTTTCTTTTACAAAACTGTTATAGTTGTTTCAGTTCCTTTGCCCTCCTCTATAGATTTTAGAATCAGTTTGTTTTTATCTATAAAAAAAAAATCTGCTGAGAGGTAAACTGGAAGTGCATTAAACCTATAAATCAATTTGAGAGAGCTGATATTTTACTATGTTGAATCTTCCTATCCATGACCATGGTATACTTTTCTATTTATATAGGTCTGCTTTTATGGCCACTTTATAGTTTCCAGGATACAGGTCTTGCATATGACTTTCAGATTTATATACAGATATTACATCCTTTTGAGCTGTTGTAGATTGTATTATTTTTGTTTTAAATTTTGACTTCAGTTTGTCACTGCTAGTATATAGAAATACAATGAGTTGTGTAGTAACTTTGCATTCTGTGATTTTTCTAAACAAACTTGTTAGTACCAAGAGTTTATACTTTTGTTGCTGTTTTTCATAGAGTTCCTGGGATTTTCTATAAATCCAATAGTGTATTCTGTAAACAGGAATTCTTTCTTTCTAATCTGTATATATTTTATTTCTTTTGCTTGCCCTACAATACTGGCTAGGACTTCCATAAAAATTTTTAACAGGAGTACTAAGATTGGATGAGATTAACACAAGAACTGGTATACTGAGTAAGCAGATTGTATGGGTGAGCTTCATCAAATTCACTGGAGACCTGCATAGACAAAGGCATATAAGGAAGAATTTTTTCCCTCTGCCTGATGGTCTTGCACTGCGATACTGCTTTTGGACCTGGACTGAAACTTGCACAATTGGCTTTCTTGGTTCTCAGGACTTTGACTATAGATCTTGCAACATTTCGGCCTCCACAACCATGTGAGCCAATTTCTTATAATAAAATTCCTCTCTTGTCCATCAATGAGAGACTGGATAAAGAAAATGTGGTACATCCACGCCATGGAATACTATGCAGTCATAAAAAGGAATGAGATCATGTCCTTTGCAAGGATATGGATGAAGCTGGAAACCATTATCCTCAGCAAACTAACACAGGAACAGAGAACCAAAACCACGGGTTCTCACTTATAAGTGGTAACTGAGCAAAGAGAATGCATGGACACAGGGGGAAGAACAACACACATTGGGGGTGGGGTGGGGGAAGGAGGGCATTAGGAAAAAAAATAGCTAAAGCCTGCTGGACTTAATACCTAGGTGATGAGTTGATAGATGCAGCAGATCACCATGGCACACATTTACCTGTGTAACAAACCTACACATCCCGCACATGTATCCCCAAAACTAAAAGTAAAAATTAAAAGAAAAAAAAAATCCTCCTCTTTATCTGTATATATTGTTTGTCCTGTTTCTCTAGAGAATCCTGACAAATGTAGACAGTAAAGACCATCATTAAAGACATTTTAAGTATTTTGAATAGTATACATCTTTACTTCTTGGATATTTTAATAACAGCTGTTTTAAAGTTTTTATCAGATACCTGTGTCATCTGGTCATTGGCTTTTATCTCTTCCCATTCAAATGGATATTTTTCTGGTTCTTTGAAAGCCATGTAGTGTTGGATTATAATCTTGGAATTTTTAAATATTAAGCTAGGGAACATAGGATCTTGTTCAAATTGTATAGTAAACCCTGACATTTTATTGTACCAGGCAATCAACCCTACTGGGTCAGGCTGCAAATTTTCCCCAAATGTTTGTTGGTTGTAGTTTCAAGTTCAATCCTGTGTCAAAGACTATAGTGCTATCTGGATTTGTCCTGCCTGTGCCCCATTCAGTGAGCTGTCTGAGACTTGGCCGGTGATCTCTCCCTTAGTTCAATTCTTCAAGTCTTTAGTATGCTCTTTGTGATTAGAAACAGACATGCTCAGTGGGACAGTCAGCCTGGGAGTTCATACATAAACATAAGGGGTTTACTGTATTTTCTTAAGTTCCTCCCTCCCCAGTACTTCCTGCCATTCCAAGGCTCCCTTTTTTGGTTACCCACCAGAGAGCTGGGGCTTTAATTTCATCGCTCTGCTGCAGGTTCCTTACAACTGTACCTACATCCGCAAACGACCAGCAGGAAGATAGAGGAGGGAAAACGCCACGAGGATCTGCCACCTACTTGGAATCAATTAGAGGAAGGTTCATCTCCACCAGAGTTTTGGTAGCTTGCATATCTCCACTGCCATCATGACACTGCACTGCCACCACCATGTAATGACTGGCTGGGCGCTGGGGCTCGAGAGAGCAAAGGAATTTTCCAAAGTGAGGGATTTCCTGCACTGTCTTTAAGCATTGTAAGTCCCCTTTCCTGTTGCTTAAGGAAGAGCTAAATGGTTGTGAGCTCTTTCTGTATTCATGGATGCCCGCTTTTGTGTTTTGAGTGGCCTCGAGTCCAGGCTGTAGGAAAGAGGACGAAATAAGATAGCAAACTCACCACTGGATCAATGGTACTTTGAATTCTGGTCTGTTTCCCAGTCTACTATGCTACTATTTACCTTCAGAGCCTTCAAATAGCTTCTCTAAGTATTTTATTGAGCTTTAATAGCTTCCTTCAATAGAAGAGACAGGATGGAATGTGCATACATCATCTTACCTGGAATTGAAACCTGCTGCATCTATGTTTTCGGGTTTATCCTTGGGAATGCATATTTTCATGGACAGAACCTAGGCACTGCAGTCAGAATTGGAAATGAATATTTCTTGGACACTTATTAACTGTGTAAATGTGGACATGCTGTTTGGCTTCTATAAACCTCACCCTCCTTGTTATTCTGGGAGACTTGTGCATATCATTTGATGTGCTGTCTCATTCAAATACTTAAAGTGGAAAGTGCCCGACACAGAGCAGGTGCTTAATTACTGTTCACTTACTGCTTTTCCATCTCCCTTTGCCTCCGTGATACTGCTGTCGTATAACAAGGACAGTGGCGACATTGTTTACACTGAATTTGCAACATCTTATGATTAGGAAGTGGTGAAAAGGGAAGAAAAAGGGATCACGGCTAGATGAACTTTAGGCACCTTTAAACACAAGGACCTCCCCATACAAACAAGGTACAAAGAATGCAAAAAGCCACTTAAAACCATCAAGGGAGCAAAGCTGGGCTGCTACTGTCCTATTTAACATACCATTAGGAAGATTCCTATTAATATACCACAGCAGCTATTGACATTTCATTATACATGCTTAAGATATGACAGCAAGAAATTACAATATGCATACTGAAAAGCCCAGCCTTAGATTTCCAACACTAGAAATAAAACGAAATATAATAGGAACTGATCATCTAGTCAATGTTAAAAAGGGAATTGCTTCCCAATTCCTTTTGGGAAGCAAAAGTATGGTTTTATAAAAAAAATATATAAAAATTATGTTTAGGTATAGTCATACATAAAGGAAAATGCTTCAAAGTATTAAGTCTGAGTGGCCAGAACCACTCAGCAGATACTTCAGCACTAAAATTGAGCCTTCCATGTCGGCAAGACCCCTTTTGTTAAGGGCCATTCAGGAAGCTGTACTATGGACTCTGCTGTTTTCAACCCGAGAGCAGCTTTCAGCATTTGGCAAGGGTCCCTCACTTTCAGAACCTCAGCAGGGATTTGCTCTCTGATGTCAGTAACAGTGAGAGCAGGACATCCCCCGAACGACGATTCTGTTTTTCTTTATGCCCTTCTTTGTGTAAGTTGTGTAGGATGCATATCTGTGGCCCACCTCCATCCAGGGAACTAAAAGGCACGATGTGTTTATGCACTTTGTGTACTGACCTCAGCACTGGTTTTGTCTGTCTGTGGTAGGTATGTATGTCACTCACACTATGTAAGAAGGAAAGACTTTGGCAAAAACCGATCTCTTGATTTCTAGGTCACTGTAGTCTTTCCTCCTCACCGTTGCCAAGAGGATTATTCTGCAAAGTCAGTCTGAGACCCTTAGGCTTCTGCTCAGGAATGTTTCATTAAACCCCTACATTTCAAGACATGGGGAGACAGTAGGGTTTACCAGCTTCAGGTTGTGGGCTGTGGGAGATGCCTGAGCCATGCTTCCAATTCCAGACCAACCACAGTATGCCTTGGGCAAATGACTCAATTACTCTGTGCCTCAGTTTCCCTGTGCGTCTTCCACCTACCCTTTCAGTTCAGATCTCCTTGTGATATTTCCTATATCCAACACCCCAGTCAAATTTGTCCCTTTTTCTTTGTAGGTACTTAACGGCATCTTCTCCAAACTGGCTCAAGCCATTTCTCCTGCCAAAATACCCTCACTCCACTCAACAAAATTCAAACAATTCTTCAAGTGTCAACTTACATATTCTTCCACGGTCTGAAATTATCTTTCTCCTCATCATTCCTGCAGTATTCTGTTCTTGATATCTCTCTACAAATGCATTTATGTTACTTAATATACATGCTAATCATTATGTAGTACCTACTATTATGTTATAAGGCATTGGGGGAATCTTTGAGAGAATATATAGAAATGGAAACAGAAAAATATTATCTTGCACCTCACAGAGCTTTAACCAAGAAGGGAAAAAACAAAAATGTTTAAGGTTAGGAGACCATGAAAGAATCTAAATGCCACAGAACTTTAGGATGCTCTTGTCATCATTCTCACACATGTGTTGACCCTCTTTTCTTCCTAATTGCCTGTTTCTTGTCTGCTTGTGGGGGAATAAAGAAGATGATAATAATGATGATGTATTTATTACACATTGCTTATGCCAGACACTGTGCTAAGTATTTTCTATCAAGTGTTCTCAAACGTGGCTACACATTACAAATACCTGGGAAGCCCCTAAACCTCCCAATCTGTACCCCAACCTATTGAAGCAGATTTTTTAAAGTGTAACTCAGGTATCTCCATCTTTAAAGTCACTTCACTGTGCAGCCAAGGTTGAAAATCACTGTTTTCCATTATATAACACTAATTACATTAGTGTTTTCCACAGCAGCATGGTGAAAACTATCATCTGGAATGCTGGTTTTAAAAAAAGCAAAACCAAAAACAAGTCACAAGGCCTTGGACTCCAAAGCCACCGAATCAGAATTTCCAAGGGAGTGTCCCAGGAAGCTGTATTCTTTTTTTTTTTTTTTTGAGGCGGAGTTTCGCTCATGTTACCCAGGCTGGAGTGCAATGGCGCGATCTCGGCTCACCGCAACCTCCACCTCCTGGGCTCAGGCAATTCTCCTGTCTCAGCCTCCTGAGTAGCTGGGATTACAGGCACGCGCCACCATGCCCAGCTAATTTTTTGTATTTTTAGTAGAGACGGGGTTTCACCATGTTGACCAGGATGGTCTCGATCTCTTGACCTCGTGATCCACCCGCCTCGGCCTCCCAAAGTGCTGGGATTACAGGCTTGAGCCACCGCGAAGCTGTATTCTTAAGAAGTGACCTGGGTGATCCTTATCATCGAAGAACTACAGAAACACTGCATTGTGTCATTTTATTTCCATGACAATTCTTTTATTTATGTACTATTAATCTGACAGCTTTATAAATGAAGAAACTGGAGGGCAGAAAAATTAAAGCCCTAGTCCAAGGTCATACTGAGCCAGGGGTTGAACCCAGGCAGTCTTAGGTCAGAGACCTAAGACTTTAACCACCACTGGATTGGATTGGGGCACACTGAAATTGAGGGAGAGGTCCAAGTAGTAACAGCAGACAGCTTTTCGAAGGCTGGGACCCTGCCTGATGCATCCTTGTCCTACCTCATGTAACAGAGTGCCTGAGACCTGGTAGGCATTTAATGTTTGTTGAATAAATGAAAGAAGTGATTGATGAAGCATGACCTAGCAAACCTATCCTGGAAATACTGACCGCAGATGAAAGTCAAGTCACTTAACATTTGGACAGAACGGCCTGGGATACTAGTTTTCCATCTGGGCCTCTGAAGCTTCCATCATCTTTCTGTGTGACTTGAGGCCAACATTTAGCTTGCCTCAGCCCCGAATCTATAAAATTGGAGGAATGCCATTCATCCACTTCCTCGGGTAGCATTTTGGAAATCTCAAGTTGTATACAGACACCAAACAATGATACAAATGTGTGCCGAAGGCAGACTGTGCTTCAGCCCCCAACACATGTGCACCGCTCATCGCTAAATTGCTCATTAGGATCATTGTTGGAAAACCAGCACAGTTCTCCCACCCTATGATTTCCGCAAGTTCTAGAGAACATCTTGTAACTTAGCACCGAGTTTCTTTCCCCATCTATCTGTGCTGTCTGGGGAGGTTTCTTGGGAGAAGGTGCAGATGAGAATTGTGAAATGTGCTGGAGAGAGAAGGTCCAGGCATTCAATTCAAATCCCCCCCAGCTGGTGAGCCTCAGGCTGGCACTTCACCCTGCAGAGTCTCAGTGTGCTCATCTGTGAAAGGAAGATACCAACAGCACTGATCTCTTGGGATTCTGTGAAAATCAACCACAACAATGTTTGTAAAGCTCTAGACGTGCCTGGCATAGAGTCAGAGTGAAATAGTAGGTGCTGTTGTCATGCAATATCATCATTGCATTCGTGGTGCAGAAAGAATCCGGAGAGTCTGGATTTTGCTCTGGGAGATCAATATATTTCCAACATTGATGGGAAAGGATCCTCTCCAACAGCCTGACACCACCACCACCACTGCATCCTCTCACTCACACATACCTCCCAAGAACAGAATTTCCCAATGTCCACGGATGTGAGACGGTGGTTGCGTTGGGGGTCCATCCATCAGCAGTAAAACAATCCAAGGATGAAATCCAAACAAGGAAAGCTATTTTCAACTGCCATGCTTAAATCCCTTCCACTGTACTCCATTGCACTCGGAGTAAAATTTCCGTTAAAGGGGCCACACCATTCAGCCCCGGCCCATCTTTCCTCCTTTTGTTCAGCACGAACCAGGGACTTAGGGCGTCTTCATATTTTTCAAACCCACTACATTCATTTCCACCACAAGCCATTGTCCCTGCTCCTCTCTCTTTCTCGAACAGAGCTGTCAGTGATTGACATTTTCTCTTCTTTAGATCTCTGCTAAAGTTCCAACTTTTCAGGAGCTGATTTGCCAACCCAAGCTGCACTCCATCCCGCTCCTGGTTCCACAAGACACTCTATCATATAACTATTTCCTTCATAACACACATTTTACTACCTAACAGTATCTTATGTGCTCAGTTTACCTTTTTTCCTCCTCTCACTAGAATATAAAGACCATAAGAATGGGGACTATGCATAGCTTATTTACAATGTTATCTCCAGAACCAAACGGACTGCCAAACTCATCATAGGTGCTCAGTAAGTATTTGCTGAATGAATGAATGGGTAAGTACTCACGGCAATGGCACATAAAACATATGCTGCCCCATTCTGATATTTTTTATAAATAAATCTCTGCCTTCAGATGGGCATAATTAAAGAAAAAGCCTGGTTCATCATTCAATCATTTATTACATAGGTGCTCAGTGCCTCCAACAGTCTAATCTTTTCCCCCGAGTACAAAGATGAAGACATCAGTCTCACCCTTAGAAGCTTTCAGGGTAGAGAAGAGGGCAGTGTGACTCAAGGTTATTGAGCCCCAACTCTCTGGAGGCACCACCCTCGATGGTTTAATATGGATTAACTCTGTAAGATGCTTCACGTAGCCTAGGGGGAGAGCACTGATGCTGTCTTTATTTGACTGATGCTAACACTGAAGCTTAAAGGCATTAAGCAACTTGATCAAGATATGACAGTAATAAAGTGAAGAGTGAGATGAAGAATCTCTGAAACTCTCTTCATGCCCTACTGCTTCATGGGGGGATGCATAGGTTCCTGGGAAAGCAAGATGACTCCTCAAGGTAATTGACGGTCTTCAGAGATAACGCTGGGTGTATAAGTTGTCTGCACAGATGGCCACCAACCATCCCTGCCATCCTTGTGAGAATGTGCCACTGTTTGCACAGAGTTGGGGGATGTTTCCCCATCTCTGAAATCTAAGGTGGGCCTGTGCTTGCTGTGACCAAGGCAAAGTGGCAGCGTGATGTGTGAATTCTTAAATACGGTCCTTAAGAGTCCTGGAAGCTTCTACAGCCATTATCTGGGGATCTAGGTGTCATGTAAAGAAGCTCAGACTAGACACCTGAGTGGGAGACCATGCAGAGACAGAGAGAAAACAAGCCAGCCCCAGACATTCCCCACAGCAGAGCACCCACATAAATTAGTCACATGACAGCAACATCACCTGGAATAGAGACAACCCACCTCCACCTAACCTTGCTGAAACTGCAGAACTGCAGGCCAGCACATGGGTGTTGTTTTAAGTCACTAAATTTAATGGTGGTTTATGGCATGGAAATGTAATAGATCACTGAAACTTTGAGACAGTTTCTACCGCAACCCAATTCTATTAACCAGAGACTCTGAGCTTTGAATGAAGTGTTGGTGATCTAAATGTGGGCCATAACATTTGCTTCCTCCATTTACCTGAAAAGTGTCTTAGACGTAAATGTCACCTTAGAGGCACGTGTAGCCCATAGCACTTTTTTTTTTTCAGCTATTTTTCTCCAAGTTTCCTCTTACATACATGTTGCATGGAAGGGGCTGTGCTGTGGAATATGGCCACATTGAATCATGTACGTTGAGTGGTGCTCACCCTAAACTGGCTGTACCCATAGTCTAGGTACAGGTGGGTTGATATAAAAGAGATTTTTAGGTCCGGGTGCAGTGGCTAATGCCTGTAATCCCAGCACTTTGGGAGGCTGAGGTGGGCGGACCACCTGAGGTCAGGAGTTCGAGATCAACCTGACCAACATGGAGAAACCTCGTCTCTACTAAAATTACAAAATTAGGTGGGCATGGTGGCGCATGCCTATAATCCCAGCTACTTGGGAGGCTGAGGCAGGAGAATCGCTTGAACCCAGATGTGGAACTTGTGGTGAGCAGAGACTGCACCGCTGCACTCCAGCCTGGGCAACAAGAGTGAAACTCTGTCAAAAAAAAAAAAAGAAAAAGAAAAAGAGGTTTTTAAAGGGAAATTATATTCTTTTTTTCCCTTGGATTCTGAAACTCTCTGTTCAAATTCTGATTTTCCAGGTGAGGGAAAACAGCTGGTAACACTAGTTAAACAACCACTATTATCCTGGTTAACCAATCTATAATGCACATTAGAGTGAGGATTATACAATGCTCATTTCAGAGAGAAACATAATACACATTAGGGTTTCCAATTGGAAGTAGAACCCCTCGTGCTTAGAAGGCTTTAAAAGGCAGGCCTAACTGCTTCCTTACCTAGCCTCTCCATAAAAACCAAATGGCTCAGAAGTTATGCTAAATTACCCAAATTGATTAAACTAATTCAGAATCATAAACCAGGCCTTGGAAATCTTCAGTGGGTAGACATGTCCAATTCCTATCTAGTTCAGTAGGATTTCTATTACATATATAAAGTACCAATTGGGCAAATTCACCCTTACATTTAATTCATGCATAATATTAGTTTCTGAAACTTCTTCGCTTTAACAAAGATATAATAAATAGGTATAATTTTCAGCCAAAAGAAAAAGAAATACTGATATAGCAATGCAGATAGCAAGGCTTAATGAAAAGAATACCAGCTTTGAATGCTAAGTCTATAGGCCCTGTTCTTCTTTTAAAAGATACACACTTGTGCAAATATTTAAAAATTTCTGAGTGTGTCAGGTACTGCAGGTTGGCTGCCATGACCCCTTCCTAAGTCCCTTCTCTCTGGCCACTTCTCAGCTGCAGGTGGCCAAGAAGCAACTTCTGATCAAGGAAGCAAATGTGGAAAAGTCCGCAGGACAGGCTTCTGGGGAAGCTTTGGTTTTGGTGACATAAAGGGACGATCTCTGAGGTGTGGCTATTCATCCTCTCGTCCTTCACCCATTTTCATCCTGAAAAGTCTACAGGACGGTGGTGAGGAGAGAGAAAAAGAGTGTAGATATTTACCAGCATATTCTATTCCCAAAGTTCTGAAAGGCTTACGACTAGACTTCTTTGTTATAAAGGACAAGTTAAGCTACCATGTGTTTTGTCACTTTAAGTTCAGGTGTCTGTTTCTTGCAGCTTTTTGCTGTTTGTTTCTCTCTTAGTGATACATGAGCTTCCTCTATGCCCTAATCTAGAAAATGGCTACAGTGATTCCTGCTCTGCAGAGATACTCATGAGAAGCAAATGAAGTGATAGCAAGTGAGAAATAAGTAGGCATTTAAAGGCAGGTAGTTGGTGCTATGCTCCTAAATCAGATACTGAGGGACACTTCTGTCTTTGTTTTATTTCAGTGCTCTGTTACTATGGTATCTTTCCAAAGACTTGGCAATTACTTCATCTTAACTAGGAAAAGGAGTAAGGAGAATGAGTTTCGTTGAGGAGAGGGAAGTAGAGATTTTGTTTGTTTGTTTGTTTGTTTATGTTTTAGAATCTTGAGCTGAATGCTGTGGTATGAGCTATTAGGGAGGCTGAGGTGGGAGGATCACTTGAGGAGTGGAGTTTGAGGCTGTAGTACACACTGATCTTGCCTGTGAACAGCCACTGCACTCCAGCCTGGGGAACATAGTGACCCCTCATCTCTAACACATACAGAAATGTAGAATCTCACATATTTCTATTTTCCAATCTTTTTGTTATTTCCTAGCTTTTCTAGCGGATTCTTACATGTACATATACATATGCATGTACACACGCATGGGTATGTACGCACACACACCGTCTATGAAGACAGTGAAGATGACGCAGCTGAATTTGTCAGTAACAACTCACACAAAACAAACAGAATATAGAATCTTACATATTTGTTTTCCAATCTTTTGTTATTGCCTAGCTCTTCTAGCAGATTCTTACATATATACATACATATGCACGTACACACGCATGGGTATGTACACACACACCCCATCTATGAAGACAGTGAAGATGACACAGCTGAATTTATCAGGAACAACTCCATGTGTCAGAGCTTGTTGCCAATTTAAATTCTCTGGTTACTTCACTGCCAGTCAGTATAATCTGTATTTCTAAAATGTCATAATTGACCCATTAAGTCATACAGTTTTGCCATTTCCAAAGCACAGTTTAACAGTATATGGACTGAGTGGCAAGTTGACCAAAGAGGGCATTTGTTTGTTTTATTTTTAACCACAAATGGGAAATCAGCTTATTCCATAAACCTGGCTTTAGGGAGATTGTTTCATTAGATTGCAGGGTAATGTTATTAGCAGGCAGAAAATTCCTTTTGGCTTTCCAACAGTCTTAATCCAACTCTGGGACTATAATGCATTCCTAAGGTATTTTTCATTGTTCTCAATACACTAAAAACATTGACTTCAACTTGTAAAGCCATAAAATATTTGCAGTTCTTTTCAAGTAACAAAACCAGAAAGCCTGTATCATGCTGGGTTAATTCTTGTTTTATTTTATTTGATTCCATTTTATTTTTCCCAGAAAGTGGAGTCTGAGATAAAGTCAAGCTCCCAGCTATGAGAGATAATACACCAAGTACCCTTCTATTCATTTAGCAGTTTGTGTGGAAGATTCAAGGAGGTCTTCTGAGAAAATAAGCCACACGTCCTTCTGGGACCCAGTCAAAGATCTCACAGTGCATTCTGAGACCCAGTTGCCTCACTGGGACTCAAGCTGAACCATTTCCAAGGGAAACCAAGAGGCCAGTGTCACTTGGACATGTTCCCTGTCCTTGAATTACATCCCAATCTAACCAGGAAGCCAATTATTGGTCAAATTTTGTATTTCCAGAACTCAAGACATTCTGGTACTTCTCCAAGGAAAAATCAAAACAAAACTTTTTCAAAATGCAAATATCGTCTGTGGAATTTCTTGAGTGCACGGGTATTTAGGGCCACAATGTCAAAATGCCCTTAGGACCCATGGTGATCGTTTTCTTTTGGTTTCCTGTTCCTGGAAAACTGCTCTCTAGATTGTTTTGATTAAGCCCAGTTTGAGGAGCCAGATTCTTAGCACATTCTCCACCATATTTTATGATAAATCTCATTCAATTTCCCGTGTAGGGTGGCAAGCTTTATTGCTTAACAAACATTGCATCTACCCTGCCATAATTTATATCTGAATGGGTTTATTACAGGCGTTACATTTCATTCATTGTGCAGCTAATTCCATAACATGCTTCCTGCCTTCTGTGTGGCTGCTTGGCCATTATCAGCTTCCAAGACAATTGAATCTTTCCCTTGCAGTTTCACAAAATGGTTTATGAATATGTAATACAAACTGTGTTAACAAGGCAAATATACTTCATTTCTTTTATGGCTATTTCCAGGCTGTGGCTGGGAAGAAGAGGCATAACAGTGTGTCTCACTTAGAGTGTGTTGCGCCCTTAATATAGAAATGCGCTCCCCTTAGCGGTTCTCTGTGAAGGCCTGCATTGTCTTTGAGCGAGCCGTGTACTTTTGTGCGGCTCCCTGTGAAATGAGCCCCAGTCGACCTCCCATGGATTCAATTATCTTCTCTACACGGATGGCACGTTCTTCTCCTTGCCTCCCCCAAGCTCGCTCTCCTAGTGTGGTCCTACGTGGCATTCTGACTACAAAATAGCTCCATTTGGGCGCCCTGCTGTCATGGCGGGAACAGAATTGCTCATTTTCCGCATATGGCTCCTTCCCTCTGTACTTTTCCCCATGACCTTCACACCAAAGTCAAGGGCTTGTCCGGCTGAGTGGGAGGCACTCTGATCAATCTCTGCTTTGGAAAGCAGGGGTCCACCTGGTCGACAGCTGTTTATAATTCCACAGTGACTTGCTAAGAAATAGCTATCCAAATGCATTTTCAAGCCCCCTTGCACCCACTAGGGTGTGGGGGACTGCTTCCCACCTGGGTCACCTCCCTCTCCTTAACAGTATACAGAAGACCACTTTAAGTTAGAAGTCTATAAAACATATGAGATGTGCCCTTTATTGAACACCCATTATTCCAGGAATTTTACATCACCATACTGTTTTTGAAATAGGAATTATTTCCATTGACAGGTGAGAAAATTGAGGCTCTGAGAACCTAAGCAACTCCTTTTAGGTAACACTTCCAAAGAAGGCCCCACGAAGGGCTTCAACTTGCCAATATCTGAGAAACAAAACCCATGGCCCCCTGCTAAACCAATTTCAAATCCATCCACTTACGTCCATACCCACTGCCACCATCTTCGGCTGAACCAGCATCGACCTGCATGGAATACTGAGAAGCTCCTTCCCAGATGCTCTCCCACATCCCTTCTTCATCTGGTTGACACCCCACCCTGCAGTCAGGTGCTTCTTCTAAGGCAGCACCTTCCACTCTACTTTCTGCAGTGCAGGGAGTCTTTTACACCTACTATACTATGTGGTAGCCACGAACCACGTGTGCTTCTTATTGAGTGCTTGAAATGCAGCCAGTGGGACTGAACAGCTGACATTTTAAATTCCCAAGTTTTTAGTCATTTAAAGGTACAGAGCCATACATAGCTAAAGGCTACTGAACTGGACGGCACAAAGTATCGATCTGACCAAGTCTCACTACAGTGCAACAGTATTCAAAATATTCCCATTTCTCTTCGGTTGAGAACCCAAGTCTTTAAGCCTGCTTGCAAAGGCTGTATGATTCATCTTCCATGGAAATCCAGGATGAGTCTGCCCCATCTCCACCTCACCCTCATGTGCACCAGGGCCTCTGGCATCCCTCCACTTTCTAAACCATGCTATGTTCCTTTCCTGCCTAGGGCCCTCACTCATAATATACTCTCCGTGGAATTTCCTCCTGCATGTACCTTAGCCCACACGTGAGTATCCTTCTCCTTCAGGGAAGCCTTCTCCACCCATCAGTTTCTATGATCTCTCCTGGACCTGCTCATATCATCCTGTTTTCCTTCCTGTCCCTCCAGAACCACACTGTGAAATTATATATTTAATCTTCTCATTTTCCGATTAAAGCTTTTCTCCCTCTATTAGTTTCCGATTGCTGCATAACAAGCTATCACAAACTTAGTGGCTTAAAATAACACAAGTTTATTTTCCTACAAATCTGAAATGGACCCACAGGACTGTGCTCCTTCTGGAGGCCTTCTGGAGGGAGAACTCATTTGCTTACACCTCCCAGCTTCTACAAACCACCAGCCTTCTTTGGTTTGCTGCCCCTTCTCCATATTCAAAGCCTCCGACCCTCTGCTCACCTCTTTCATCAAGGACCCTTGTGATAACATTGTGTCCACCTGCATAATCCAGGTTAAGCTCCTCATCTCAAAGTCCTTCACATCTGAAAATTTATTTTTGTCGTGTAAGGAAATATCTTTAGAACTACTGGGGATTACGATCTGGACACTTTGAGGGATCATTATTCTGCAAACCACACTTCCCAACTTTATTATATATCTTGCAAGAGCAAGGACTACCATTGCCAAGTACGGTATCTAGCACTTATGTGTGTGTGTGTGTGTGTGTGTGTGTGTGTGCGCGCGCGCGCGCGTATGTATTCAATAAATGAACAAACAATACAATCTCTTTATCAGAAACCACCTTGCAGAAGAAACCACATACCCACAGTTTACCAAGCAACCATGTAGCCCATACATTTTTGGACACTACAATTATCACTCTTCTTACACCAACTGTAAAGAGAGGTGGGACTACAGGCCCTAACTAGCCTGTCCTCTTTGTGAGCTTTACGAATATGTCTCACTGGGCTCTGGCCTGCCTTCTCTTTCCATTTCACCAGGCTTGTTCAGCATCACTGTTGCCAGTTCTGACTGCTAACTCACACCTTGAATTGATCATATCCTTTAATTAGAAGAGAGATGTCACTTGAACAGGAATCCAGGCAAATCTAGGCAAATACCTTGATAGTGACCACAGTATTTGGTCTGACCCCAGAGAAGCACTTTCAAAAGTTGTTTTATTTTTTTTCTCTGAGGATGTTGTGTGGAACAGCAGACCTTAATAAGTTTCCACAAGCCACAGGGACCATTTTTAAGATCATGGGTTCATATACATAGAAGCACACACACATGTATATTTCTGTATAATCTGTTTTTTTAAGGCATACAACAAAAATCTAATGCTGACAGCTGTTCCCCCATCAGTAAATTTCAATATATATGTTTTTTCATAAATCATGCATCATTCAAGAATGTTTTGGAGCTGAATGGGCATTAAAATAATCAAATCCGACTGGGTGTGGTGGCTCACGCCTGTAATCCCAGCACTTTGGGAGGCTGGGGCGGGCAGATCACGAGGTCAGGAGATGGAGACCATCCTGGACAACATGGTGAAACCCCATCTCTACTAGAAATACAAATATTAGCTGGGTGTGGTGGCACATGTCTGTAATCCAAGCTAGCTGGGAGGTGAGGCAGGACAATCACTTGAACCAGGGAGTCAGAGATTGCAGTGAGCTGAGACTGCACCACTGCACTGTAGCCTAGAGACAGAGTGAGACTCTGTCTCACCAAAAAAAAAAAAAAAATCAACAAATCCAATGCCCTGATGTCTCTAGCCCCTTCATTCTCACTGAGGAATCTGGGGCCCAGAGCATGGAATTAGTTCCAGGCCTACCCAGGTGCTGGTAGCAAGGAATGCTTTGATCCCTAGGTCTGTGCTTTTTCAATAGTCACACTTTCTAGAAATATTTCCTAGAACTTTATTCCTTAGGTTTCTCATATTGTGATACTGCTGTGAATGTGGATTTACAGTCTAACAAATCTAGATGAAAACCTTGGCCCTGTTCACTTCCGGTGTTTCTGGCACTGACCAAGTTAACTTCTCTGACCACTTTTTCTTCTTGTGTAAAAGAAAAGAGAGGGGGCCAGGTGCAGTGGCTCCTAGCACTGCAATCCTAGTAGTTTGGGAGGCCAAGGCAGGTGCATCCTTTGAGGTCAGGGGTTCAAGATCAGCCTGGCCAACACGGTGAAACCCCATCGCTACTAAAAATACAAAAATGAGCTGGACATGGTGGTGCATGCTTGTAATCCCAGCTACTCAGGAGGCTAAGGCAGGAGAATCTCTTGAAGCCAGGAGCCGGAGGTTGCAGTGAGCAGAGATCATGCCACTGCACTCCAGGCTGGGCAACAGAGTGAGAAAAGGAAAAGGGGAGGCGGGGGGAGGGAGAAAAAAGAAAAGAGAGGGAGAGAATATTAGCTTTCTCATGTGGTTGTTGTCAGGATTAAATGAGACAATGCTTACAGAATCACATTTTACTGTATTTACCATCATACTGACAGAGCATTCTGTCTCTCTCCCCTCCTTCCTTCCCCTTTGTGTCTGCCTCTATGGAGACCTGTTCTTCTCTCTGCAATTTGTCAATTCATCCCCACAATACTTGTAGCTGGATCTTGATACTTGATACTTATCAAGGGCTACCATGAGTCAGACACTCTGCCAGCGCTGGGCACAGAAGGAAGGAGGCAGCCTTGTCGAGGACCTCATGGTGCTTAGAGTCTAGAGAAATGTCCAGAGAAGTCAACAAGTGAGGAGGTGCTCATGGGTCAGGGTGATTCAGGAGGCACAGCTGGGCCATAGGAGAAAGAACCCTGCCCAACTTTGGCACCAGATGGTATCTAGTAATAAAAGTGGCATCTGTGCTGAGACCTATGGAACGTGTAGGCATTAGTGAAGAACAGGAGAAAGTTCCCGCCAATGGGACAGGCATGAATGAAAACCAGGAGGTGAATGGTATGGACCACAGAAGGGTGGACGGAGGTGAATTGTGGCTGGATCTCGTGTTGTGGCGTGCGGCTACAAGTCAAGACTCAGAGTGGGCAGAGGAGAATGCAGCAGGACTGAGAGGCCAGGCAGGCAGTAGGGAAGGGAGGGATCCGTGTCCTCTGAGGTTGGTCCATTCCTGCACCTGACACTGAGCTGCGCCTTGAGAATGTGGCAGGGGAGGAAACAGAGCAGCTCCCTGATTCCATGGCCTTCCATTGTCTCAGGAAGAAACGAAGTAAGAGGCATGGCCAGCACATATGAGGAGCTCTGAGCATTTAGGAGTTACCAGGGAATTAAGTGTGAGCTCTGAGTCACAGACCGCCGCAGAGGCAGAGATTTCCAGTAGAGCCCAGCTCCCGGGGCTGCCCTGGCACGTCACAGTAGTCCGTGGGATGTGGGCTCCCCAGGCTCTTACATTAGTGCTCACAGAGTCAGGAATGTGAGCTTTTCAATAAAAGTGCAGGCAATGGGCCCAAAGGGAGCCCCGGCTCAAATGAGCTTTTATATTTTTATGTGGAACGTAATCAAGTTTAGCCATGATTGAGGCTGCCCGTTACTGCTATTAGAGCGTTTATGGTTCTAAGGGGGATATGAGACTTTGACAGTGCGTGCTTGCAACTAAAAGCAACAGGGTGTGCTGAGTCAAGAAGCCACCTTGAAATCCCAGGAACACATAGCTTGAGCTGATGTGCATTCTCTTTGAAAGCTTTGACTGAGAGGGCTGAGTATTCACAGGTTCCAGAGAGGGTGCTCTCAGGAGGGACAGTAGGATCATAAAAGTAATAACCATGTGTAGGTTCTCTGCATGCTTTATTTATCATCTTCAGGACCCCTACAAGGTCTTTCCCATTCATTGGGCAAATTTTCCATGCATTGAAACCCAGGCTCAGAGAGCTTAGTGGTTTCTCCCAGAGGGCATAGTCAGAAAGTATGTGAGTTTCTTGTGTCTGCTGTAACAAATCATCACAAATGGGGTAGCTTGAAATAACAGAAACTTATTCTTTCTCAGTTCTGGGGCCAGAAGTCCCAAATCAAGGTGTAGGCAGGGTTGGTTCCTTCTCGGACACTAAGGAAGAAATCATCCCTTAGCTCCCCCGGCTGCTGGCACTCCTCCGCATTCCTTGGCTTGTGGGTGCATCACCCTATCTCTGCCTCCCTCCTCACATGCCAGCCATCGAATTTAGAGCCCACCTTCATCTTGAGATTCTTAACTGACTATGTCTGCAAAGGCCCTCTTTCCAAATAAGGTTACATTTTGAAAATCTGGGTGAACATCAATTTGGGGAGGACGTTATTTAAGCATAACAGGAAGAAATGGAGACGGGGCTGAGCCAGGCCTCTCTGGGTGCAGCCACCCACACACGGGACATGTGGTTGTATGATGTTTCATTTGCTGACAGCACCTCTGGCTTCCCTGTGCTCCAGAGTCCCCTGCGGCTTTATCTTATTTCCTCACTGCAGGCTGGCTCCAAACCACTTCTGTCCAGTACAGACCAGGTCTCTACAAAACTCTCCTTAGCCAGGGATACAGAGAGCCCTGAAAGAGTCACGAAGCCCCCCCCAAAACCCTGAAGGGAAACACCATGGCGCAGGAAAGAAGAGAACCCCACTGCTCTTGGAATGTGACACAACAGCTAGTCTTAACACTCAGCGGCTGATAAGCTGGTAACTTTGGGAAAGTTCCTTCACCTCTCGGAGCCTCACTTTCCCTATCTGTAAATTGGGTACAAAATCCCTTAGGTATGCTTTTTGGGAATAAACAGGTTAAAGGGCATACAACTTCTGAAGGTTCCTGGCAAAGAGTAGGGGCTCATCAGATGTTTGCTGAATTTCAATCTACTTGCTTCTCTCAGTGACAGAGGAGGAAAGCAAGACCCCAAAAAGAGAAAGGGTATTTGAGCTCTGTCAAGTACAAGGTGATCTATGGGAGATGCTGTAGATATAACTGTACATCTGTCAGGGACAAGCATACATATATACAATGCATATACCCCAAATGTGTTTAAACATCATTAATGGAAATATGATGAATATGTGGAAACAGCTTTGTCTTATTTATCGACCCATCCATCCATCTATTCATTTGAGAGTCTATGCTATGCATCAGATCCCGTGTAAATGCTGCACTTACTTACAGTGAGTGCATTTAATCTTCATACCTAACCTTGAGGTCTCCATTTTTATATCCTACTGTACTGACAAATAAACACAACTTCCCCCAAGTTGAGTCACCCAGAAAGTGACTGGGGAGCACAGAGCATGAGCAGTTACCTCTTCATGGCTAAGGCAGGAAAAAGTTGAGGAGAAAGGTGGCATCTGAGTGGTGCCTTGGAAAAGCAGGAGCCACAGATCTCACAAATCATCTGTGGCTCACTATGAAGTAGAGGGAACATGGGAAGCAGAGCCAGATAAATTCAAGTTCATATTCTGACTCTGCTGATGGCTGGCTGTGTGACCTTGAGGTACTGACTATGCCTCTCTGAGCCTTTATATTTGCATCTGTTAAAAGTGGATGAGGCAGGATAAGGTGGTTCACACCTACAATCCCAGTGCTTTGGGAGGCTGAGGCTGAAGGATTGCTTGAGGCCAGGAATTTGAGGCCAGGCTGGGCAATGTGGCAAGACCCCATATCTATAAAACTTTTTTTTAAAGTTAGTGAGGACGGGGAATGGTGGTTCACACCTGTAGTCTTTGATACTAGCGGGGGCTGACACAGGAGGATCAATGGAGTCCAGCGGTTTAAGGCTGCAGTGAGCTGTGATCATACCACCGCACTCCAGCCTAGACAACAAAATAATATCCTGTCTCAACAGTAAAGGGGGTGATACGAGAACTCAGGGAATAAATGTAGCTAAAAAGATATAAGGATAGAAGACTGTTTGGCAGGACCAGTTAAAGCATAATATGATACTCGGGTGTACAACAGAAACGCACGTGTGTGTATGAAGAGACACGCGCAGAATGCCATTGCAGCACCATCCATACTAACTCCAGACGGAACTAACTCAAATGTTCACCTATGGTGAAAATGATACACTACGCCATATTCACATGATGGAATACATGAGCAAAGACAATGAACAAAGTACAACTAGAAGGAACAATATAACTGGATCTCACCAGTATAACATTCATCAAAAGGAGCCAGTACATACTGTACAATTCCATTTATGTAAATTTCAAACACAGGGGGAAACCGTGTAATATCAGGGGTTAGAACTGGAGTTAGTGGGCCAGACAGTCGCAGTGGTTCATGCCTATAATCCTAGCACCTTGGAAGGCCGAGATGGGTGGATCACTTGAGGTCAGGAGTTTGAGAACAGCCTGGCCAACATTGTGAAACCCCATTTCTACTAAAAATGCAAAAGTTAGCCACGCATGGTGGCACATGCCTGTAATCCTAGCTACTCAGGAGGCTGAGGCAGGAGGATCACTTCAACCCAGGAGGTAGAGGTTGCAGTGGGCTGAGATCACTCCAGCCTGGGTGACAGACTGAGACTCCATCCAAAAAAAAACAAGAGGAACTAGCGTTAAGTGGTGAGGGTAAGAGCGGAAGATGGTGAGACGTTGTACCTGGAGTGTGGTCCTCATTCTCTTTCTTGACCTGGGCACTGTTCCCAAGGAGTTATGTCTGTGAAATCCCTCGGCCTACGGAGTTATGATCTGTGAAATTTTTATACATATATACATGTAAAATATTTTAATAAAAGTTTTTTACTCATATGGCACAGCAGCTGGCTTGTAGAACGTTTTCAGCAAGTCTAAGTTTTCTTTTCTTGAATTATTCAATCACAATCTCTACAAGAAAAGAACCCTCCATCTACAAATGAGGTTCTTGGTGACCTCAAGCCACTGGGGCACTCACAATTTGGGGAGAGGAGCCATGCAGAGAGCCAGGAGGGCACAGAAGAAAGGTCAGAACATTGGAAAGGAGGAAGGGAGGCAGATAGGGGTCTTTTTCTTTTTCTTTCTTTCATTTTTTTTGAGACTAAGTTTTGCTCTTGTTGCCCAGACTGGAATACAATGGCACAATACAGCTCACTGCAACCTCCGCCTCCCGGGTTCAAGAGATTCTCCTGCCCTAGCCTCCTGAGTAGCTGGGATTATAGGCATGCGCTATCACGCCGGGCAAATTTTGTATTTTTGGTAGAGGCAGGGTTTCTCCATGTTGGTCAGTCTGGTCTCAAACTCCCAACCTCAGGTGATCCGCCCACCTTGGCCTCCCAAAGTGCTGGGATTACAGGTGTGAGTCACTGTGCCTGCCCGCAGGGGTCTTTTACATATCAGTTTCAGTCTCTGTGGGTTCCCAAAGCAGAGATTCCCTGATGACTATAAAAGTGGGTATCCATTCATGGTGCCATCTATTTTTTTTTTCAAAAGTTTTGAAAATCAACCTGGACTCCCAGCTGTATCATCCAAAATCTCTGCAGATATAGGCATTGCCCACCTGGCCAGCTTCCTCTCTGTTTCCCCTTTTTTTCATCCCCAGGTATTCAGTCACACTGACCTTTGCCTGGCTTCCACATCTCCAGATGTCAGCTTAAATAACAACCCCCCAGCCCACAGTAGCTTCCTCCTAAAGGGTTCTTTTTCTCCATCTGTGTCCTTTTGTCACTCTGGAATTGTCTCCGATTTTAATTCATTCACACTCATTTGTCTCTTTGCTTGTGTATTTTCTGCTTCTTCTTCTACCAAGTTCATGCTAACCATTGAGTGCACTATCACCCCTCTCTAGCGAATGCCAGCAAGCACCCTTCACACAGCAGCCTGGTCCAAGATACTCCTCGAATACATGGAATCAAAGCCATCTTAAGCTCGTTCACAGAAACATAATAGATTTTCTTCTCCCTCTTAGTGTTTAAACAGCAAGAGTATTTCACACCGGTAATTCCAGATTATATGGATCCTCAGTATCCTAAGTCATTGTAGAAGGGTGTTTGCAGTACAGGGATTTGAAACTATAACACAGGAGCCAGAAAAGATGTGAATGAATGACGGAGGGCCAGATATCGCAATAGGGAGTGGTGGGGACAGAGGCAACTGAAAAGCCAGCACAGGACCAAGCAGAATGCAGCAAGTGCCTGCCAGTTCTATCCAGCTGCCGCCATTTTAGAAGGTGGATGTCTTGTTTCCAGATCCCTCGGTTCTAAGACAGGACATCAAAGCCCCACTTTTTTTTTTTTTTTTAAGATGAAGTCTTGCTCCGTTGCCAGGCTGGAGTGCAATGACACAATCTCAGCTCACTGCAACCTCTAGCTCCTGGGTTCAAGCGATTCTTCTGCCTCAGCCTCCTGAGTAGCTGGGACCACAGGTGCATGCCACCACGCCCAGCTAATTTTTGTATTTTTAGTAGAGACAGGGTTCACCATGTGGGCCAGGATGGTCTCGATCTCTTGGTCTTGTGATCTGCCCACCTTGGCCTCCCACAGTGCTGGGATTACAGGCATGAGCCACCGCGCCCAGTCAAAACCTGATATTTTTAATGTCAACTTTACCAGTGTTTTAATATTGGTAATACATTTAACATTTCTTAACAAGTGTCTAGCCAGCTTTTGGCAAACTATTTCTGCCTGCAGCTGACATCCTCCATGCTGACCCTCACCAAACATTTTAGAAAAGGTAGACAGGCCTTCAGAGAAGGGAGATGGCTCAGCACACGTCACATGGCGAGGATGGGGCAAGGCGAGGACTGGCAAACTCAAGCTCGGAGCTCAACGCAGTTTCCACTTCACCCAGGATGAGAAACACCTCTGTGCACACATCTGACTTAATTGAGATAAACCAGCCGTCATAAAGTTAAATTATGTCTCAAATTAAATACATATATGGAGAAGATCCTGTGTGCCTCTCTTTATTAGCATTACTTGAAAGCCTACAGCTCAGTCGTAAGAGCCCATCACAACAATCTTAGGGAAGAGGAGGAAGGCTACGTTCACATTTGACATTAATTTCCAGCCGACCTGGGCTCAGGGCGTCCCCACAAGGTGCCCTGTTGGAAAATGTTCCATTGTAAAGACCTGAGCCCTCACTGCTTGCAGCAGCCCCTTTTTAATTCTGTCTCAGCCGCTCGGGCCTAACTCTGTTATAGAAAAAGTAATCGTAAATCTGCATGAAGTTTCTGATGATTAGTTTGGGTTGGAATTGGGCCAAAGAGTCATACTTTTGCCAATTCCATATGTACACGTGGGTTCTTTCAAGAAAGAATTTGTTAATCCTTCCCACTAGGCTGAGGATAAAAACTTCAGGGGTCTCATGGAGGAGACAGTCTCCCTAACTTTACTTCTATGTGGAGAGGGTGTGCAAGGACCAGCCACCTTAGTAAATGCTCTAATGACAATCCTGCCTCACTTTATCCTCACTGTGGCACAGAGGGACACAGATTATAAGTTTTTTAGACAGACAAGGAAGCTGAGACTAATTCTCAGTAACAGGCCTAAGCGTATGCAACTAGAAATATGTTACACTTGAGTCTGAACCTGTCCTCCCTGATTGCAAAGTCCCTTTGCACAGGCATGCAGCTGACATGTACACATTATTCTGTACCAAATGATGCCAACGACTACATTTTACCAATTAGCTAGCGGTGAATGATCCACGTTGCTGACTATCATCTACCTGGTTTCCTTCCCCGTTCTTCTAAAAACTCGGATGATGTGCAGGGCATGATAGCAGTTGACTTAAAGAGGAGAAGGAAATAAATTAAAAAGAAAACATAAAAACCAACCAATGGTAAAAGTGGTTCCTATACTATTTAAAATAATACAAACTAAAGAACAAAATAATTTAAAAAGAAAAAAAAAGAAAAGCAAGACTTCCAAATTACAGGTATAAAGATGATTTTAAATTTCATTTAATTAACCAGTGCTCCATTCTGATGGTGAACAGTTGGTTTTTGATGGGTTACAATGACTTTAGGAATTGGAAGACAGTAAAAAAGCCATACGCTGAGGTCGAGAGTCCATGGCTGGGGTTTCAGGCAATCAGGGCTATACCTACTCACATCTCTCTCTAAATACATGTCATTTGGCACATTACCTCATCTGAACTTCTGTACCCAAAATAAGGAGAGCATCCACTGGTAACAGATGAAATTTCTAGTCCAGTCAGAAGCAGGACAAAAGAAGGCTTCAGAAGGGAATTCCCATATGCTTTAAATTGACCTCCTATTTGTACCTGTACCCAAGTACCCCCACCTTCTTCCTGCTAGTGGGACTTAGAGCCATGTCTACCTGATTTTGAAGTCCTGTAGGGTATGGGAATGGGAATTGGAAAATGTGACTGCTTTGGCAGTGTGGGTTTTGTCATTGCAAAAGGAAGCGAAACTTGCCATTCCAAATCTGAGACAGTTTGATTTTCAGGCATCTGAGTTCTCTCCTGATGGCTGTGGGATCTCTACACAGGAATCACTTAGAAGTTGTGGACATTTGTGGGAAAACACACACACACACGTGTGCTGCAAATTCTAGCAGAGAAAATGCAGTAACTCCACCCCTATTGCAAAGCATCTCTGGCCTAAGTTCATTTGGGTGACAATAAAGAATTGAGAATCAGGCAGACTTGGTGTCAAGTCGCTCACAGGAAGAAGTCAGAGTGTGTGGGTGCAGATGCAGGAGGGAAGGTCCTCTGCTGATGGTTTCAATTTTACTACTCAACGCGACAGTGGGAAACCAATGTGTTCCCGGGGACAGCACAGAGGCAAAGAGAGGAGACTGAGTTTAAAGAACAGAATGATTCATCTTTTCCAGCTGTTGTGTCCCCACCAGATGAAGGACAGAGAAGCAAATGTCACTGAGCAGGTTTCTGTCATCACGTATTTGGAGAGTTTTAAGAATCCTTTAGAGATCATCTTTCTTCATTTTTTACAAAGAGAAAACCAAGTCCTGAAGAGAGATTAAATGACCCCTCACTTCTTGGAACAGATTAAGGCAGTGGTTCTCAACTCGGGGCTGTTTTGTCCCCCATCACAACCCCTGCCCATCTCTAGAGGATACTTGACAATATTTGGAACATTTTTGTTGTCACAACTTGGGACGGGGGTGGGTAGAGGTACTGCAACCAGCATCTGGTGAGCAGGACCAAGGATGCTGCCAAACATTGTACAATGCGTACGACAGCGCCCACCACAAAGAAAAATCCAGCCCAAAGTGCTTCAAGAGGGCCCAAGTTAGAACACGCTGAATCAATGTGACATTTAACTTGTACACAACCATATTACCCTCTCTAAACAGCCTGTGCCCGTTGTCAACTAAAAATCTTTGAATACCTCCCCTCCCCAATTGCTTGTGACACCGTGGTCCTTAAATAATTGACTTCTCTGGAGCTTAACATGCACCCTGAGAGTTCTTGATCCCTACCTTGTAGAGTTAACAACCAATATTTGGAAACATGTGGGTGTCAGTACTGCCAAATAGAGATGCTTGGCTGAAGCGGGGAATAACAAAAGTTAAGTTTCCAAATAAAAGAACTCCCCCCAAAAAATGCTGATAGAAAAATGGAATCTTCAAGGGCATGTTATGAATGCAAATGAAGTGCGAGCTAAAATAAACTAGGTTGATCTCCCAACACAAATGGCAATTGCGGGTTGAATTTAGTTTAGGTATGCTGCAATTGTAGGTAAACACACTGAATGCTAATGGTTTTATAATAGTCTTATTAATTCACCCTTCATAGTTAATGTTTAAGATAAACTCTGTGTCTTTAGAGTAATTTATGCATTCCACTTTTAGAGAATTCCAAATGAATGAATATGAACCTAATGATTTTACACAAATGTTCTCCAAGGAGGGAGAGGAAAGTATGAACTGGGCAAAGGCTCCCCACTGCTTTATTCATAATGGATCAGCCAATTCATTCCTTATTAATTTAATGGAGTACAAGTAAGCAGCGTAACAGCTTGAGTTTAGGAGTGTTTCACAAATGGGGCTTTTTGTTTGTAATCGCTTAATCCTGCAGGCTAGGCCTCATAAATTGAATAAAAGAGGGAGCTGGGTTTTAATTAAGTCCAAAGAACGAAGCTGCATCAAAAACACAACCACCGCTGACAAACACAGGGGTGAAGTGTGTTTGGTTAATATCCCATGCTAACAGCATCCTGGCCCCGGGAGCCCTGACTGGAACCTTTTGATGTTGGGCTGGAGGGGAAATCTTGTCCTCGCCATGGGCTTGGATCCTGAAGGGCACTGAGAAGAAAGTCCATGTCTCTGAGCACTTGCCAGTCTTGGCCTCCCCACCAAGCTGATGTTCAAGCTTAAAAGACATTCCTGCCCCTGGTTTTACATCTGTCCACATCTGGCTGAGAAAAAGACTTCTGACCAGGAGCCCAGTTCAGGGGAAAAGTTAAGAATCCTTTCTCAGGAACGTGTGTGCCGTATTAGAAAGAATCTGGACTTCCAAGCCAGACATACTCAGATTGAAATCTCAGCTGCACAATATAACAGCTATACGTCCTTGAATAGGATGGAGATAATGCTTTGCTGGGTTACCACTAAGATAAAGTGAGCTTACGTGGTCAGGCACTTGGCAAAATGAGTGACTCATTGAGGATATTCACTGGAAGGCAGTTAGCATCATGGTGATCATCTCTTACCTAAAGTAGAAATGTCTTTTCATAAAAACTGCAATAATAAGCCAAACTGGAAAAAAAATTCTCCATGTTTTCCTATAAATTTTTTGAGAGACTTTTACTTACTGAAGCCTTCAGTGGATCACCCCACTTCTGCAAAACTCCACTCGTGGTTCTTTGTGGGAGATCTTGTCTGCCCCATGGCACCTGGGAAGGCAGAATAATGGCCCCCAAAAGAGCATACATCCTAATCCGTGGAACCTGTGAAAGAGTTACCTTGCCTACCAAAGAAGAAGACATTGCAGATGCAATTGAACTAAAGATATCCTGGTTTAGCTGAGTCATCCCAATACAATCACAATGATGACAGAAAAAGAATGAAAGGGACAGGAGAGTTCCTGTGAGAGGGACGGAGCGTAGGAAAGCCACCAATGCTGGCTTTGAAGTTGGAGGGAGAAACCATGAGCCAAGGAAAGCAGGCAGCCTCTAGACATCGGACAAGTCAAGGAAGCGGATTCCTCTGTAGAGGCTTCAGAAGGAACACAGTCCTACAGACACCTTGGTTTCAACCCCAGTGAGACTTGATTTGGGCTTCTGACTTCTAGAACTGAAAGATACATTTGCGTCATTTTAAGCCACAAAGTTTGTGGTAATTTGTGACAGCAGTCATGGGAAACTAATACAGTGCCCAGTCAGACCATCCAAACCCCAGGGGAAATGTACTCTGTTTCTTTGGAAGTGAGAATCTCTGTCTGATGAGTTCAGCTTTTTTTTTTTTTTTTTTTTTTTTTTTTTGAGATGGAGTTTTGCTCTTGTTGCCCAGGCTGGAGTGCAATGGCGCGATCTCGGCTCACCGCAACCTCCGCCTCCTGGGTTCAGGCAATTCTCCTGCCTCAGCCTCCCGAGTAGCTGGGATTACAGGCATGCCCAGCTGATTTTTTGTATTTTTAGTAGAGACAGGGTTTCACCATGTTGACCAGGATGGTCTTGATCTCTTGACCTCGTGATCCACCCGCCTTGGCCTCCCAAAGTGCTGGGATTACAGGCGTGAGCCACCGCGCCCAGCCTCAGCTTTATTCTTTAGCTGACATACCGATTATGATTTCTAGTTATGTAATTTAAGATTATGAATTCTCCATGACAAGCACGGAGACTACTATCAGGCTCTGTTCAGGCCAGAGTCTAGCACATGTTTAAGAAATTTTAGTGATTCAAGAGAAGAGCTAACCTGCAAATTTTCTGGGATTACGTATTCCTCGAAGAACGGATATCACTGTAACAGAAAGAGTTCCCCTCTTGATAAAAACAGCAGAAACGACAGCCGCAAAGATGCCTACCACAGTGAGGATGATGCGGACCACGTCATTCCCATTATTTATTTCTAATCCTCACAAAAGCTTCACATGGTAGGTATTCTGAATGCCTATTTTACTAATGAGCACACTGAGAGGTTAATAACTTGCTGAATCAAGATCCATACTCAGTGTCTTTGGGTCCCAAAGACCCAAAGGAAAAGTTCTTTGGGTGGAAAAGTCCTTGACTTTTTCACTTCCCAGAAAACTTGAGAATAGATGTTAGTTTTGCATAAAGTCATTTTAACTATTTTTGTATGATTATGACATTCTCCTCATTACAATTTTAGGAAAAGTGTTAAGAAAAAAGATAAGGAACATTATTTTAAATTCTGCCGAACAAAGATAACACTCTCCCTTCCTTTTTGATAGGAACCAGGCAGAGGACTAGAGTCCACATGCTGAACCACTTAAATACACATAGCATCAGACACAAGTAGGCTAAGGAGACAAGGCTTTGGTTGGGCAGGCATGGAGGCTAAGAGAGTTAAGAGAATTCTCCTCGCCTAGCACAGGCCCAAGCTGCATCATATCCAGATGAAATGAAAAAGTCTTTTTGGCCGGGCACGGTGGATTATGCCTGTAATCCCAGCACTTTGGGAGGCCGAGGTGGGCAGATCACCTGAGGTCGATAGTTTGAGATCAGCCTGACCAACAAGGAGACACCCCGTCTCTACTAAAAATACAAAATACTAAAGCTGCACCTACAGGCGTGGTGGCACCTGCCTATAGGCCTAGCTTCTCAGGAGAATCGCTTCAACCTGGGAGGCAGAGGTTGCAGTGAGCCGAGATCACGCCATTGCATTCTAGCCTGGGTGACAACAGTGAGACTCCATCTCAAAAAAAAAAAAAAAGTCTTTTCTTCCAATCAAGCCAGCAGGAGAGTGAGGGTCCATGGTACCTGGGGACAATGCACCATGCTTATACCCTCTCTAGCCACATGTATGCTACTGCAGAATTGGCAAAGACAGGCACATTCCCATAGATGTGGCATATACACAGACTGATGCCTGGAAGCCACAAGCCCCTCCAAGGCTTTCCTGGGCTGAGCCTGATTTAGGAGCTGGGCGCCCATGCCTGACTCAAGCCCAGGATCTGGGCTGAACAGCCTCTTCTGCATTTTCTGACCTGAGACGTCTACTGTGTGCCCACTCTAGGCTTCTCATGACTCCTGCCAGTCTTTTCATGGGTGGAGGCTTTGAGTGGTCCTCAGAACCAGGAGAGCAAAGAGTGACTTATACAGGATCAGAATAACCATGCAGCTTCATCCCAGGAGCTGTGTGCTCAGGGGGTGATTAAATGTGCTGTTTACTTCGTATCCTCAGCTGTCTACTCAGAGTTCTTTTATTAAAGTTTGTGTAGTGCTTCCTAGTCATTAAAACAGCATTTGGTAAATGGGCTTACTTTCAGAAGCTGAGATACCCAGAAGCATGGTGGCGCCTGTCTGGGGTGGAGACACTTGAGGCATTATTTACAGACTTACGCGTCCAACAAGCAAAGCTGACACTCCTCTCCTATCCCAGCGTGCAGCCCTTTATAGTCATCAGTCTGTGGGAGAGATCTCTTTTGCACATAAAAGCATCCCACAGCACTGTGATCACACTAGAGAATGGGATAAAGAGAAGGAAGGAAGATTGTGACAAAGAGAAGGAGAGAAGCATTGCTGAGCGCCTTCTATGTGCTGTTTGCTCTGCTGAGCTTCAAGTTCTTCACATACAAAGGGGGAGAACCGTGATTCACAGGGTTCTTAATAATGAAGGTAAGGATACCCATGCCGATAACAATGGTCAGATAGTCTGCTCTCTGGACACTGTGCTAATGCTTTCTGTGCATTTTCTTACCTAAACCTTACAACATCCAGGAGGGACAGGTACTATTTTACAGAGGAGAAGACTGAGGAACAGAGTTTAAGGGAATTTCCCAAGATTGCCAAGCTACTGAAGGTCACAGACACTATTTTGTCCTTGAGTGGTTAGTCTTCTCGGCCCCATTGGCTTAACCTCTGTGGTATCTTCTTCCCATTTCGCAGGCATCACGTGTCCCACCATTTGGGATAATAGAGGAAAATGCCTAATACTGTCTTCCCACTTCAAAGCAGCACTATGAAAGGAGACAAACAGTTCATCTAACTGGAGAGGGCAGAGAAGGCTTCCTAGAAGAGGTGGTCCCTCTAGGTCCTTGCTTTTTCTACAAGCACTCCTGTAGGCCTAGCTTTGGGGGTTGGGAGGGGGCGTGCAGGTGCCAGACTGAAAAAGTACTTCTGTTCCTTCCTACAAAGAGAAGAGAAAGGGGCCCAGGGAGAAACAAACATACAGGTGCCCCTCTCCAGCTTTCAGTATCCGAAGGCTGATTTCGAACACGTTACGGCCATTTGGGGCCGTGCCTAGAGGAAGAGAATATTGGAACCATTCTCTTCTCTTCTTGTGCCATCACTTTTAGAAGCAGCTTGGGAAGAAAGTTTAATCAAAGTGGTTTTCAGACAGTGACATCCCTGAGTCAGGCCCCCACACCTGTGAAGGCCACTGTGTTCAGATTCCTATAATATCTCTTATGCAGATATTCTACAGAATACAGATAGATAGGTATATGTTGAAAAATACCAACTCTGAGAATGAATCTCTCTCTGATAACTGTTGAAAAGCCTCTTTTATTAAGAGCAAATCCTTTTGTTTTGTCTTGCCCCTCCAACAACAACAACAAAATTTTTAAAAAGAATAGGAATCCCTATTGGCCTTCATTCAAATGCACATTTTTAAACCTAGGACTTCCTTCCTTATCCAAGCAACGGCTTTCAGACAGATTATAAGATCTTGTACCAAATTAAGCAAAATATTAGGAGAATAAGGACACACTGAGAAAACATGTGCTGCCTCTTTAATATCTCGGGTTTTCTTTAAACATAAAATTATAGCACAATGCACAAAAGGACGGCAGCACTATCCTTTATCGCAATACCCAGCCAACTTTAACTCGTCTCAAGTGTTATTATAAGAAACAGAATTTACTGCTATGGACTTCTCTTCAATACCACTCCTTCCCTGTTTAATGAAATGTCATTATTCCAATACAAACTCTTTCTTTTTGCAGCCTGTTCCCCCCCACCCAACCACTATATTTCATTTCCTGTAGTTACGTGATATTATTGCCTTTTTTCCACAGCTATTGATTTAGGTGTGTATGGTTATTACAATGCAAAATAAAACAGCTCCCCCATCCATTCTACCTTGTACCACTGAACATTAACTTAATTTGTTTCAAATCTGCATTTGATTTGGCAAGGAAACCATTTATCTTTATAAAGAAAGCCCTCATAAAATAGAGAGTTTAGGAGATCACTGCTTTAAAAATTTAATAGCCTTGTGTCTTATACACTAGAAAAATGAATTAAACCTTCAAATAGTATGTGTCTCAATGTAACCTTTTTGCATTTCATACTATGTTTAATTTATTATATTCTGGAGGAGGAAAGAAGTTAGAGGACAGATCGCAGCATGTGGCTTGCTTGGGCATTGCATGAATAAAGTCAAGGTTTACCACTCATAAGCACTGTGATTCACTAAGAATTCTGGTTCATCTCATGCTGAAGTTGACGTTACAATTTCAGTTGCTGCGAGAATGGGTTTCATCCTGGTTTTTCCCACAGTAAAAGAAGGGGCCGTCTCCCTGGAACACTTGATGTGCAGTCTGGGGACAGGGGGAAGGAAGTGGGAAAGTAGAGCTAATGAAGTTATAATGATGCTTTTAAAAGATTTAAAAATAAGAAAATGCTCCACTCAGAGGTAGCAGAGTGCCTCTAGGAAGGTGGGAAACAATGTCTGAGCTTAGGTCTCAGGACCAGAAGAATGCCAAAAATAGCATCATGTGTATCCCGTAAATACATACTGCTAATATATACTCATAACTAAAAACAAAAAATTTAAAAAGAAAAAAAATTAAAAAGGAAGAACTGAGGCTCCAGCCCGTGCTACCTCTTTTAATTGTAGGCCTCCTTTTCTTTCTTGCCGCCTCCATCTATGGCATGTGTGGTTAACACAGGTTAGTGGAAGATCAAGTTTAAAGAATAGAAAATTATTTACTTGACAAATTTCAGTGAAAGAAGAAAATAGTTCAGTTCATACTTTGAAGAGTATAGGGTGAGTCCACCATCATCACCAACATCACAGTCATCACCCCCAGGACTAGGACTATCACCATCACTGCCACCACCCCAGCATCACCATCATCACCAACCCCATCCTCACCAACTCTATCGTCATCACCATCATCACCAACATCATCACCATCATCACCACCATCACAGTCATCACCCCCAGGACTATGACTATCACCATCATTGTCACCACCCCAGCATCACCATCGTCACCAACCCCATCCTCACCAACTCTATCATCACCATCATCACGACTATCACCATCATCACCACCATCACAGTCATCACCCCCAGGACTAGGACTATCACCATCACTGTCACCACCCCAGCATCACCATCGTCACCAACCCCATCCTTACCAACTCTATCATCATCACCATTATCAACACCATCATTACCACCAGAGATACCACCACCGCTACCATCCCCATCACCAACCCACCACTACCACTATCACCATCACCAACCCACCACTACCACTATCACCATCACCATCATCAACACCAGAACCAGCACCATCACCATCAGCGCTACCATCATTATCGCCACCATCACCACCATTAATAACATAGATACTTTTATATATCCAATAAGCTAAACTCTCTCCTTCAAAAATTCAAAAATGTTGAATTGTAGGTATCCATCGCTTTTTGCCAGAGAACTCTGGAAGGTACAGGAATGGAAAGTGAGTTGCATGATGTTATAAAGCAAGAGAAGCCAAGATGTGAATCCAGGTGTTTCACAGTCCCAAACCATGTTGCATTTTTTTGTGTGTTTTCACTAAACCACTTCAGCCCAAGATAATCACTTATTATTTAGGACACTTTTCCTTTTCCAAGAACTCATATGCTTAACTATTATGATAAAGTTTGAAACATAATCTAATGAACTGGTCATCCTCGTAGAAAGGGTGAAAGGTCCCAGTGACTTGGCTAGAGAATGGTTCAGAGGAATGCCTCTCTGTCTCTTCCAATCACTGAGGACTTCCAATGTTGTTCTGGCAGACTACAGTGCCTCCTCGCTTTGTATTGGCTTCCCTATTCTTTACTCACCTCTTCTTAAGCCCTTCTTTCTCCAGCTGGGCACTCCTGATTATGCCATCTCTAGCAAATCTCATTTTTTTTTTTGTCACAGTAAGTATTTGTAATAAACAGCCAGCATTTATCTTATGCTTGCTATGTGGCAGGCTTTGTGTTAAGGTCTTCCCATGGATTATCTCATTTAATTTTTACATTTCTGTAAATTGGTATATCGTTATGCTAATTTTAAAGATGATTAAACAGAGGCTGAAAGAGATTAAACAACTTGCCTGAGGTCACACATGTAGACTCGGGAACTGAACCTTAAATTCTGTCTCCCTGCTTATCCCCCTGTACTCTGAGTGCTCTGTTCCTTGCAGTTTGGCACCAAATTGCATTCTGTACCTTTTTCACCATAGGACCTCACCCAACCTGTAAGAGCCCCCAACAGCACAGAGAAGAATATTAGGGATGTGGGTGCTGTTACATGCATTTGTGTTTCTTGATTGACAATACCCATCAGCCAGACAACCAGAAACACACCTGTAAAACAGTTAGGTTTATTGGCTTGTTGGAATTTGAGAAAACCACACCAAAGCGAGCCATGTGTCATCTTGGTAACAAGGTGCTAGAAAGAACTTGCAGGATTTGGGATTGTATGAGGTGATTTTCAAGCAGATTTAAGGAAGCGAAAGTTTGTTCTAGATTGGGTACTGAGAGTAAGTGGAGGCAATTCTGTGATTGTGTATCTTAGCACACTGACCTATAGGGAGGGCAGACGACTGTGAGGCTTCAGCTGTGATTGGTAAGGAAGCTGCAGTCACCATATTATCTAGGAATGTGGGATGGTTGGCATTTTGATGGTTGGTACTTTATGTTGTATTTCTGAACAACACTCATGTTTTGTGCTGAGACATGATTACAGACTGGTCTTGTTTTTGCCTGACTCTGTCATGGTCACAGAGTACCCTATGTGACACTGGAGTTTTCATGTGCAACAGAAGAACACCAGGGCTGCTGTGAGGGTCAGGCCAATTCCCAAAATTACAAAGCTTTTTACAGTTAGATCAGCTCTTAGCTGTTAGCAGCCACTTTTTTCTTTCTCAATGTATTGTTGTTTCTCAGGAAAATGTCCCTGCCTGGAGCTCGAAACCAGTGAGAAAGTTTTCAAAGTACACTTAACACAGAAGTTAAGGAAGGATCCAGGCTCACCAATAACCATGGACTAACCCCTCCAAGTTTACGCTGAGATCTACTTCCAAACACAGGTATTACAGGCATTGGGAGCAGAAAAGTTTCGTGGTCAAGAAAAAACACCCATAGAGTGTCTGGATTCCTATTTTACCTTCAGTAGATATTAGTTCTATGATCTCAGGGACATATCTTACTCTCTGAGCTACCATTTCGTCATCAGGTGGAAGGAAGAGAATAATACTGCCTTTGTCATAGGGTTGCCATGAGAATCTATGAAATAATGTATAAAAAGTGCTTACCGAGTGACAGACACATAGTAATCCTGAGTAAACGGTAACCAACATGACTTCTTTTGCTACCCTCTTTGCTTACAAAGCTACTGAAACATTGGTCTTCTTTCTTTCCTTTAAACGTGCCAAGAGCCCT
Organism: Sapajus apella; assembly: GCF_009761245.1. NCBI lineage: Eukaryota > Metazoa > Chordata > Mammalia > Primates > Cebidae > Sapajus > Sapajus apella. The sequence goes on from NW_022436955.1 coordinate 23,585,510, forward strand.
TGCTCTTCTTGGTGTCTTTAGATGGTGAACTCTGCCCCATATATCCTTATAACTGTGTGATGCACAGAATAATGGTCCCCAAAGATGTCCACGTCCTGACCCCCAGAACCTAAAAAAATACCCATAGTGTTTAGATTCGTATTTTGCCTTTACTAGATATTAGTTATGTGATCTCAGGGACATAGCTTAGGCTCTGAGCTACCATTTTCCCATCAGGTAGAAGGAAGAGAATAATACCGCCTTGTCACAGGGTTGCCGTGAGAATCGATGAAATAATATATAGAAAAAGAGACTTTTCACATAGAAAAAGAGACTTTGCAAATATGAATGAGAGAAAGTGAGATAAAGACCTGAAGATAAGATTAGCTTGGTTTATTCAAGTAGGTTTAATGTAGTTAGTCATAAGACTCCTTAAAAGTCAACATGAGAGCGGAAGGGTCAGGAAGATAGATGTGAGAAGGACTAGACCCACCATTGCTGGGTTTAAGCATGGAGGAAGGGGCAACAAGCCAAGGACTGTGGGTGGTCGCCAGAAGCTCAAACAGGCAAGGAAATGAATTCTCCCCTGGAGACTCCATAAAAAAAAATCATTTCCCCGATAACATTTGGATTTGGACCTAGTGAGACCTATGTCTGACCAACAGAACTATCAGCATTGTCTTAAGCCATCATGTTTACGATATTTGTTACAGCAGCCAATATAAAACTGAATCCTTCCTGCTCAAATCAGCAGCAAATGTCTCTACTCAAGTTCCTGACTATTCAATCTAAACTGCACATCCCTTCCCTGCTCCCCAGACACTGTCCAAGTCTCTCATTCTGGTTTTCACTTGGTGCTTACTGCTCTTTGCAATTACCTTCCAAGGTATTTACATGTATAGTCAGGTTGGAATATGGAGTGTGAGATCTCTTCCTCTGAATATTTGAAGGGCTGCCAAACAGAAAAGGATTAGAGCTATTCTATGTGGCTTCAAGGACACTGAGACAACCCTTCCATTTGCATAATACATTCCCATAATTTACTCATTTAATCCTCAAAACAACCCCATGTGGTTGCCATAAAATCACAGGAATCTATGATTGGGAGGGGATAAGTGCCTTGCCCAATTCACACAGTTCAAAAGTGGCATGATCAAACCTCAAACCCAATCCTCTTTACTGAATGTCCTGGGCTTGTTCCATTATGCTTAATTACCTGTAGCATTCATTCAACCAAAGTGGACTCTGCCTGTGCTATAGATCTTGTACTCTGCTTGGCTCTGAGAATTCAAAGACAAAACAAACCTGCCTTTAAGAAATTTATGGTCTAGTGGTAGAAATGCAAAACTTGCCCCTTGAGATCTGACATGATAGAGGCTACAGGAGAGATGTGAGATAATGTACAAGAGTACAAAGAAAAGGGAGCCAGTCCCAAGGGGAGGCGATACATGAGACAGAGAACACCAGACCTGGATGGAGAGACAGTATAGAGAGATCATAGTTGGTTGAGTGTAATAAAGAACTTCCCACCAAATTCGCCAAATATAGAAACCTCATTTATTCCAGTATCATCGGAGAAGAAATTTAATAGATTAATTTTTATTTTACTTTAAGTTCTGGGGTACATGTGCAGATATTGTAGGATTTTTACATAGGTATACACATGCCATGGTGGTTTGCTGCCTCCATCCTCCTGTCACCTACATTAGGTATTCTCCTAATGTTATCCCTCCCCAATCACTCTACATCCTGCTATCCCTCCCTTTGCCCCCCCACCCAACCCCCAACAGACCGTGGTGTGTGCTATTCCCCACCCTGTGTCCATGTGTTCTCACTGTTCAACACCCACTTACCCACTTATGAGTAAGAACATGTAGTGTTTGGTTTTCTGTTCTTGTGTCAGTTTGCTGATAATGATGGTTTCCAGATTCATCCATGTCCCAAAAAAGGACATGAACTCATCCTTTTTTATGGCTGCGTAGTATTCCATGGTTTTCTGTGCCACATTTTCTTTATCCAGTCTATCTTTGATGGGCATTTGCAGTGGTTCCAAGTCTTCCCTATTGTAAACAGTGCGGCAATGAACATACACGTGTATGTGTCTTTGTAACAGATTGATTTATAATCCTTTGGGTATATACCCAGTAATGGGATTGCTGGGTCAAATGGTATTTCTATTTCTAGGTCCTTGAGGAATCGCCACACTGTCTTCCACAATGGTTGCACTAATTTACACTCCACCAACAGTGTAAAAGCGTTTCTATTTCTCCACATCCTCTCCAGCATCTGTTGTCTCCAAATTTTTTAATGATTGCCATTCTAACTGGTGTGAGATGGTATCTCAATGTGGTTTTGATTTGCATTTCTCTCATGGCCAGTGATGATGAGCATTTTGTCATGTTTCTTGGCCACACAAATGTCTTCTTTTGAAAAGTGTCTGTTCATATCTTTCACCCACTTTTTGACAGAGTTGTTTTTTTCTTGTATATTTGTTTTAGTTCTTTGTAGAGTCTGGATATCCCTTTGTCAGTTGGATAGCTTGCAAAAAATTTCTCCCAGTATATTGATTGCTGGTTCATTCTAATGATTGTTTCTTTTGCTGTGCAGAAGCTCTGGAGTTTAACTGGATCCCATTTGTCTATTTTGGCTTTGTTGCCAATGCTTTTGGTGTTTTAGTCATGAAGTCCTTGCCTATGCCTATGTCCTGAATGATATCACCTAGGTTTTCTTCTCGGGTTTTTTTATGGTGTTAGGTCTTATGTTTAAATATTTAATCTATCTCGAGTTAATTTTTGTATAAGGTGTAAGGAAGGGGTCCAGTTTCAGCTTTCTGCATATGGCTAGCCAGTTTTCCCAGTACCATTTATTAAATAGTGAATCCTTTGTCCATTGCCTGTTTTTTTCAGGTTTGTCAAAGATCAAATGGTTGTAGATGTGTAGTGTTACTTCCGAGGCCTCTCTTCTGTCCCATTGGTCTATATCTCTGTTTTGGTATCAGTACCATGCTGTTTTAATTACGGTAGCCTTGAGGCTACCGTATAGTTTGAATTCAGGTAGTATGATGCCTCCAGATTTTTTCTTTTTGCTTAGGATGGTCTTGGCTATGTGGGCTCTTTTTGGGTTCCACATGAAGTTTAAGATGTTTTTTTCCAGTTCTGTGAAGAAGGTCAATGGTAGCTTGATGGGGATAGCATTGAATCTATAAATTACTTTGGGCAGTATAGCCATTTTCATGATATTGATTCTTCCTAACCATAAGCATGAAATGTTTTTCCATCTGTTTGTGTCCTTTCTTATTTACTTGAGCAGTAGTTTGTAGTTCCCCTTGAAGAGGTCCTTGACGTCCCTTGTTAGTTGTATTCCTAGGTGTTTTATTCTCTTTGTAGCAATTGTGAATGGGAATTCACTCATGATTTAGCTCTCTGTCTGTTATTGGTGTATAGGAATGTTTGTGATTTTTGCACGTTGATTTTGTATCCTGAGACTTTGCCAAAGTTGCTTATCATTTTAAGATTAAGCTGCATGGCCAGAAAAACTCTAGGTACTAGCTGAAAGACTGAATTTAGTGGCTCCTTAACTTTTTTCCTAAATTTTGTATGAGATCTTGGCTTTTCCATTAATTATTTGATGATTTACATAATTCAATTCTATTTCACAAGTATTTGGTGGGTACCAATAAGCTTCAGCCCCTAAGAACTCAACGACTGTGCTTGAAAATATCTCAGCCCAAGGAAAGAAAGGCATATGAGCCACCACCACATTTTTAAAAATACATAAAACCCTGGAAGTATATGCTTACTAGGTTGCTCTTTTTTTTCAATTACAAAGAATTTTCTACCAGGAGTTTCTTGTCTTCACAAATGACCCTAGAAGGTAGGCTGTTACCTTTTGAATATTCATTTACTCATTTAATCCACAAATACTCATGGAGTTCCATGCCTCTGTTAGTTGCTGAAAACTTCTTCAACCCAACAAAGGCCTTCCTAACTCAAATGCAAGTAATCACTGCCAATTAGCCCTGAAGGGTCATGATGGTGTCTGGCATCCTTGGACCATTGTCATGGAAATGAAAAGGGAATCTAGAAGTTTGGCCCATTACTTCTTAGGAAAATCTTCAATAAAAGCTTTCAACAGGCAATAAAATGAAATGATAATAATAAATAGGAACGTTTTACTACACAGTAGATACTTGGGGTAGACATAATGATGCTCTAAAGATGCCAACAGTCTAATTCCAAGAACCTGTGAATATGCTACTTTATGTGGCAAAAAGGGGAGCTTTGCAGTATGATTATGTTAAGGATCTTATAATGGGGAGATTCCCCAGGTTATTCAGCGTATTCAGTGTAATCACAAGGATCCTTACAACAGGGAGACAGGAGAATAAGAGTTAGAGGGAGGTTTGAAGAAGCTCTGCTTCTGGCTTTGAAGATGTAAGAGGGGGCCATGAGTCAAGGAGTGCAGATGGCTTCTAGAAGCTGGAAAAGGCAAAAAAAAAAAAAAAAAAAAAAAAAAAAAACAGTGATTCTCTCCTGGAACCTCTGGAAGATTGCAGCTCTGACAATACCTTAATTTTAGGATTTGTGACCTCCAGAATGGAGACATTTTTGTTTTTTACATACTGAAGTTTGTGGTCATTTATTACAGCACCAATAGGAAAATAATACAATGCAATGGTCTGAGACGTGTCCATATCAAGCAATTTACGTTCACATACTTAAAAAGAAATACTCATTGAGTAAGATATTCTAGGAACTATGCCAGGTTCTAAGGATACCACAGCAGCCCAGTTTCGGTGGTTGCTTGCAAGGAGTTTGTACAATCTCATGAGTAGTACATTTTAAAACAGCCCAATAAGCTTGGCATTGCTACCTCCATTCTAGTAATAAGAGACTGAAGGCACAGGCTGGGCACAGTTGTTCACGTCTGTAATTCTAGCACTTTGGGAGATCAAGGCAGGTGGATCACCTGAGGTCAGGAATTTCAGACCAGCCTGGCCAACATGGTGACTCCATCTCTACTAAAAATACAAAATTAGGTGGGCACCATGGCACATGCCTATAATTCCAGCTACTTGGGAGGCTGAGGCAGGAGAATTGCTTGAATCCAGTAGGCAGAGGTTGCAGTGAGCCAAGATGATGCCATTGCACCCCAGCCTGGGCGACAAAAGCAAATCTCCATTTCAAAAAAAAAAAAAAAGAAGAAGAAGAAGAAGAAAGAAAAGAAAGAATGAAAATGAAGGCACAGAGGAGTAAAGTAATTTCTCCAAACTCTTTTGAGTTATAAATACCACAGCCAGGACCCAAACCCATCCACCTCACAAAAAGCCAATGCTATTTCCATCACTGTCCCATTTCCTTAGGGACAGTTCAAAAATGCAGATCTAAAATTCTTTCACATGCCGAACTCTCTTATTTTCCTCTACATTCCCTGAGAAGCAGCAAACATCCTTTCTTTGGATGGGACAGCTGCCTTTCTAAAGTTGCTTTGAACCATGGTATTTCTTAACTCTCTTCTCTGGGAACACAGACATGTATCTTGTTATATGCACCTGCTAATATTTTGTTTATTTTGATGCAAATCCATCACCCATAATAAATCACCCTGCTTTGAAAATGCAATCGATTTTAGAAGCATGGAAGCAAAAACTAAGTAAGCTCTGATAGTCTTTGGGAGTGTCTGTGATGGGAGAGACCTAAGAAGCTAAAAGCTATTTTCTTCACTGTCAACCCACTGGATGATTTTCCTTGCACAAACGCATACCCATAGAGTCTGACTAATGCTTGCCTTTTTGGACATATGTGAGCAAATAAATGTAATTACGAGCAAGATGTAATCACAATTGCTTTGCTATTAGAGCTGCTGTACACTCTTATAGCTTGGTTAACAATATATGCAGAAGGGTGGAATTGCTTGCTACTCTCCCAGGAAGAAAAACACGTAAAAGTATGGCCTCTTTTATATTATATCTGCGAAAATACAACATTTAAATGCAGAATTTGACTTTCCAGGAATTGCACCAGAAAACCTTTTAACAGAAACAGCAGGGAGAAAAAGCTTTTTAAATCATGATACTCCATGAAGGATTATGAAAATGGAGGTCATCACACAAGACAAAATTGCAAGTACAATGAGGAAAATCTTCTCCTCTGTGTAAATACATGAGGACAATTTATTCTTCTCTGTTAAGCTATCAGGGGATATTTTCAGCTTCTAGAAAAAGAAAAAGAAAGAAGCCACCTTGTCCAAATGGATCTATTCATAGTGATGTGCTTGGCTGGTACCTGGTAGTAATGGTCAGTTTCTTTTCTATTGTACCAGAGTGCCTGAGAAGAGCTACCCTGAGACTTTCTTTCTCAAAGCTTGTTAGGCAACTGGGATATAAAGGCTCACTGGACATTCTCACCTGCATCCAGTCGTTAAGAGCAAGGAAGGGCAAATCTACTCATGTCAGACTGTCCAAATGCCATCACAGCAGGCCAGTGATGTGGTCAATACAATCAGTTTTTAATTACGTTTATACTCAACTAACTTGTCAGAAATATCTTACCTACCAAATGGGCTACATGATCAGCACTATGTGCTGGACTCTGTGGTGAGACTGTCCAGAGAAAAGAGGTTACTGAACAATGTATCTGATTGATAAGACATAGTGAAAGATCTGTAAAAGTAGAATCTTCATGCTACCATGTGTGTGTGAAGTGGTATACCCAAACATGAATATGCCTTGGTAAGGAGTCACAATAGATAGATAGATAGATAGATAGATAGATAGATAGATAGATAGATAAACATACATGATAAACAGATAAATACCTTGATTTTTTTTTCACTTGACATTTCGTGATCACTTATAATGAGCTGGGTAACTATCTCAACACAAAATATAAATAATATAAGACACAGAGGAATTCTACCCTCAAGCGTGCTAGTGTCTATTTGGGAAAAACAGGTAACTAAATAATACACCAATAACAAGCAGCAAGTGCCATGTGATAGTAGGTAAAAGGGAGGCTGTTTTCAATTTGTCCACATAAGCTCCCAAAGTCTTGACTTTTATTATGAATTGGACTTATTAAGTTCAAACATTTTTGTTAAACTCTCAAAACTGTACTGATGTTGATTTTTTTAAAATTTTGGACTTGTAATTAGAGCTAGGCATTTTATTTGAATGACCAATGCATACAATAAAATAAACTATACAGCATTTTCTACATAATGATCTTAAGCAATGCTGTATTTATTCAATTCTAAAGTTCAGGTTTTCACATTTTTAGCATAGTTGAAAGTAAGTTGTTACCTCCATCCATGGAATCCCAAAAGTATAATTAGTATAACTTTCTTCTTCGTTAAATAAAATTATGTTCTTACTTACTTTTAGAGGCTATGGACTACGATCTATATGAATATATGAATATATATTAATATTATACAGAGTACTGATTATGTAGTGTTGTGCTCATAAACACTGTTATATAAAGTGGTATGCTAATAAATGTTTAACAATGAGATTTCTGGGGAGAAAAGCCCATGATTTGTAAAATTTGCCATTTTTGTGGTGTAAATTCTCCCACCATGGCTGATTTCAAGCTATGAAGGTGACATCATTGAATGTGAGTTAGGAAAAGTTGCCCACAGTTGGCTCTGGAGAGCCTGCCCAAGCCAGCCCTAGCATACTGCTGCACACACCTAAATCTAGGGCTATTTTCAAGCTCCTTTACAACCAGTGTGGCTCTGGTGGCAGAGTAATGCCTGCCTGAACAACCTGTAAAGCCCTATGAAAATGTTTTCTTCATGATTCCCCTGAGAATAATGTTATAAATAACCTATAGCATGGTTCTGATATTAATTTGAAGTCCCTTCTCATTAGGCTCTTATCCTTTGTTTGTGAGGGAAGTATTTCTGTCTTTAAATCCTTTATCCAGCTTAAGTCCTTTTGGTCATTATCTATTTTGATGTGTAGAATGCTTTTCTCCCAAAACTTGGGGCAACTGGTTCTTTCTCATCACTTACGTCTCAGCTCAAATGTCAGCTCTTCATAGAGGACTCCTCAGATGACTGTTCTAAAGTATTTCCTTCTGCCAGTCATTCTCTCTCAAACAAAGCTAGATTCAAAATGGTCTTCACTATCTGCAATTATCTTACCTATGTGTTTACTTGTGTAATAATCTACTCTTTCCTGCACCAGAATGAAAGCTCCACTCCAGCAGAAACCTGCCTTCTTTGTCTAGAGACAAATCTCCAGGGTCTGGAAGTCTACCTGGCACTGTTACATAGTAGACATATAATAAATAGCTGTTGAATGAGCCAATCAATCATTCAGTCCAAGATTATGATATCGACCATATATGTGCCTTCATGTTGTTTTTTATGAGGAACAAAATTTTCTCTACATAGTAAAATAAACTAATCAATCATGTAAGTGATATAAGAGTTTAAAGTCTTCTCTTTTTATTATAAAATATATTTAGAGTAGACCTAGGAACTTCCATTTCCAGGCAAGGTATAGTAAGTAATACCTGATTTATCCTCCTTCCTAAAACAACCAAAGAACAGACATATAAAACAATGGTTGGCAAGACACTGGATATTAGTCAATGAAGGACAGTGATCCAAAAAAGGGGAAACAAAATGCCCCAGCTTCTTTGACCTGCTCAAGAGTATGCATGAGAAGTCTATAATATCACATTCAATGGCAAAAGGCTACATTTTTCTCCATTTGATAAGAAAAGATATCTACTCTGACCACTTAAAATTCAATGTTGTATTAGATACTCCTGCCAATGCAATAAGGAAAGCAAAAGACACAAATGTCATCCAGCTGAAAATAAACAGTTAAAAATATCTTTATTAATATGATATTGATGACAATGACATGATAATATGACAATGACATGATCTTCTACAGAGAAAGTCTGGTGAAATTCCCAAAAAAAAGGGCTACAACTAAAAATGAGATTAATAAAGTTGCAGGACACAAATTAATGTACAAAAGTCAAATGTATTTTGATATACCATCAATAAACAACTGAATTCTTAGAAACATACAACCTACTAAAATAGTAAGAAATTAAAAAGCTAATCATACCAATAATGAGCAAAGAGATTAAATCAGTAATTGAAAACTCCCAACACAGGAAATCTCAAGGCCTGATGATGTAACCAGTGAATTTTACCAAACATTTATATAAGATTAATGCCAAGCCTTCTCCAACCCTTGCAAAAATTAGATAGCACGAACACTTCCACACTTATTTTACAAAGGTAGCAAAAATTCTCCACAAAATACTAGTAAACAAAATTCAACAGCACCTTAAGGGATCATACAACGTGATCAAGTGGAATGTGTTCCTAGGATGTAAGAATTGTCCAACATATACAAATCAAGAAATGTGATACAGTATGTTACATTAACAGACTGAAGTATAAAACCATACGATCATCTCAATAGACGCAGGAAAATCGCTGGACAAAGTTTAACATTATTTCATGATAAAAAAAATTCTCTCTTGCTCCTGCTTCACCATGTGTACTGCCTGTTTCCACTTTCCTTCCTGCCATGAATAAAAGCTCCCTGAGGTCTCCCCAGAAGCAAATGCTGACATACTTCTTGTGCCAAAGTTACTGGAGGTGAACTGTTTGAAGACATAGCGGAAAGAAAATACTACAGTGAAGCTGATGCACTCACTGTATACAGCAGATTCTAGAAAGTGTAAATCATTGTCACGTAAATGGCATAGTTCACAGGGACCTGAAATCATTGTATTCAGCAGATCCTGGAGGCTGTGCTACACTGCCATCAGATTGGCATGGTCCATCAGGACCTGAAGCCTGAGAATTTGCTCTTAGCTAGCAAATCCAAGGGAGCAGCTATGAAATTGGCAGACTTTGGCTTAGCCACAGAAGTTCAAGGTGACCAGCAGCCGTGGTTTGGTTTTGCTGGCACATCTGGCTATCTTTCTCCAGAAGTTTTACATAAAGACCCTTCTGTAAAACCAGTGGATATGTGGGCATGTGGTGTCATTCTCTATATTCTACTGGTGGAGTGTCCACCCTTCCGGGATGAAAATACTACAGCTTCACTGTAGTATTTTCTTGCCACTATGTCTTCAAACAGTGCACCTCCAATAACTTTGGCACAAGAAGTATGGCAGCATTTGCTTCTGAGACCTCAGGGAGCTTTTACTCATGGCAGGAAGGAAAGTGGAAACAGGCTCTACAAAATGTGAAAGCAGGAGCAAGCACAAATTTTTTTATCAACACAGACCCCATCAGCAGATCAAGGCTGGAGCTTATGCTTTTCCATCACTGGAATGGAATATGGTGATTCCTAAAGCGAAAGACCTCATCAATAAAATGCTTACTATCAACCCTGCCAAACGTATCACAGCCTCAGAGGCACTCAAACACCCATGGATCTGTCAGCATTCTACTGTTGCTTCCATGATGCACACACAGGAGTCTATAGGCTGCTTTAAGAAATTTAACGCCAGAAGAAAACTAAAGGGTCCCATCTTGGCAACTATGGTGGCTACAAGGAATTTCTCAGCAGCCAAGAGTTTGTTGAAGAAACCAAATGGAGTAAAGGAGTCAACTGAGAGTTCAAAGACAACAATTGAGGATGAAGATGTGAAAGCACGAAAGCAAGAGATTACCAAAGTCACTGAACAACTGATCGAAGCTATCAACAACGGAGACTTTGAAGCCTACAGAAAAGACTGTGACCCATGCCTTACCCGCTTTTGAACCTGAAGCTTTGGGTAAGTTAGTGGAAGGGATGGATTTTCACCAGTTCTACTTTGAAAATGCTTTACCCCAAAGCAATAAACCAATCCACACTATTATTCTAAACCCTCATGTACATCTGGTAAGGGATGATGCTGCCCGCACAGCACTGCACACACAGTACATGGATGGCAGTGGATTGCCAAAGACAATGTAGTCAGAAGAGACTTGGGTGTGGCACCGCCGGGATGCAAAGTGGCAGAATGTTCACTTTCATCGCTCGGGGTCACCAACAGTACCCACCAACTAAATATCAACAGTGCCACTTCTGCGTTCTCTGTTCTCAAGGCACCTGGATGGCGACCCTGGGCTGTCCTCTCCTCCTCTCTTCATGCATGTTTCTGAGTGCATGAAGTTGTGAAGGTCCTACATGTAATGCATATGTGATGCATCATCTTATCATATATTCCTTCCTATACATTGTTTACACTGCAACTATGGGGATGTTCCATGCAAATTTAAATTACTGTTGGCAAAACAATAGGGAGAGATTAGACAAAAACAATTTTTTCACAATATTCCAAGTATGACTCTTCATCAAGTTTCTCTGCTAATGCCAAGATTTAACAGACTTAAGAACCATTGTTCTCTGAATGACAGTTTGTAAGAGAAATGTAAATTTTTTAGAACTCTTTGCTGTTAATCTGTTTTGGCTTATTCGTTTTTGTTTTTGATTTTTTTAAGAAAAACGTAAAAAAATATACCTTCAGTTTTCTGGTGTGATCCTGGTTAAAATGAATGATTTTTCATTGAAAGTTTTGCTGTTTAACAATTAAAGTGGGTTGATATGTGGGCAAAATCACTTATGAAAATAGAAGCAAGAATCGGTTGGTTTGCTACCACATAAAGCCATGCTGGTTTTGGTCAAACCGTGTAAACTGGAAAAATGCACATCATTTCTGAGTTTAATCACTTTAGGATACATTCACATTTTTTTGGTGAATTTTTTTTCTTAAATCTGTGAACTCTTTTCTTTATCCTGTGTCTTTGTTCCTTTTGTTTGCTGCCTTTTTTATTTTTCTTTTGTTCGATTTTTTTCTTACTTTTTTTCCTTTTTCCTTTTTTGGGGAGGCTGGGCTAGTAGTGTGTGAGAAGAGAATGAAAGGGAAATTTGCATAATGAAGGTAAAAGGGAAAAAAAGGTCTTTTAAAGGCAGCTAAACTAGCACTTTTGATTATTTTCAGGGCCCACAAAAATGTTGTCAAGATTTTAAAGGTTTATAACTCTGCTTCAGCTCTCGTTTGGACTTAGGTATCCTAAATATGTTGGAGGCATTAGAATTGTTTAAATATAGGAAAAAAGAAAGTTCCTCCTGTGACTGTAATGTCTTACTGACAGGGACAGTTGCCAGGAGGATGCCAAGTTGATGACAGAGGGGGTTTTGTAAACACACTTACCTCCGTCTTGAAGAATGACAGAGTCACTTGTGCATCATCACTAGCTAGTTTTCTAGAGTTAGGGAGGCTTACAAATGTTCCATTCTCATAAGGGTTTTGAACTTGGTCTTTGTGACTTGTGCTTATTTAGCTTCTCTCTTGAGTCAGAGTATCATTATATTACTTCAAGGAGCTAGGATTTTCCAGTTTAAAACCAAAAGGGAAATGTCCTAGGTTTTCTTTGTGCTTCTCATTTTTCCTTTGTTGATTCAGTTCCTGTGCTATTTTTTTTCTTCTTGAAAATGCTTTTCGGTACATGGAATCTCCATCGTCGTTATTTTAACGATAGTAATTCACAGTCCTTAGAATCCTATTTTTAAAGAGAAGCAAAAAAGGAAAACAAAAGAACAAAAACAAACCTTCGTCTTTTCTCTCATCTCAACTTTCTGTGTTGATTACTAATCATCTTAGATATTATTGCTAGTGGATGTATGGGTAGATGGGAATTATTACACAATTTTAAACAATACATATTTAAAGTAAATATATACAGTAAATATATAGAGCCATGTTAACCTGCCAATGAGATCTATGAAAAAATAATGGCCTCATTTTTCCCTTTTTAATTATTTTAACCTTTTGTGAAGCAGCTTTACATGGCATACATGTATTTAAAGAAAAAAATAGGTGTAAAATGTTTTTTTTAACACTTTTAACTTAGCATGTGGTGTTGAAGTATTACTGCAGATCAAGTTTGTCCTCTGCACTAAGATGTGATAAAAATGTGATTTGTTCTCTCCGCCACAACTGAATTACACATTTATTATCTTCTATCATTGTGAAACGCTGCAGTTTACCATGGGACACTGTATGTGTTTCTTGCCATAATGTTAAATGACTGATTGATATACAAAAAATTATCAACAGATTAATTATAGAAGGAACATACCTTCAACACAATAAAGGCCATATGCAATAAGCCCACGGCTGACATCAAACTCATTGGAGAAAAAGCTGAGAGTTTTTCTTCTAAGATCAGGAACAAAGATGCCTACTCTCCCAAAGTCTATTCAACATATTGTTGGAAGTCTTAGCCAGAGCAATTAGGCAAGAAAAAGAAATAAAAGCACATCCAAATTGGAAAGGAAGAAGTAAAATTGCTATTATTTGCAGATGACATGGTTATAAAGATCCCACCAAAAAATGTTGGAACTAATAAACAAATTTGGTAAAGTTGCAGAATATAAATTTAGTCTACAAAAATGATCATTTCTATATACTAACAATGAATTACCTGAAAAACAAATCAAGAAAATACCATTTATGATAGAATCAAAAATAGAATATTTAGAGATAAATTTAATCAAGGAGGTGAAAGATCTATATGCTAAAAACTAAAAAACACTGATGAAAGAAACTGAACAAGACACAAATAAGTGGAAGAATATCCTATGTTCATGGATTTGAAGAATTAATATTGCTGAAGTGCCCTAAAGCAATCCACAGCTTCAATGCAATCCCTGATTTCAAAATATACTGAAAACCTATACTAAACAGTATGATACTGGTATAAAAACAGACATGGAGACCAATGGAACAAAATAAAAAGCCCAAAAATAAATCCACATATTTATAGTTAATTGATCTTTGACAAAGTTTCCAAGAACATACTATGGAAAAAGGACAGTCTCTTTAATAAATAGCGTTGGGAAAATATATCAATATGCAGAAGAATGAAATTTGACACTTATTTCACGCCATATACAAAATCCAATTCAAAATGAATTAAAAACACATAAGACTTAAAATGTAAAACTTTTAGAAGAAAACATAGGTGAAAGGCTTCTTGATATTGGTTTGGGCAATTTGTTGTTGTTGTTGTTGTTGTTGTTGAGACAGAGTCTCACTCCGTCACCAGGCGCCAGGCTGGAGTGCAGTGGTGTGACCTCGGCTCACTGCAACCTCCGCCTCCTGGGTTCAAGCAATTCTCCTGCCTCAGCCTCCCGAGTAGCTGGGACTACAGGTGCACGCCACCATGCCCAGCTAATTTTTTTGTATGTTTAGTAGAGACAGGGTTTCACCATGTTGGCCAGGATGGTCTCAATCTCTTGAACTTGTGATCCATCCGCCTCGGCCTCCCAAAGTGTTGGGATTACAGGCGTGAGCCACTGGGCAATTTTTTTTTTTTACCCCAAAAGCACAGGCAATGTAAGTAAAAATAGACAAATAGGATGATATCAACTACACAGCTTCTGCAAAGCAAAGGCAACAATCAGCTAAGTGAACAGAAAACCAACAGAATGGGAGAAAATACTTGTAAACCATATATCTGATAAGGGGCTAATATTCAAAATTCATAAGGAAGTCAAAAAACTCAATAGTAAGTACTCAACTCAATTTTTAAAAGATGCAAAGGACCTGAATAGACATTTAAATAGACAAAAAATGAGATGCAAATGTTCAACAGGTGTATTAAAATATGCTCATTATGGCTTATCATCAGGGAAATCGCTATTATCAAAAAGACAAAAAGTAGCTGTTTTCAAAAAGAATAGAATAACTATTATCAAAAACAATAGCTATTATCAAAAAGACAAAAAAATAAGTGTTGGTGAGGATGTGGAGAAAATGAAAACCCTGTAAGCTATTGGTGAAAATGTTCATTAGTGCAGCCATTATGAAAAACAGTATGGAGATTCTTCATACATTACATGTTACTAATCCTAATTAAAATAGAATTACCCCATGATCTAGCAATCCCACATTCCACTCTGGGTATATATCAGAAAGAAATTTAAAAAGTTTCTCAAAGAGATGTCTATATTCCCATGTTTACAGCAGCATTATTCACAATAGTCGTGATAGAGAATTAACATAAATGTCTGTCAACTGATGAATGAAGAAAATATGGTATATATGTACAATGGAATATAATCCAACCTAAAAAAAAAAAAAGAAAAAGAAACTCCTGTAATTTGCAACAACATGGATGAACCTGGAGGATATAATGCATAGTGAAATAAGCCAGGCACAAAAGACAAACGCTGCATGATCTCACCTACATATGGAATCTCAAGAAGTCAATTCATAGAAGCAGAGTATAGTAGAATGATGGTTGCCTGGGATTGGGGGCTAAAGGTGGGAGGATGAGGAGATGTTGGTTAAAGTGTACACATTATCAGTTCAACAGCAGGAACAAGTGCTAAAGACCTATTGTACAACATGGCTACTATAGTTAATAATAACATACCGTGTACGTAAAACTGCTCAGAAAGTCAATTTTCAATTGTCTCACCACCAAAAATAAGGAAGTGAGATGATAGACATGTGAATTAGCTGATTTAATCAGTTCACAATGCATACATATATCCAAACATTACTATAAATATATGTGATTTTATTTGTCAATTAGACCTTAATAGAACTGGGAAAAAAATAACCCTGAAAATTGAAATTTTAAAAATATAATTAAAAAATATAAAATGTGTAGGAATAAATCTGACAAATATTAAAAGACATGTACCCTGACATGTGTAAAACATCACTGGACAAATTAAAGACCTAAATAAATGGAAAGATACACTATATTGTGTTCATGGGTCAGAAGCCTCAATATGGTTAAGATGTCAATTCTCTCAAATCAAAATTCCAGTGTGGTTTCTTTAATAGAGATTGAACAATCTTATTCTAATACAAAGGAGCTAAATTAGCCATTAGAACTTTTTAAAAGAATAAGGCTGGAAAGCTAACACTCCCAGATTTTAAGACTTACAATAAAACTCCAATAATCAAGATACAAGCAACTGATTTTTTACAACTGATTTTTAAGTGCAAAGGCAATTAACTTGGCGAAGGACAGGGTTTATAATAAATGGTGCTAGAACAATGGGATATCCATATCTGAAAATGTTGACTTTATACCTTGAACAATATAGCCCTGGATTTATTAAATTTTTTATATTTCATTTATTTTATCTGTCTTATGACATTGGCTGTGACTTCCAGTGAAGTCTCAGACTCAGAGAAGGGGAGAGACATATAGCCCTGAATTAAAAGCTAAAACTAAAAATCTTCTAGGAGAAAACCTTTTTGACATTGGGTTATGCAAAGGTTTCTTACACATTCCTCCAAGAGTATCCAGAAATAAACAAACTGATAAAAAGGACTTCATAAAAATTTTAAATGTCTTCTCATCTAAAGACACTTTTAGGAGAATGAAAAGACAAGCCATAATCTGAGAGAAAATATAAACAAATCATATGACAGGAAAAAAAAAAAAAAAAACTTGTATCCAAAATATATAAAGAACTCTTGAAAGTCAATAATAACAAAACCCAATAAATAAAAAGATACGTGGGTGGGAAATAAGCACACAGAAGGCACCCAACATCATTAATCATTAAGGAAATGATGATTAAAACTACAAGAAGATACCTCTACATATCTGTTTGCTTGACAGAAACTAAGATGACTGATCACATCAAGTGCTGGAAAAGATGTGAAAAAGCTAGCAGTCCCACACCCTGCTGGTGGAAATGTACAATGGTACAACTAATTTGGAAAGCAGCTTAGTTGTCTCTTAAAGAGTTAAACGTCGAATTACCATATGGTCCAACAATTCCTTTCCTAGATATTTGCCCAAGAGAAATGAAAACATTTGTCCATACAAAGTCTTTTACGTGAATGTCTGTAGAAGTCTTATTTGTAATAGCCCCAAACTGGAAACTACCCAAATATCCATCAACAGGTAAATGGTTAAACAAATAGCTATATTCATACGATGAGGTATTTCTCAACAAAGCAAGAATAAACTCTTGATACACACTACAACATGGATTAATCTCAAAATAATGAGGGTGAGTGAAAGCAGCCAAACAAATGTGAGTACATACTGTATAATCCCACTTATATAAAAATTCTAGGAAATGCAAACTAATAAATAGTGACAGAAAGCAGATCAGTGGTGGTCTATGGGAAGGAGTGGCTGCAAAGGACACAGGCAACATTTAGAGTAATGGACATGTTCATTATCTTGATTGTGTGATGGTTTCCCCATGGTATACACATATCAAAACATATCAAATGGTACATTTCAAATCCATGCAGTTTATTTTATGTCAATTATACTTCAATACAGCTACTTTTTTTGAAAAGAAAAACAGATACAGAAATTATTTTACTGCCAGAATTCTTAAAATATCCCTATACAAAGTGGATTGATGAATCAGAATAAAGAGGTAGATAGACTAGGCTGGACATGGTGGCTTACGTCTGTAATCTCAGCACTTTGGGAGGCTGAGGTGGGCAGATCACCTGAAGTTGGGAGTTCAAGACCAGCCTGGCCAACATGGTGAAACCCTATCTCTATTAAAAATACAAAAATTAGCCAGGCATGATGACGGGTGCCTGTAATCCCAGCTAATCAGGCAGCTGAGGCTGGAGAATCGCTTGACCCCTAGAGGCAGAGGTTGCAGTCAGCCTAATGGAGCCATTGCACTCCAGCCTGTATGACAGAGCGAGACACTGTCTCAAATTAAAGAAAAAAAAAAAGAGGTAAATAGACTAATATTGATGATTCAGAATAAAGAGGTGGATGGACTAATTTATTTATTTATTGAGACATGGGTCTCACTGTCTTGCCGAGGCTGGACTTAAACTCCTGGGCTCAAGAAATCCTCCTGCCTCAGCCTTCTGAGTAGCTGGGGCTCAGGCAGGCACAAAAATATCTAGCGTGTTTTTTTTGTTTGTTTGTTTTGTTTTCTTACAATCAGGGTATGGCTGTGTTGCTCAGGCTGGTCTTGAACTCCTGGGCTCAAGGTATTCTCTCTCCTCAGCCTCCTGAGTAGCTGAGAATACAGGCGCCAGCCAGGTCACACTGCTGCATTGCCTGATTATACAGCCAGTTTTAGCGTAATTTATTTACTCTGGGTAGTGGCGTCTAAGTGCCTAAGTATTAAGTAATCAGTCCAATCACCTTCTGCCTTTTTAAATTGGCTGTTTTTGTTAATGTGTATTCGTTTATTCATTCATTCACTAACTACTGTGCACCAACTGATAACCAGCACTCTTCTAACAAAGTATTCTAAAAACATAAAGTCTCTATTTCATGGAACTTGCATTCTAGTGAGACGGATGATTAAAATGCAAAATGAATCGATAGTTATCCTTAAGCAGATAATCATTTTGTGCACCTACTGTGTATTAGACAATGGAAAACAGAGGGGAACAAGCTAGGGTTCCTGTCCCCTGGGAAAGCAAAGCCTGTGCTAAGAGATGGACACAAAGTAGTGATGATAATAAAGTGTATGCCATAGGACTGCATACTAGGGAAGCAACTTTCAAAGGGCTCGTCTTCGACTCCCAGAGAAAATGAGGTTGATGCTGAGATTTTTGCTCTCCCGAGTAGCTATTTTGCAGCTCTGCTTCCTGAAGTTTGAGGGTTATGTTTCAGGATAGGCCTCCAGATGGTCCTATGTGAGCAACATTACAATCTGCCTTCTCTGAAGTACCAAAAAAGAAAAGTACAGATAATGTATCGAACAACAGACACCCAGCCCCAGCAATACAGAAGATAATAGCTACGGCAAAGAGATATTTAAATTGTGATTGGGGTATATTTTAGTCATTCCTAAACAGATGAAATATCTAATCCCCAAACTTTGTATTCTCCTATCTTTAGAACACGTCTATGTTTAGCTATATCTTCACAGTAAATAAAGGTCAATCAGCAGAAGCATTAAATTCTGAGTAATGGCAATGTCTACCTACTAAGAGAGAAGGAATTCTTTAAACACGGCAAGGAAGAAATGTGTACACATCAAAGGCACTATACAGAGGGCATAACTCTCAGAGGTGCTTAAATTCTAAACCAAATCACCTTTCAGATGTCAGCAAACATCTGAAACACTCACTCCATCAGTCAATATCAGATTTGCTGTGCTCAGAATCGTCTTTTGAGTCCTCACTCAGGAAGAAACACAGAGTTTTTAGCATGAACATCAATAGTACTTCATGAGATGACATAAAAGGATAAATCAATTATTTTTTTTCTACAGGGCAAAGTGGTCTTACAGGAAATTTGCTGTCAGTCTCATCCTATGAGACCAAGTCCTCACTAGGCAGTCAAATAAAGTCAACAACAGCAGCAAATAAGCATGCTTCTAATTACCTGGCTTTGGGAATAAGAGCAATTTTAGTGGTGCCAGAGAGTGACTAGGATTTTTTTTATCAGAAATATTTTTTTATATCTTGTCCTTAAAACTTTATCAGGTACCAAACCAAATTTTCATATATTTGATGTCCCAAATAGACCATCAGGAAACCAGAATATTTGAGCTGGAGAGAATTTGAAAGACTAACCCAACATGTTCAATGTACAGATGAGAAGACTGAAGTGTAGAAATAGAGTCCAAGGTTTCTCCAATATCTCATTTCTATTCATTCAATAAACATGTACAATATGCCACGCATATGCCATTTAATTTCCACAACATCTTTGAAATAGGAGTTATGCTGATATTTAGATGGGGAAAACGATGAGACTACAAAGTCTTGTAAGTTGTCTAAGTTATTAAGTGACAGAAATGGACTTCAAACCCACATCTTAAGAGAGTCCCAGTCCAGTCATCTCTCTAACATGACTCTGGCTGATGTCAGAAATGTTACAACCCATAGCTCATGTGTTTAAACTTTTTCTCTCAGTAAAGCAAAAGGACTTGACAAAACTGCAGCCGTTTAGATTACTTTCTGCGGCAACAAAGTCTACAGCTTCCTCTGCTTACCAATGACCTCTGGCTAGGGTCTAGGGCCATGGGTAATAATGCTGTTGTCATGCCTTCAACTCTTGGCTATGACCCTCTTTAGATGTGTTCTTACTGTGACCCCATTTCAGTACTTGCAGAATTGGAATAAATAGAGCATGGACAGTGTTCTTGGAGGAAACATTTAAAATTAAAAGATGCAGCTGGTTAGAGGTTGTTCCTGGGAAAAGGTTTATTTTATCTGAGGTCCCGTCAGGTTTGCAAATGCATCAGATCCCCAGAAGACCAGTCACCCAGTATGAGTAAAATGTCCACAGAGACCTTTCCAAAATGTGTATCTGATCCTATCTCTCCTCTCTTCTCTTCAGCCCTCAGGATAAAGTCTTCATTCATTTATAGGGCTCACAAAACTTTTGAGATATGGGCCATCTTTCTCTATGTCCATGCTTGCTGGATAAACTGATCACCACTCTGCTTTCTTCATACATGCATACCCACTTTCCATTCTCCGTCTCCCTAAACTGCCCTCTCACCTCTAGATGCTTGCACAAGCTCTTCAACTGGTGAAACTCCCCTCAACCGTCAGGTCTCTGCTCAGATGTAAAAGTCTCTGAGAAGACTTGCCTGTGGCCTCAAGACCATAGCCAAGGTCCCTGGACTGGACCTCCTGCTCTCTCCACACCATAGCCTTATCACAGTGTGATAGAATCACCTGTTTAATTTTGTCTCTTCACCACTACATTATAAGCTCCCAATACACCATTGTAACTAATGCCAGGCTTAATATCTGGCATACAAGAGACATAATAAGTATGTAAAATGAATTAATAAATGCATGAATGAATAAATAATGGATAAGTAAGGTTGTGACTTGGTCTATAAGAGTTATACTAAAGTTGCTTCAATTGAAAGCAACAAAAGATGATTGGAAATTTAGATTTTTTATTCAAGTGAGTTTTTGGAGAGGTCATGGGGTCAGCCCAATTCTGTCATCTGTATCCAAGAGACCGCACGGAGGATGCGCTGAATGCACATTCGTCTTCTACATGTGAGAGGCTCCAGGAGAATCCAGCTCCAAAGAATCATCCACCAACAAAGGAGGTGACTCTAAAAGCAAACATGCAACATCTGCTACAGAATGTATTTCTCATAGATACTTAAATGGAACCTGAGAGAGACAGAGGCTTAATGAACAAAGACTCCAGAAGAGGCAGACTGTCCCTGGGTAAAATGAAATCACTCCCGATTACCTGCGATGGACAGCAGTCATGAGCTCCTGTACACAATTTAAAGGTAATCTTGTAATTTAAAAAGAAAAAAAATATATTGCCAATTGAACCTAATGGCAAGTGACACTTTGGCTCAGCCACGATTAGAATCAGGCAGCTTTCCTCGGGTGGTTTAGTAGCAGCAGCTTCCCTGTGTTCACAGAGGGTTAATTCTGTGATCCTTGGGGACACCTTAATGGCCCTGGTTATCCAAACCTTGATTCAGAGCAGAGGCCGCAGATGATGTTTTCTCTGCACATCGACAGACATATTAGGACATGAAGTGAAGATGACAGGTAGAGACTATTTCCATTCTCCTCAGAAATGCCCCAAGAGAGTTTTCTGTGGCGACCTCCTCAGACCCTGGCTTTGCATTAGAGTTATTGTCCTGAGAGAAGATTCAGTTAGAGCCTCTGATTCATTTCTTATAGTGCTCTCTTGTTTATTCTTGGTGGCAGCTAACTTGTAAAATTTTATTATGATTTTTTTCTTGGTTTGTGTCATGGGAGGACTTAAAAAAAAAAAGCAATGATTCTATCATCAGCTCTAAATGCAGCTGTATAAATCCACACCAAGGCTGTGTGTCTAGAGGGGAAATGCAAGATAACAGGTTGTTCGCTTCCAAGCGGTCCTTCTCTGGGTTTAGATTTCATGCTTCTAACAGCCCAGAAGACAGAGGGAGGGAAGGAGGAAAGCACAAGGCTTGTAGGTACCACTAGTATAGTGGTCAAGCTTATTTGGATTTCAAATTCCATGCTCTCTCCACACTGGTATTAGGGTGATCCTTATCAAGCACAGTATGATCCAGTCGCCACCACCAATCAGTGATTAACCAAAATGACCATGGCTTGCTGTAATTGACGCATTGAGGGTTTCCCAGATTCTGCTGCCCCAGCTTCAAGCTATGTGTGCCAGTGAGACTAAATACAAAGCATCCATCATAGATTCACTCTTTCTTTTTTTCTTTTGTGAATCTTCTCAAAGAATAGATTCACTTTTTCAAGCCTCTATGCCTTGCTTATGCTTTTCTGTTAGAACACCCTTTATTTTCTCTCTCCATCCTTTTTTCCCTAACTGCTACCTATTTGTCCAGAATTAACTCAGATGTCATCTCTACCAAGCTGGTTCAAAAAAAAACCCTACTGAAATTAATCAATCTACTAAAATAACCCATTATATTTACTGCTTGTCAAAACTACTCTCTGCTGGGCATGGTAATCCCGGCACTTTGGTAGGCTGAGGCAGGCAGCTCACCCGTGCTCAGGAGTACAAGACCAGCCTCGGTAACATGGTGAAATCTTGTCTCTACAAAAAATACAAAAAAAATTAGCCAGGCATAGTGGTGCATGCCTGTGGTCCCAGCTACTCAGGAGGTTGAGTTGGGAGGATTGCTTGAGCCCAGGAGGTGGAGGCTGCAGTGAGCTGGGATTGCACCACTCCATTACAGCTTAGGTGACAGAGTGAAACCTTGTCTCAAAAAAGAAAACAAAATAAAACGGAAAAGCTATCCTCTACATGAGCATTCAGGCCATAATACATTCATATTTCCAAAGCCTAGCACAGTGCCTGGCACATGACGAGTATTCAACATGCCTTCACGGAACTGTTCATGCTTTATCCTACAGGCCAATATCTCCAGGACGTGATATTCTTCAAAGCTTGGTGGCTATTTCCTTATTCCTTCATGTAGCAGACTATTTCATCTCACTTGCAGCGTTCATTGGCATTTTTTTAAGTTTACTTGTCTACTTCTCCCTCCGGATCAGGAGCTTTGCAAGGGCAGAAAGCACAACCTCTCTGTTCACCAGGGCATGCCCAGAGCCATGCAGAGTGCCTAGAGCAAAATAGGTGTGCAGTAAAAACATGCTGAATAAATAAATGAGTGAACAAGGTACACAGAGAAAAGGCCCCCTTCACAACAACGCTCAATAGTTTGAAACACCTTGATTGTCCCTGAAAAGGTGAAAAGGTTGAAGAGAAGGAGGAGGAAGAAGAGGATGAAGATTACAGTTAATGTACATAAATGAGAGAAAATAAAGGAAACCGGGATCTTTGACTGGCTGACTGACTGTGCACCGACCCCGTGCTGGCCATTTGGTGTGTGTGACTCCAGTTAACCTCTGTAAGTCTCTGTGGTAGAAAATGAATTCTGCTTCTCTTTAGAAGTGATGAGAAAGGCCCAGCAGAGCAGAGCATGGGGTCGGTATGGGAAGGAAACGCTGAAAAAAGGATTTAGTGTCTGGAGGAAAGTCTTTTGTTCTGGAGATGTTTTCATCAGCCTTTGGTATTTTATTCCCCTCCCCTTCTTCCCTGCCTCTGTCAGACGCTGCGGACAACTAAAAACCACCAGGAAAGTCAGGTGGTTCCCCATTATATCTGTACAAGTTCAAATTTCCATAAGTTCCACAAGGTATTGCTGTTTCAACTGACTGTCTCATCTTGCCACCGTTTCTCAGCATTCTCAGGACTATCTAAAATATGCATCAGGAACTCTGGCATCTCAGTACCAGTGAGCTAGAGTCATGCATTTAATTAACAAAAAGCCACAATTTCATATTTACTGGCTAATGATGCTGTGAAACAGCTTTCTTCCTACCCTGCCAAAATCCTATCTGTTTGCAGGACCTTCTAAGTGTGTTTATACACTTGGGGAGTCCTCCCATTGAGGTTTCTTCCTGGCTTCGACACATCTTTAATTCCCTTAAGGTTGGGCAGCCAAGTCCCTCTCTTCTGGGATCAGTAATCTGGATTTCCACTGACTGCACTGGTGCTCCTCAAACAAACTCCTGACTAAAACATCAGGTCCTGGCCAATTTCCCCAAAGCAGTAGAGGATGAATTCCCTTCTCCTTCTATGCATCTATTCGTCTTCTACACAACCGTGACCTTTCCTCTCTCTTCGTGTTAAAGAATGGTTCTCAGGTCCCTTTGAGTGCTCCCTTCCCTACCTTTTGTACCACAGCCCAAACCATAATAAACTCCCACCAGATCAACAGTGCGACTGACAAATGATGAAGATTGTAGTCCCTGGAAGGCAATGTGGTCTTGGATTTCACTGCAGAAACTGTATAGGTAGCTGAAGCAGTTGAGATGTCGGTTAAATGTACAAGAAACCCACAGAGGTAAGTTATGCTGTTTCTGGGCTCACACATCCGAGGGCTGCAGAGAGAATGAGAGGTGCCCAGAAAGCATGTAACCTCTGCCTTAAGGATCATATAAATTCCACACTTGAGAGTGGGCTTGAGAAACCAAGGGCATCATTACGTCATCTTGTTCTGCAGTTTTGAGGCTAATGAAATAATATAAGTGGCAGATTGTGTCCATGACACAAAAGATATTCACAGAATAAAGTAAGACACAGTTCGCTCTCTAGGTACATGACATAGCACAATCAAGCATGTGGGAGATTTCCAGTTTAAATATAGATTAGATTAGATACCATTATTTATCATTATTAATAATTTGATTTATTATTTTTAATGAAGGTAACCACCTTATGTTGATCACAAATTAATTTGAATAATCTACAATCCAGAATAATCTACAACCCACTCACCTCAAATCTGCTCTTCAGTCTAAATCTCAATGAATGTCCCCAAAACTCTAAACCAGAACCTTTGAAATATCCCTGACATCTGAATCGTCTTCCTCTTTCTCTCTCCTTTTTAAAAAGTCTCTCCAATCCACTTTTTATTTATCTCCACTGACATTCCCTTTTTCCAGTGATTCTCAACCTTAACATTATCATCTTCCTAAAATGCCTTTTAACACATTTTTTCTAATCTCTTCCAGTGAAATTTTAACATCACAGATGAACACTGTATATCTGGTTATGCACTGTGTGTAGAGCTGTGCTTTACATACTTAAAAGCTAAACTTGTTATCACCCCTTAAGAACCAAATTTTGCCACCCCTGGGGTGATTATCACTCTGCTGAGAAGATAAGCCTTTGTCCTTTTCACTGTAAACTCACTCTTGTTCAGCCCCATGATATGAAGCCAACCCTAGCAACCTTGGGCTCCAAAGTCCTCAGAAAGTTCTCTGCACATTCCCACGGCTCACTATGCCCTGCTGTCCGTACAGCCTGCTTTGGCTGTGGTCTGCCACACCACAAAAAAATACTGACGTATACTCCCTGAACCACAGGATACATGTAGGCTTGGATTGAAGATCTGAGGTTACTGCTCAAAGAAAAAAAATCATGTTTTACATAGGTATCCTCCACTCCCTTCCCCCTTCTTCTTTACTCCCTCTTCCTCATCTTGTTCTAGTACAAATAAAACATTTCTCTCCTCACCCAGCTCATATAGATCTTCTCATAGTCTGAGCCACATCTCAATAGAATTTATCAGTGAATGCTTTCTGAACACATAAGATGCCCCAGGAAGGAATTCTGAAACACCTTCCAGTTTCTTTTTTTTTTATCCTTTCCTTTTTATTATTTATTTATTTATTTTTTTTAGACAATCTCACTCTGTCACCCAGGCTGAAGTGCAGCAGCATGATATTAGCTCAATGCAACCTCCACCTCTTGGGTTCAAGCAGTTCTCATGTCTCAGCCTCCCGAGTAGCTGGGACCACAAGAACATGCCACCATGCCCAGCTAATTTTTTATTTTTAGTAGAGACAGGGTTTCACCATGTTGGCCAGGCTGGTCTGGAACTCCTGGCCTCAAGTGATCCACCCAACTCAGCCTCCCAAAGTGCTGGGATTGCAGGCGTGAGCCACACTGCACCTGGCCCTGCCTCCGATGTCTTATACCTGCACTCCTGCAACAGTCTCCTTCCAGCTCTCCTTATATTTCTGACATCCCCTTTCTAAAATACACATATCATTATTAGACTCTTTAGGAGCCAAGATGCTCTTTCTAAAATAAAACCTGATCATTTTACTCTTCTTTGAAAGGTTATTGAATAGCCATTCTTTGCCAACAAGAGAAGAAAGTTTAACAATAATAATGATGATGATAACAGCATGATATACAAGGACTATCAGGATATGGCTGCTATTGACTTCTTATCCCCATTGCTCATCACATTCTGTTCTTTTTCCAGTTTTCTGTGCACCTATATTTTTACGTTCCATCTGCATTTTCAGGAAATCTCTTATCCATCCATCAAAACCCAGCTCATATAGAACCATAAACTTTTATGGCCTTCCAAGTAAACTTTTATATTAACAGTCATTATGATGCAAAATAATTGATAGTATCTATAGTTTCTTCTGCCAGGCAGAGTTTATCCAAATACCTAGTGCTTGGCACACAGTGGCTACTCATTAATTATTTGTTGAATTGAACTGCACTGTCTTACAAGCACGCATGATCTAAAAAGAGTGCAATTGATTAAGAATCCAACAGATCTTTAAAGACAAAGATGAAGGTCTTTAAAAACCATGATCTCACAAGCATGGCTTCCAGATAGGGGCAGGTGGGAGAGAAGCTCTTTCCATTAGGAGTAGAAGCCCTTCTCCTGCCGTGTGGGTGCTTAAAGCCCAGAACACCAAAGTGCCACAACATGACGACAGATGAAAGCTGCAAAAGTAAATTCAAGCTCATCTTGCAATTTTGTGTTTAGCCTTCTGCTGCCAACTAGGAGGTGCTTATACAACAGCTTAAGGGATTATCACTAATGCCTTCCTTAAGACAGCATTGTATGCTGGCAGTCAAAGCTCCATACTAAATTGCTGGTTTTGGTGGTGGGTGTGTCAGTAGTTAGGGAAAAGGCAGAAAAAATAAAAACCAATGGGATTAATCTTTCAGCTGTAATTCATTGTTGCTGGAAGGGGAACAATGACTTTTGAGTTTTATTATGGTTCCAAATGAAACGGATGGAAACATTCCCCTCCCTAGTCTGTATTATGAGTCTTGATTTGGGATTTGTTTCAACGTAGGTTTATTCTCTCTCCTCTATCTTGACCATGTTCATTCCTCTAACCTCAGGAGAAAGGGGACTCCATGTATTTCCCTGAATCTTCTTCAGCCCTCCAGTTTACATCTGATTTCTGGAAACAGAACTATCTCACCAAAATCAGTATTAGTGTGAATGGTAGTTGACTTTGACGTTTCTCTGAAATTTGCTGAAAATTTCTACCTGAACTGTGTTTCTACAAAAACATCTTAATAGATGGATTGTGTTAATGAAGCAGGAAAAAACTGGATTGGTTAAGGCTGAGGAGGAATTTCACTTCAGTCTGGCTGGGGAAGAGGTGAAAGCCATGTGGTGAAAAATGGCCCTGCAATCAATTTGATCTGAGTGTATAATTCATGCTTTTGCAAGTTCATTATTTCAAGTAAACTTTTTACTGAAGTCTAACATATATAAAGGAATATCCCAAATTGTAAGTGTGCAGCTCGATGAGTCTTCACAAACTGAACACACCCATAGAACTATTAGGTTGGTGCAAAAGTAATCGCGGTTTTTGTAACTGCTATTACTTTCAATGGCAAAAATACAGTTACTTTTGCACCAACCACACCCATACAAATGAACATTACAATAAACACAGGAGCTCTGCACGTGCAACCTTAGTCTCTACTAAGCCTCAAGGTAACAATTATCCTGACCCCCATCACCCTACATTAATTTTGCTCCCTTTGAAACTTAAAGTGTAGAATCATATGACATGAACTATTTTGTGGCTGGACTCTTACTCAATATTTGTGACATGCATCCGTGTTTATATAGCTACAATTCATTCTCAGTATTGTATAGTATTCCATTGGGTTAATATACCACAATCAATGTATCTATTCCATTGTTGGTAGATATTGAAGTGTTTCCACTTTAGGGCTATTACAAAGAGGTCTTCTATGAGCATTCTATGAATACGAACATGCCTTTAGGTGAACATGTGCATGAGTTTCTGAAAAAGTACATATGAGTGAAACTGCTAAGTTACAGAGTAACTTATGTTCACCTTATACAGCCTCAATGTCAAATTCACCCTACTCTTTTTGGGTGACATTAAACATGTCACTTAAAACTTAATAAAAAATAAAAATAAAAAATAAAAAAATAAAAACTCTCAAGCCTATTTCTCCATCAGTGAATGGAGAGGTTTCATGTTACAGAGTTGTTTCAAATATAAAATGGGGTAATTTAAAGCATCTGGCACAGTTCTGAGGTGTAAGTGATATTTGTCCCAAAGATGTTCAGTGTTCCCTGGATAGTCTACATGGCTCCCCTATCCTTCCTGTCCTTTTTGAAGATGGATTGGAGCATATGACATGAGTTTTGGCCAGTGGGATGTGAAGGGAAATGAGTTGTGCTGCTTCCGGGCCACCAAGTCACTCATTCAATTCTCTCTTCCCTGCTTCAGAACCCTGGAAAGCAAGTGTTGAAGTGGTGATATCACAAGAGGATGGGGTTCTCTAGGGTCCCTGAGGAACTGCATGGAGCAGAAACTTTGCCAACTGGCACTGACATATTATATGAGCAAGAAAGCAATTTTGGCAGTGTTGAGTCACTGGCATTTCTAGGTTAATTATTACTGCAGCATACCACAGACTATACGGAAAAATACAGTAATCAAAGGATGAGATATGGCTCCACCCCAACGAAACCTCTAGAATTTCCCTTCAAAGAGTGGTATGATTCAGTTTCAACACAGACATCAAGTATTACTTCATTTCTGAATGACAAGGAAATCTTTTCTTACTGTGACTAAAGAGGAAAATTTGAAAGTGATCTTTGGCTGGAATGTATTAATTGAAGAATCTCCCTTCTCAGTTGAGAAACCAGATTGTAATGCCAAAATTGTGTCTGATGTGCCCCAAACAGCACTGCCTTCTAAAGAGAAGGTCCTTGGTGATTATTAGTTTAAAAAAATAAAATTCTCTCCCACCAGGTTCAAAGCCAGCCTCATTCTTTTGTTCCTATAAAGACTTTCTTTCTTCATGTTCCCTGGTGTCTGCATGGCCTATGAGCTTGCTCTTAATGATTAAACTCCTAAAAATACTACAAAGCATGCTTAATAAGGCTTTTGTGTTTTTCTGGTTGCTATAGAGACTATTTAGTATAGGACTTTAAGTATGTGTAAATATGTATTTTGGGTGGGGTATAAAGACACATATAAATTTACCCAGCCATAACAGCTGCTTCAGAGTGTTGCAGTTCAGTATGATAAAGCATATGTAAGGCATTCTATAGTGTGTTATTTATAGTTATTTACTTAACAGCCTAGAACAGCTTCTTCCATTGTATAAAAGAAATAGGCATTTACCCTGTTTTAACAGTGAATATCATTTACTCCATTGTACTAATTGATAGTCTTGGGTACCATGCAGGCTGGTAAATATGCAATTGGTATAATGTTGATGCAGGAAAGAAACAATGTTGACAGAGAGTTACTAGGAAAACAAAGGGTCCTGCAGATGAAGTCCTGAGCTCATTAGGGAAGTTGTTGACTGAGCTACTCTGACAGGAGAAGAAACGCCTGAAAAGAGGCCACAATCTGCTTTGAAGTCCCCCCAAGGAACATACCCATGAGTGAAACAGCAGAGAGAGTAATAGCAACAACTCATAGTGATTAAGTAAATTTGACTATGGACGGCAGGCATGGTGCTAAGGGCTTCACATTCATGATCTCATTTAATCCTCTTAGCACCATAACTCTATGAAATGAGTACTGTTATTATCATCACTTGTTGCCTAAGGAACTGAGGCAGAGAGGTTACACAACTTGCCCAACATCTTTGCAGGAAGATGGTGGATCCAGGAGTCAAATCCAGTCTGTGTTCTCCAAAGCTTGTGCTTTTAAGTGTTGCTCCATGTCACTGATGTTCCATCAGGGACTTCTTGAGCTACCTCGAGGTTAGTTCTTTCTCCGCAATATAGACACTAAACCTGCAGCACACACATTTTCCAAGTACACTGCATTTTGGGCAGTGTTCACTTCTGCTGTCTAAAGAGAAAGACGAGCTCTCTACTGTTCAGGTACTTTACACATGTCATCTTTTACAGCTCACAAATCTTCGGCTCCCAGACTTCATCACCCACTTTTTTCAGACAAGGAGCTAACTCTCAAGACAGACCTGTCCAACATGACACAGTGTGCATGTGGAAGAGCCAGTACTCAATACCATATCAGGTATAATTCAGAAAAACTTTCTCATTATTGAAAAGCACAGATACACACGTTTCTCTGCTATGGGACGAGCTGTTTCCCAGGGGATGTCTGATAATATCTGGAGACACTTTTGGTAGTCACAGTGGGTGGGGAAAATACCACTGACATCTAGTAGGTAGAAGTGAAGATGCTGCTGAACATCCTACAATGCACAGACTGGCCTCCCACAACAAAGAATTATCCATCCCCAAATGTCAATAGTGCTGAGGATGAGAAAGGCTGACTTCATGTAATTAAAGACAGGCCATGATGGAAAAGGCAACATTATGTCAGTTGAAGTTAACTTGAAATTATGCTGGTTGTTCATTTATCTGCTAAGTTGGAAAAATGGGTTTTATGATTTAGGATTTTAAAAGTTTGAATAGTCAGTTCTTCACTGGTATACTCAGTCATTTCAGAAAGGCATCTAAAATGTACTCATACTCTAAAATACGTTCAGTGAAACTTGTGATCAGTATGGACCCTGGCAGTATCTGAAATGAGATGGGTAAGAGGCTCCGAGCTCATTTGGATACAGAGTAAGCTGACAAAGAATGTTTATCTGGATATTAAGCCTGATGAAGGCAAGAAACTGTCTGGTTAACTACAGTTTTTGCCTTTCCAGTTATGGTACCTAGCACACGGTCAATTCATGGTCATTACACCATCTAATGAGTACCTGGTTCCCAGTAAGAATCATGTAATGGCCCCAGATTAATCCACCCTATCTCTCCTCCCGGATCTTTTCCTTGTATCTCTCACAGCTATGTACTCACTGGGTCAGTCAGTCGGTTAATAAATATCTACTGCATATGCATTCCCTCTGGGATCTCTACTAGACTGGAACTCATTCTCGTCACTATTTTGATTTCTCACAAAGCGAAAAATCTAGTATCATTTTTGCAAACTACATTTAAGCTCTGTAAGGACAGATGACTCCTCTCTGGCTTGTTCATCTGCATCCTTAAATGTGTCCTCTTCTAGGCTAGTATCTGGCATATAGGAGTTGGTCACTAAATACTTGTTGACTAACTAAATAAATGAAATTACCATATTCTATGATGTTGGGAAAACTCAGAAAATAGGAATAAAATTCAAGATGAACCAGACTACTTACAAAATAGAAACACCAGAGTGAAACCAGTTTTAGACAAATGCCGGATGGGTATACACATGTACAAGCTATACCTGCAGGATGGAGAATGGAAAGGCATTCTAGAAGAGAAAGAAGTCCAGGGAAGTCTTAGGAGTGGAAACATGTGATAGCTGCCCTTTTGGTAAGATTCATTGTCCACTTATTCTCATCACTGGGGCCACCCTGAGGGGAGTAAGCCTTATGTTTTAGCTATTTATACTTTGTTCCCTAATGGATCCAACCTTCTGAGCGTTGTTAGAGACATGGGCCTGGATTAACAAGAGTCCTTCCCTGAACTTTAGGATTCACCCTTAAAAGTAATAATAAACACAACAATCCTTTATGAAGCATTTTTCCATGTGTCAGATGCTGAGCCAGGTAGTCTATTTCTAGTCTATTATAATTTAATCTTAATTGAAACACCACAAGGAAGGTACAACCATTCCTATTTTGCAGTTGAGGAAGCTGAGACTAAACTGCATAATGGCTAATTGTCTTTGGCTTTACAAAAAAAAATGCATTCTAAGGAGAGTATGTGAAGTTTCTGGGAGGGAACTCCAGCTAAGAGACTGGTGATGATCTTATAATGCAGTGTTGGTCCTTCATGTCATCATGGGCCTAGCTCAGCTGCAATTATGCAGCTTTGCTGGGATTCCCAAGCAGGAAGTATCTAAGCAGGAAGCTGAAAGTGGTTAAGAAGTGTTAAAAAAAAAAAATTAGCCAAGCCAGAAAAGCCATAATAAAAACAGTTCAGCAGTGTTAATCATTGAGTCAAAGAGGATGTAAGGAACCCTAGGATCAATATCCAGCTCGTCTGGACCATGGGCATGAGATAGGGAATTGTCCAGTTGTCAATGGAAGGAGGACTTCACATCAGACAGGTACACAAGCATTAGGATGAGGTTTATACAATTCTAGGAGAGGGTTGCAAGACACATGGTCCATCTCTGAACATCTGGGCTGTCTTGAATTAGATGAGGGGGTCTATACTGCAGCCCATGGGATAGACACAAGTCCAAGACGCACTTGGAGCATCAAGCTGAAGGAACATCAAGATTAGGCGAATCTCCAAGGGAATGGAGGAAGTAGGAAGAATCCATCTGGCAAATATTTGCTGAGATTTTTTTTATGTGCCTGACACTGGGAATATGGTTGTAGGCAAGAAACAAGTGCTATCTCCAACGAGTCTACTGTCCAGCAAGACAGACAAATGAGATGTAGGTGAGCTTCTGGTCAGCCCTGCTACAATATTCAACAATGGAGAAGGTGCAGCTGATCTTCTATGATTTTGCTACTCCAAATGTGGTTCACAGACCAGCAGCATCAGCATCACCTGGGAGTTTATTAGTTAAAAAAAAAATCTCAGACCTTATCCCAGAGCTTCTGAATCTGATCTTCTATGATTTTGCTACTCGAAATGTATTTCACAGACCAGCAGCATCAGCATCACCTGGGAGTTTATTAGTTAAAAAAAAAAAAAATCTCAGACCTCATACCAGAGCTTCTGAATCAGATTCTGTACTTTGGCAAGATCCCAGGGGACCCCTATTTTCATTAAAGTTTGAGAAGCAGTGGTCTGCAAGCCCTCCTCCCAGAGCAGGGTCTTTGCTATATACCACCAGCACTGGGGTGCTGTCATCTCCTGCCACAGATGTCCTCAGAGATATGAAGGTTATACTAGATTCGGCAGAGAACAGGCAAAGGGGAAGCAAAGTGTATTCTCAGGAGCTCCTGGAAATAATTACCGTTCTCTTAATAATAAATGAATAGGCTGCAGTCCCAGAACACACCGAGAACAAAGCAAAACATGTCAATATAAAATCCAGCAAATAAAACAATCAATTTAAAATAGATTTCTCTAAATGGTTTCCCTGCTTGGGCTAAGTGCCCCGCCTCTGGACTCACACAGCATATTGTGCTTATTCCTGCCTCCGTCCTTACTTTTTGATCTTGAACTTTCCTGACTGTAAGTTCTTTGAGGATCTTCTGCCCTGAAAAGACAAGAAAAGGATCCTGGCCCTGAAAAGGATTAGAGTCAGTAGTAAAAGGCTGAAAGAATAGTTCTCTACGTGAAATACTTTCAAAAAAATAGTAACGCAGGCAGTTCCAAATTCCTTCATAAATATGGGCTGAAAGGTTCACTCCCCATACCCAGTACCCAAAACCTCTCACCCCCTTGGAATATTCTAGATTCTCAGTATCCCATGTCAGCAATTAGTATTTGCCAACACTGTGAGTGGAGTCTGCTACCTTCTGAGACTTTATATATT
This sequence comes from Sapajus apella, assembly GCF_009761245.1. Classification (NCBI taxonomy): domain Eukaryota; kingdom Metazoa; phylum Chordata; class Mammalia; order Primates; family Cebidae; genus Sapajus; species Sapajus apella. The sequence continues at coordinate 23,619,190 of NW_022436955.1, forward strand.
GTTCACCAAAGACAACAGAAGACACTCACGTATCTATGCCCTTCGATAGTGTCTACCCGTATAAACTCTGGGCTTGGCCGCATAACATGTCTCAACATATAGGAAAGAAGCAAACTCAATACAAGCAGTAGCCTAAAGAAACATTTCCATTTCCTCTCTCTTGTTCCTTCGTCTTCAGCAAGAGCCTGAACAAGCCTGGATTTGCCCACTGAAGGATGAGGAGACACATGAAGTGGAGTCCAGAACAAGTAAAAGAGTCCAATTAAGATCGGCAAATCTGCCTAACCAACCCACACCTATCTACCCACAGAGAAACGGAAGAGCTCTACCAAGCCCAGTTCATCCCAGTGGAAACGACTACCCATCTGCATGTGCAAAGCTAAATAAATGCTTATCACTTGAAACCACTGGGTGTGGGGTTGTTTGTCATGCAGCAATAGCTAACTGTTATAAACCATCAAGTAGAAGATGCTTCCCTTCAGAGAATACCTAATTTCTTTTGCATAGAAACCCACTTTCCATTTGAATTTCTTGGTAAGGCTGAGTGGGCTTTAGGTATGACTCAGGGAAAGAAAAAAAGTCAAAGAAATAGACCTTGCCATCAAGTATGCTCATATTTTGGTGATACCCAGAACGTCACTTACAAACTGCTTTGAGTCAAGAAATTATCCCCAGAGGCTATTAAGAACATTTTTAGGGTCAGTTTTGCTTCTCACTGTCTGTGAAGGAAAACTCTGTAAAGCTTGCATGAATATGAGTAGTAAAAAACAAATTGAACCAATTTAAACTATCAAAGAAGTAAGTAATTAAAGGTGCACGTGTCTGGATTTTTTTAGTTGCAAAGGACAAAAACCAAACTTAAACCAACATAAGCCAAAAATAAGGCACACATTGATTTATGTGACTGAGGAGTGATCCAAGGATATTCTGATTTGAGTCACAATTAATCTTGGAACTTCATTATTTTCCATTGTTTCCATCTTTGCCATGGGCCCATAGGTTCTTTAATCCTTTGGGAAAGATGTCCATTTAGCATATCTCCCAAGATTCCAAATTCTCCCCAGTTCCAAATTCCAGGCTCTAGATCTCTCATTCCAGATTTCAAGTACTCCATGAAAGGAAACCTGATTGTCCTGCTGCAGGTCAGGTGTGTACCTCTGATCTCATCTTCTGTCATATGACATACGGACAGTGTGTTAGACCTGGCCACACTCCGATAGGATCATTGTGTAAACACCCCCAAAGCTAATGTCATCTGAGACATTTTTCCTCTCTCCCCCATCTCACTTCTTTCTCTGCCCTCCTTGTTCTCCAGCATTCATTTTCCATATGTAGGATGTTGTTGAAAATGTTTGCAAACTGAATATTTGTGTTTAAAAGGATGGGGTGACATGAAACCTCTGTCATTTTATTTTCCTCTATGTCTGTTTTACCTCTAAATAAATACATTCATGTCATGGGAAAGAAAGACAAGGGGAATGTTAATACCCAAAGTTAGATTGTTAATGATCTCAGAGGCTCTGTTCCTGACAAGATGCAAGACTTTCTAAAAGTGACTTCACTTCTCAGAGCATCATTTTCTGAGCTATTAAATTCTCAGCAGCAGCGATCAAGTCTACCTTGGATAGTGGCTTCAGAGAGTCTGCAAAGCTCTGGATAGAAGCAAATTCTAATTCAATGACAATATTGACAACGGCTATCACTACTGTTACTTCAAATGATGACAACAACATATGATGTGGGACTCCAGATTCAACAAGGTTTAGTCACTCATGAAACAAACCATGACAGCTGAGTGTCTCTTCCAAGGCCTTTGAACCTCACTCGGTGACCTTAAGTCTGATGAGCTGGCTGTGCTCTCCTAACTTCTGCCTTAGTGTTCGTGTGTATCTTTGCATGTATGTGGCTATCTCTGATATCAGACTTTATTTCTCTGCCTCCTTCCCTCTGACTCTACCTTTGTCTCTCACTCCCTCTCCTCTTTCTCTTTCTGTTGTTATTTGTCTGTCTTCTGTACTCTTTCATTTCTTACTCTGTCTCACCTCCCCAGATTCCTCTGCCTACCTCCCTGTCTCTCTCTCTCTCTCACTAACCCTCTCTAGTGGCCTTGACACTAGATAGATTTCCCCACCTTGCTTCCGCCACCCAATCTGTCCTCTCTTGTGCTTCTTTTTCCCAGTCACAAACAGCCATGTCCTGTCTTGACAGCTTAAACAGCAGCAACAAAGAAGTGTGTGCCAACCTCTAGATGCTTAAGCCAACATGGTCTAGCTGGCCCCCTGCAAGGGGAAGGGTTCACCCAACTTGCCAAACCTGAGGCCTGCGTGAGCACCAAGGCACCCAGGGGTCACCTGACTGCTGTGACCCAGCCAGAGGCCCCAACCATTCCCTGGAAACCCCTAGAAGCAGGGATGCTAAAGCAGGTACCCTGCTCTTTGTTACCAGTGGGTGGGTGAGGAAGTTTCCAAGCTTGGCTTTGATGAAACTGAAAAGGTTGAATCATTATTAAATGTTTAGAGAATGGGAAGCTGGCATCCAGCCCTGTGTTTTCTGTAATATCAATTATTCCCAGAGAACGCTGCTGCTTGTTGGGCTGGGAAATATCCAAAAAGAGGGAAGTATCACCAGCTCACCTCTAAGCTGCAGAAATAATATTGCCACAGTAAGAGACTATGTGGGCGGCCTTAAGAAAGACTCAGAGAAGCGGTGGGGAGGAACACCACCAACTAGGTAGGTGAGCTGGAAAGAACAGAGATGACGAGAGAACAGGTAACCCACAGGATAGCTGCTGACTGCTCTCCTGTAACTGATTAGACAGACATCCAAGAAGTTCCTATTCTGTGAATGACGCTGGCCTGTAAATTACTGGACTGTCTTCACATCTATGGGAAAAGAGTGTAATTACTATTTTTGTCCCAAGAAATTCTGATCCTGTGCGCACCCACAATTTCCCATCTGCATATGCATGTCTTCTTACCATGGATCTCCAGGTGAGATTTCTTCTCTGAATTCCAGAATCTACCTTTATCATCTTCTCACTGTGTCCCCTGTGATGTACCAAGCACACTTTAGACTCATTATGCCTGAGACTAAACTAAAGCTCTCCCTACCCAAGCCTGGTCCCTACGCTCTCTCAGGAAACGGCCCCACCTGCCTGTTGTCCATATACTTTAAGTAACTTTCAAAGCATAAGCAAGAACATAAAAAAATGTATCTTATATAAAAATAAGATAAAATATGATAAAATAACATAAAACAAGATACCATATATGTATATTATGTATATGCGTATATAACTTATACATATATATGTATGATATATATGCATATACATAATATACATAGATATCTTATTACATATGTATAATATATGTATAACATACATATATATTTATATAATTTATGTGTACATTATACATAATTTATGTATCTTATACATAATATATGTATAATATACACATATAATATACATATAATGTTTATTATATACGTATCTTATACATATATAATGTACATTATATACATAATGTACATTATATACGTAATGTACATTATATACGTATACACATTGTATATATTATATACGTATAATATGCATATATAATATATACAATGTGTATTATATATTATATAATATATAATATTATACATATATTATATACATATATTATATGTATAATATACATATATAATAATGTATAGCCCCCCACCCCCCAACCTACCCCAGTGTGTGATGTCCCCTCCCTATGCCCACATGTTCTCATTGTTCAACACCTGCCTATGAGTGACAACATGTAGTGTTTTGTTTTCTGTTCTTGCATTAGTTTGCTGAGAATGATGGTTTCCAGATTCATCCATGTCCCTACAAAGGACATGAACTCATCATTTTTTATGGCTCCATAGAATTCCATGGCGTATATGTGTCACATTTCTTTGTCCAGTCTATCACTGGTGGGCATTTGGGTTGGTCCCAGGTCTTTGCTATTGTAAACAATGCCGCAATGAACATATGTGTAGATGTGTCTATTTTTTAAAGACATACAGATTTGATAATTAACCAATGTGACTCTTGCATATGATGACATTTGAGTGGCACAGCAGGGTATACAAATTGAGTTGGACTAAGGGTGCCAGGACCTGGACACCCCATGGCCAAGAGCATCAATGTGCCAGCAAACCCTTCCGTCATACCAGTTAGAAAAGTGCAATTTCAAGGAAAACATGTTTTTTGTTTGTTTTTGTTTTGGGGGTTTTTTAAGACAGAGTTTTGCTCCTGTTTCCCAGGCTGGAGTGCAGTGGTGCAATCTCAGCTCACTGCAACCTCTGCCTCCTGGATTCAAGCAATTCTCCTGCCTCAGCCTCCCGAGTAGCTGGGATTGTAGGCGCCCACAATAATGCCTGCATATTTTTTGTATTTTTAGTAGAGACCAGGTTTCATCGTGTTGGCCAGGCTGGTCTCAAATTCCTGATGTCAGGTGATCCACCAGCCTCGGCCTCCCAAAGTGCTGGGATTACTGGCAGAAGCCACCGTGCCTGACTAGAAAATGTTTTTTATTCTAATTTTATAATTTAAAAAATGGTTTCCTAATCCAATTAACACAGGGGCGTATTTGGAAACAGTTGAATTAAGTGGAGTGACCAAAGAACAAGAGAGGAAAAAGAGTGGGAAGGACACGTAGGCCTGGGTTACAAAGAAAAAAAAACTTTTCCCATGCTGTGCTTGCACACGTGCAACTAATACTCATCCACCTGACAACATACAGAGTGGTTGCCTGACAAGACAGGCTCAGGCAATGAGGCTGTGGGGTGAGAATGAGAGAGTGGACTGGAGACTCGGACAGTCCTGCAACAAACCCACATCCAGCCTCAGCTGGGCAGCCTCATGACAGGTGACCTGACCTCTTTCTATGACTCAGTTCCGTCATCTGTAACACACAGGAGAATAATTTCTGAGAGTTGTTAGGAGAGCTAAATTAGATAAACGCTTATAGAGCACACAGCATGACCCCGGGCTCACGGGAAACACTAAGATGATATTTATTATTTCATCATAATTCTATTATAACTGTAATTATTATTAATGAACGGCATTACAATGTGAGCCACAGCTCACTCATCAGCATAAGGTATGCGGGCCTCGGGTCAGACAGAACTGGGTCTCTTCCCGAGATGTAGCTTCACTAGTTGTTCTATTGAGGTAACTTTCATACTGTTCTCTTGCCTATCAAATGGGGGAATAACTTTTATAAGGATTGTATGAGGTCATAAAAACAGAATGCTTAGCACACAAGAGACTCCTCAGTAAGTCACAGCTATCATTCCAAACCTCAGCACCCAGCAGGACGGGCGAGAAAACTGGAGTGTTTTATTTGTTTTGTTTTGTTTTTAATTTTTCTCAGAGAACTTCATCTGGCTTTCCTCTGCAGTTTCGACACAGACACGCCCTCCCAAAGAACAAGATCTGCAGCTTTTCCTTTACTGCTCAAGTAGATTCCCTGGGCCAAGTGGAATCTGCAGCTGCCGGCCCCGGGCCCTCCCCCAGTCAGCTCCGCGGGTCAAAGCTCTAATTCACTCTGAAAGGGCTTCAGCACCACCCCTGTGAGGTCCTTAAATGTTTTATGAGCTCCCTGAAATGCTCAGATAATTAAAAACACTTTCTTAACTTAATAGCTTGGCTTAATGAAACCAGGGCTTTACGTTTTATTTGGAAAAGGTTGAACATCCCAGTCACACTTATTAATATTTTTAAGAATATGCCCAACTATGTCCAGGGATGGAGGGAAATCATTGCTTCAAGGAGGGAAATGGGCTTTCCTGAGTTTCTGACAAGTCTTGGGCTTATTAGAGCTCATTATATCCAGGAAGTCTGGAAACCTAAATTAGCAGTCACCGCACATGACGTGGCAGGCTATAATTAATGAGACCACTTATTATAGAAACATGGAATTATCAATTAGAAAGTAGTCCACCTAGGCCCCAAAGGTTCAAGAGGATTACCTGTGTCATCCAGGCAGCCACTTTAAAAGTAAGCTGGGAAGCTCCTATGATAGCAACTTTTTCTGTCAAGTCCAATAAACATGATCCTCTCAGGAGAAAGGTGCTATAATCCAAACAGGATGAATGTAAACCCAATTGGTTTGGAAGGACAGAGGTACCAGTGACACACAAGGATTCCAAGTTGTAGTGGCCACCTGGTCTCCAGGAAGAGCAGACTGTTTAGAGTCCAGTTCTTTCCAGCAGTGGCCACATGGTACCCTAGGATGGGCTTGGTCTTCAAGGTCAGGTGCAGTGATGGGCCAGAGCCAGCCTGCATCAGCCAATGAGAGAAGACTGTGCACATCTCTTCCCAGCTCTGCAGTTCATGGTGTCGTACTGACAGGTTGAAATCAGCCATGGTGCAGGTATTTACCCCATGGAAATCTGCAGACACTACAAACCAGTGCTTCATTTTTTCTTCAGGGAACCAGGAGTTAAACATTATCCGGCATAACACTGGATGTAGGTTCGCATCCTGGTTGGGCAATTGTGAATACAAGCAGGGATAGTTTATTTAACTTTAGTGAGCATTCATTTCTCTATGAAAAATGGAGATTAAAAAACTCTTTCCATACACAGCTATGTTTTTCTTTTTTCTCCACCATGGCACTTATCCCCACCTAATACTGTAATAAATCTGTATCTGTTGTTGTTATTGTTTGTGGTTATGTGTTTCTCCATAAAGCTCCTTCATTCATTCAAATATGTGTATTGAGCACCTACTATGTCTCAGACACTATTCTAGGTACTTGGATACAGTAGTGGGCAAAACAGACCAAAATTTCTAATTTCATGGAATATACAAACCATAAATGTGTGTAAAGGGTATGTATGTCAGATGATGAAAAGCACTATGGAAAAAAATTAAGAAAGCTGGGGAATACAGCATGTTAGGATCAGAAATGGGCATTGCAATTTTAATGAGGGTATCCATGAGGACATCCTTTAGAAGGCTACATTGGAGAAAACTGCAAGAGGTGAGAAAGTGAGCCCCGTGGCCAAAAGGGAAGGAGCATCCCAGAGAGAGGAAAAAGGGAACCGATGGGTGGGACTGCGACTAGTGTTTGAGGAATCCACAGAGGGCACTATGGTTGGAGCAGAGAGATTAAAGGGCAAGAGCCACAGAAAATGAGGTAACACCAGCAACGGGAAAGGATTCTATAGGGCATTCTGTAATCAACAGAACTCTCTGCAAGGATGAAATTGATCAATGTCGGTGTGCACACAGTGGTAGCTACTAACCACATGTGACTATGGGGCATGTGAAATGTGGCTGCAGCAATTAAGGAAATACATTTTTCCTTTTCTTCAATATTAAATAATTTTAATTTAAAAAGCCACATGTGGCTAGGGGCTGCAGTTCAGGACAGTGCAGTTACAGACCACTGTAAATATTTTTGGTGTTCATCCTATATGAGATAAAGAGCCACTGGGGAATCCCAAAAAAGCAGCTCTACGATCTGCCTGAGCTTTTCAAGGATTGCCCTGGCTGCCCTGTGAAGGAGAAATCACAGGACAAGGCCAGTGAGGAAGCTGTTGGGACCATCCAGCAGGACACGCCAATGGCTCCATGACAGAAGGGACTGTCTCTTCTCTATTTCCAGCACCTTGAACATAGGTTTTTTGTGTTTTTTGTTTTTGTTTTTGAGATGGAATCTTGCTCTTGTCACCCACGCTGGAATGCGGTAGTGTGATCTCGGCTCACTGAAACCTCCGCCTCCCAGGTTCAAGCAATTCTCCTGCCTCAGCCTCCCAAGTACCTAGGACTACAGATCCACACCACCACGCCCAGCTAATTTTTGTATTTTTTTAATTAGAGACGGGGTTTCACCATGTTGGCCAGGATGGTCTCAATCTCTTGACCTCGTGATCCGCCTGCCTTGGCCTCTCAAAGTGCTGGGATTACACGTGTGAGCCACTTCAAATATCCAAAAATTTAGGATATTTGAGCAGTTAAATTGAATTAAATAAATTAGCTCTTTTTTCGCTCATTCAGTGCAATTCTTTCTGTTTTGCCTAAAATTTACGAGTTGGCAATAACATGTAAACCATCTTATTTGTCAGCTATCTAGGGAAGAGTTTTGCTAAGTCTCAATATTATTTGATACAATCAGTATATTCCAAAGTTTATTCCACAGACATGGGTTTCATGGAATGTTAATGAGTACTAAATAGTAAAAGACATACAAATAAACTCTATGATGAAAGAAGTTTGGGAAATGCCAACTTAAGCAAAATAAAAATCTGTTTACTGCAGTAAATATCAATGTCCTTCATATATTAATATAAATCGCGTCACTCCAACAGGACACAAATATGCAGGAAGTATCTTCCAACTGTGTTTTCAGTAGGGCTCCTCATTTTTCCTTAGTTAGGCATCTAGTCCAGTGGATGTTCAACAGAGCACTCCTTAGGAAATACTGCATTTGACTGCTGAGTCATGGAAAGAGAGACTGAATGCAGGCTGCCACCCCAGACATACTCTAACATCTCAGTCCGCTGTATTTTATCTGTAGCACTCAGCACTACCTCAAACTATCACCTTCATTTATGTGTTGACCTGCTTATTTGACTATAACGTATGCAAGCAGGAAACCCAAGGGAGGTGACGGGTCTTGTCTATCTGCTCACATATGCACTCAGTCCCTAGGATAGGTGACAACGAAAACATTAACCGAAAGAATAGCCCGGGATCTACGATGACCAAGTCCCTAGGATTTTGTGGGACAACCTTCTTCAAGCTCTGAGAATGCAGAGGAGAATCCTGCATAATCCCCACCTACAGGCTCGTCATGAGTCTGAGATTACATATAGATGCTTTTTTTTTTTTTCCAGCTTGAAGTTCTCGGACACACATGCAGGACATGCCGGTTTGTTACACAGGTATACATGTGCCCTGGTGGTGTGCTACACTTATCAGCCCGTCATCTAGGTTTTAAGCCCTGCATGCATTAGGTGTTTGTCCTAACGCACTCCCTTTCCTTGCCCCCCACCCCTCCACAGGTCCCAGTGTATGATGTTCCTTTCCTTGTGTCCATGTGTTCTCATTGTTCAACTCCCACTTACGAGTGAGAACATGCAGTGTTTGGTTTTCTGTTCCTGTGTTAGTTTTCTGAGAATGATGGCTTCCAGCTTCATCCATGACAAATGCTTTAAGAAGCAAACTAGTGAGAAAGGATATAACAGGGCAGTTTTTGATCCCACATAAATGATATAGAAATTCACTGCCTGAAATCCTTTGATCTAGATGGCTCAGGGGACTCGAGAAGGTACAACTTGGCCCAACCTCTGCAGCGAGGAACAGAATACTTCAGAGAGGCTGGGACAAGCCCTGCTAAACACAGCAAATGGTGTTTGCTCTGCACAGAGCTGTGAACATGCACAGTGGACAGGGACCATTCTCCTTTGGGTGGTAAGCTGTAATCTCCTTGTCACATCAGACAATGTTCAACTCTTTGTACAGAGTAGGGGGCCAACGGGGACCTGGGGTGGTTAAATGAACAACAGTTCTAATAGCTAACATCACTCAAAGGCATGTACCAAGCATTTGACCAGCATCATTTAACTCTATCCATCTCATTTAACTCTCCCAGTAATCCAAGAGATGGATATTATCCCTTTCTATTAATGAGTAAGCTGAGTCTGAATTAAGAATCAAACAGTCTTAAACACCATGCTGTATTGTCCCCTCAAATAATTAGATTGACCAGAGTGGACAAGTTCATGTTTCAGAAAGGAACACACTTAAAAAGACAGATACTGAAACAAACCCCAAATTAGGACCTCAGTGGTAGAAGGACCACTCTACACTTGGCAGGAGTGTGGGAGCATGCAGGAAAGTTTTTACAGAGAAGGTAATGTTTGAGCAGCATATTAAGAAAGGATGACTCTTCCCTTGGCAAATGGGGTAAATGGAAGGGCATCATGAGAAGAAGGCACAGCCATTGGGCAAAGCAGGAAGACAGGAGGTGGCACACGTGTTCACAATCACAGGCAAAGGCCAATCTCCCTCAACTCATGTCTAAGTGAATGCTTGAATATTCAAATTGGTGTTTGAAAAACCAGTGACTGCCAGAACTCTCAGGGGTCATAAAAAATGATTTCTTTGGAGTGTGCTGGCAACAAAAAGCCAATTAAAGCCCCAGGAGTCAGTGACTGAGAATGCAAAAAAAACAAATCCTTCTCAGCGCACAACTCCCCTCCTCTGGTTCTCTTTCCTCCTTGATCGTATTTAACTGGAAGAAGTAGCTATGGGTAAAGCAGCCATGAGAGTTGAGTATCTCACTTACAATGGAGCCCATAATAATTATTGACTGTAGCTTCTATAATAGGCCCTATAATTTGCTACTCCAGCCTTGCTTCCTGGGCTTCATATCAATACCTCTCATGTGCAGTGGTGGCAAGTACTGAACACAGACTTATTTAAAATTTTATCCCTGAAATTTACTTTCTCTGTACTACATTTGCCATAATCAGGAGCCTAAATAGCCCCCAGCTGGGATAAAAGATGGCAAAGGATTGAGGAAAGAGACACAGCCTTGGTGTGAAGCTGACCTATCCAGATGCCGTCCTTCTGCTTTTACCACTCCCTGAGTTTTTTCCCAATTCTACAATGTAAGTACTACCTTTTAGGGTTGTAGAGGAAACAAAAATTAATAATGCATGTAAAGACCCTGACCCAAAACCTAGCACACACTAAACACTCAACATATACTTATTTCCTTTGAGTATCTACACTTTTAAGTTATTGTGCATGGGTCTGGATCGCCACTGGCTCTTGTTGAGGGCCTTTCCCATGTTCTGCTCTAGGATGGGACAGATGAAGAATATACAAGATGGAGAAGATGTACCTTTGGCTATAGGGGCCTCTGGTTTAGTTGAGGATGCAGGTTGTATAGACACGCTGAAACCAGACAGTGAGGATGGTTCTCATTCAAGGGCAGCTTCACAGGTTGCCTCAATGCTAAAGGAGTTCAAAAGATGCATGAGGAAAGGCTTCCAGAAGATGAGACTTAAAGAATCATGAGAATGTAGGATGGTAGAAGGAAGAGAAAATGAACACCATGAGCCAAAATCCTGGGTTGAGATGGTCTTCCGATGATTACAAAAAAATAATAACAACTGTTAGACCTACTAATATTTAAGAATTGTTACTCAATTTAGTAACAAAGTCAGCTCCAGAAAATTCTAGGGAGGCACAAATTTGAAATGTAAGCTTACAATTCCTCAGGCGTCAAGGGGGTGTTTTGTTACTGGTCGAAACTCTCTTGATTGTAGATGCATGGGCATGGTTTTCTGAGATGGTGCATTTAACCTTTGCATCTTCACATAAACATTTGTTATTTTAATGAGGCAAAAACTTAAGTACGCTCCCTGGCTTCACTTCAAAGTGATGCTCCAGCTCGCGCTGGGGAAAGGTACCAATCGTCTCAGTGTTTCTTAATGCCCCTAAAGACCTGTCTGTATTTAGAAAAGCTGTGCCTGGGGTATTAGGACAGTATATGCAGAACTTGTTCATGTCATAAGTTTATCTTCATATATGGCTTTGCATGATTCTAAGAAGAATGCATGCTGAAGCAGAAAAGCCATCAGGCACTTCTGTGGTTTGGGTTTTGCTGAATGCAATGCTTAGTGAGAAACCGCTCTGAGAAGAAGAGGTTGAAGAGGCTGATTTACACTGAGTATGAACAGTGAAATATCATTAAGGCATAATGAATTTATGCAGAATTCATGTCAAGTCAAAACAAAAACTGTTTTCTGTTGCTCTACCTGAGCTCTCTCAAAGACCCATGCCAGCTAAATTCAGGTCTATTTATCTTGTTCTTCAGAGTCTTATATAACGGGACACTACTCCACAGATCATCTTGTGCCTGCTCTTTACAACCAACCAACCTCTAGCCTGAACGTTCATTTTTTAGTTGAGGCATAACAAGTAAATAACAGGTGGCTACATAAACACTATCACCACCGCCTATCCATGCCCATTTTCCACAAACATACTCAGTTCTGTTACATCACTCTCTTCTTAGTTTTGAATTATCAATACATTTCAAAAAGTTCTAGTTCCAATCATTGTACTACATATTCTAGACAGAAGGGACCACCACGAGTTCAAAAATCATTTGCTGAGCAGCTACTACATGCAAGTGGCTCTCCTGGGGTTGCAAAAATAAGACAAAGGTTTTGGCTTCAAGAAGTTCAGTGTATTAAACTGTTGGCAGGTTTTGGGGTACAGGGGAGCGCTCAGCTCGCTCCTGGGTGGGTTCCAGGCTCTTGGTCTCTCACTCTGTCAAGAATGGCTCAAGAGGGGAACATGGCGGGTGTGCTCATAAAGTAAATACCAGACCCAAAAAGTTTATGTAGAAAAGCATTTATCTAGGTAGAGAAAGAGAAAAAGAAGAAGAAAGAAAGCCTCCACAAAGAGTGTGTGGAAGCGGACCCCAGAGGGGAAATCTGCCCAGGTGAGGCGACAAGGACTTTTAACCTGGGAGTAATTCCCTCCCTCTCCAAGTCCCCTGGCCAATGAAAGAAGTTCCTTTGGACTTCAGCTGGTGTGACTGACTTTTTGATTCTTCCCATGAGCGAAAATTAAAACAAAGACCTCTAATCCCCGATGGAGAGAGAGGGGAGGGGGCATGGTGCAGGGAAGTTCTTGCCCTTGAAACTACGCCCCCTTGTGGGCCCAGAAAGAGAACACATTCCTCAAAACCACAAGACTTACCTTCCCCGTTCTTCAGTTACCCTATTAGAGAATACTTATTTATTGATAAACAATTTGAAAACAGAGCTGAATTCACTGAATGCCTATATTCAATGTGATGTCTTGCAGCAGTGACCGAATTCCTCTGTTTCCTTTCCCATCTGACAAACTCCCAGTCACTGATCCTTCAAGAAGGGATTCAAAGGATTTACTCAGTTTTGATAGATAAGAAAATGTTACTCTGTCTTTTATGTCACACTTTGCTGAGTAGCCTTAGTTTCTCCACAAAAACTGTTTTATTGATGCATCTGCCTTCTTTATGAGACTTAAGCTCCTTAAATACGGGAAGCTGACTTTTTCATTTCTACACCCTGGCATCTAGTTTAGTCCCTGATCCAGTACACACTTGCTACTTGAGTCTGATGAATAACTGAGTTTGATGACGGTTGTTGTAATATGCATACGCTCTTCTGAATGGAAATACGTATTTGCTCCATTCTTTCAATGCAATTCCCACTCTTTATTGAGGTCCAGCCTAAAACTCACGGTTTTCAGATGATTACAAAAAAATAATAACTATGAGACCTGTTAATATTCAAGCATTGTTCCTCAATTTAGTAACAAAGTAAGCTTTGTTAATCGATGTTATTCACTTCATCTGGATATTTATCCAGAATTCTGGGGAGATAAAAAAAAAAAGGCAGCATATAGGCCAGATCACTCACATAGATGTGTTTGCATATATCTCTGGAATATACTCTTTATTTTTACCAGTATGTCTATCCTATCTATTTGAAGCAATATTCTCTTCACTATAAAAACCTACTATTATTATTTTGCTCAATGAACCCACATTCTATTTTTTTTTTCTGATGTAATCATGGCTACTACAGCTTTCTTTCATGTTTTCTTTACACAGAATATCTTTTTCCTCCCTTCTCTTTCAGTCTGTGTGAGTCTCTTGTAGGCAGCATATGGGTAGGTCTTTAAAAAAAAAAAAAAAAGAAAAATTTGGCCACTCTATCTTTTGACTAGAGTTTAATTCATTTACATTAAAGGTAATTACTGATGGGTAAAGACTTGCTAGTGATATTTCTTGTTTTCTTGTTATTTTCTAGATCCTTTGAATAAATTCATGTTCTAAACTTCTGTTTGCTTGTTTGCTTGCTTGTTTGAAGATCTAACTGCCACTGATGAAGTAAAGACTTCCTTTTCCTGACTGGTAGTCTGATCAGCATTAATAATAAATATTACTGCTCTGAGGTAATAAAACTCCAATCCAAACAAAAAAAATTAGCATGTTATGCTTTGTTAGACTATGCTACTTTTTTGTAGGGAAATACTTGAGTGATTTATGTTTGAAATACTAAGAATGATTTTAGAAACCCCAGTAATACTTCTGCACATACCTAGAATTGTGCAGACTTCACGAGTAACAGTAATGTTGAGTAACATGACTGTCTGTCAATTACATGCCAGGTAACTTTCTTGTCCTTGCTCTGCCACCACTATGTGACCTTAGAAGTTATGTTCCTCTATGTCTCTTTACCAAATGTGTAAAGTAGAAGGAGTATTCTCCTAAGAGTTATATAAATTTAATGAGATAATGAATAAATTCCTTATGTAAAGTGCCCAGTGTATACTTAGGTCCAGGGTCCTGCCCAATCATCAGTAGGTAGCTATTACTATTTTTCAGACTTTCTGTACTACTCTTTTTTCCAACTGTCTTACTGCATAACTACCCATGGCATTTCAGGGAATAAAGTACTATATTTCGAGGAAGAAATTTAATAGAAGAAATTTAATAGGATTTTGTCACCAGGACAGGGAAGAATTAAGGCAGATAAGCTTGGAGGTTTTCATAAATCATGCAGATTTTAATTGGAAGCAGTAGTGTTTGCTGTGGATGGAAGACAAGAGGAGGAGCAGTTCGTTATATGAGTATGTCAGCCCTCATCAGGCAGGATTGAGAACTTGGAGAGAGGGCCAGCAGAGAGCTACCAACCATTACTTTGACTTAAATAAACCAGTTACTTGTTGATGAAGGCTCATGAGCAATCTATACCATGCTAGTTCATAAGCAGGATTACTGGTTGAGGCAGAACTGCTAAGGTAAGATTGGAGTGATTTTCCCAGTGAAACGTGGTATGCCTGCTCCCTCTTTGGCTCACACTCAAAGAGAGAATAAAATTTAAAAATCCAAAAAATTAATACTCCACCAACCCAGGTCTTATGGGAAGAAGTCAGAGGCTACTTGGTTCATTTTATTCCAAGTCTCCTGGATCTATCATATATGGAATTTATAGTTGGCTCTAAGAAGTGATGAAACCCCATCCATTCTTATTTTTGCCCTCACAACATTGTAGCTTCTCATGAGCCCTCTCTAACCTTGCCCCTTGTTCACTCATCTTCTCTCTCCAGGGTGTTGGCAGCCACCAGGACACGGTTTTAGCAGTCTGTTTCGGATTATTTTCAATCATTGCATGGCCTGTGAATTGCCTGCAGGCAGCACTAGTGAACAGTTCACATAAGGAGCAAAGACATGAGGAAACGATTTCCTCAAGTACTGTTTGTTGGAATTCTAGGCCATGAAGTTCAAGGGATTCCATATGATGACATGTCAATATGCATGTAACACTGGTTACCACTGACTACAAATCTCCTGGGTGACCCAATCCATTGAGAATAAAGATTTCTTTCCCCAGTTTGCTTTGCCATTCTATTTCCAAGCTGTGTAACTGCAAATTCTAAGAACTAACTTTAATTTCATTTTGTAGGAATACAGTCAGGACCTCTAAGACATTAAATATCTTTAGAGTCTTATTAATCTATTTAAAAACCTTCAGCAATGTATAACAAGTTTTAACTTGGAACAATTTACACCCATATCTGCGTCCTTAGAAATCCTTATTTACAAGTTATCCAACAGGCCTGAGAAAACAGAAGCTTTCTTTAAGCAGTACATCTTCAGGGCAGACATGTATTATATTTATGTAATGAAGCGGTTGTCTGACTAGCTATATAACAATTCAGGTGTTTTTAAATAAGTAGAAAAAATGTAGCATGGAAACTTAATTCTGCTCCTGGAGCAGGTTGATAAATCTAGCCAAACATCTTTATTTTTTACAGTACATTAAGGGAACATTTTTATTTAGTACAGTCATAGATCTTCACATTATTGGGAAGTGTGTTCTTATATTGCTTTTTTGTCTTCAGAATTGCCTTAGGAAGACATTCTTTCACTGGGAGTTCTAGTGATGTTATTCTGGGGGAGAAAACGGTGCCCAAACTTGATTTGAATTAATTGAGGACTACAGAATGGTGTCTTCATGCCCCTCACTGCCAACGGCTTTGTCTGCAGAAGAGGAGGTTTGCTTTTAAAAGGATAGCCAAGATTTTTGAAAATGGATGATGAATACATGGTTCATCAAACTATTCTCACAACTTTTGTGTACTTTGAAATTTTCCATAATAAGTAGTTCTTTCAAAGGAGCTGGCAATAAAAGGGGAAAAGGATATCTATGGGAAAACTATGAAAATTCATTTCCCATAGATACATTAGCATTCACTGTGTCCCAGACTCTGAGCTCAGAAGTACAGAATGGAAACAAGAAACTGTCCTCAAGAAACTCATTCTCTAGTTGAAATAACTTCCATGGACTGAATGTCTCTGTCTCCTCAAAACTGATACGCTAAAGCCTAAATCCCCAAAGTGAAGGAGTAAGAGCTTAGGGAAGTAATTAGAGAAATGATCTCACCCCTATCTCCCCCCCATACACACTCTGTTCTCTCTTGCTCTCTCTCTCTCTCTCTCTCTCTCTCTCTCTCTCTCTCTGTGTGTCTCTGTCTCACTCTCTCTTTGCCATCGAAGATACAGCGAGAAGGAAAGACAGCCATATGTAAGCCAAGAAGAAAGCTCTCACTAGACACTGAATCTTCTGATCTGCTGTTGCCTTGATGTTGAATTTCCAGCCCTCAGAACTGAGAGAGAAAAAAATACATATATCCTTTAAGCCATCAGTCTGTGGTATTTTGTTATAGTAGTCTGCACTGATTAAGACAATACTGTATATGTATCTGGAAACTGGTTCAGGCTGGGATAAACTAAATGGTGTTTATCCATTTAGTTCATCACCCCCGAAAGTTAAAGCGGTGACTTAACTGTGAGGCTCTGGGAAAATTTTCTAGAGGAGGTGATTATTGAGAGGGCATTAAAAGATGATCATCGATTCAAAATTCCAAAGACGGTATGTGACATGGTTTGGCTGTGTCCCCATCCAAATATCATCTTGAATTGTAGCTCCCAGAATCCACACGAGTCGTGAGCATGACGCTGTGGGAGGTAAGTGAATCATAGTGGCCAGTCTCTTCTGTGCTGTCCTCATGATAGTGAATAAGTCTCATGAGATCTGATGGTTTTATAAAAGGCAGCTCCTCTGCACACGCTCTCTGGCCTCCCACCAGGTAAGATGGGTCTTTACTCCTCCTTTGCCTTCCACAATGATTTTGAGGCCTCCCTAGTCATGCGAAACTGTGAGTCCATGAAACCTCTTTTTCTTTTTAATTACCCAGGCTTGGGTATTTCTTCATAACAGTATGAAAATGGACTAATACAGTATGCTAGTCCACAGAAGAGTATAAACATAAAGAAAGAAAGATGGAGAAATAGGGAGTGTTCCATGTTCCCTGATTCACAAAAGAACAGTCTAGAGTGATTTTATTCATAGGATTCATAGGGAGAGGTGAGCTGAAGGTACATTGTATCCAGATAATTAAATTTCAGAAAGAAGCATAAAAAATTTAACCTGAAGAATTAAAAACTCATTCAAGGGACAGGGTTAAAGATACATCATGTTCCCAGTTTGACTTTAAAAGACTAATGTTCCTAGTTATGGGAAATATGAACTGAAGAAGACAGACATTGAAGATATTTAGATATAAACATTTTAATCTATCCACTTCTTTATCTAGGCTCCAGTATCAGTATCTCTTGAATCAAAAATAAGCAATGTACTCCCTGCTTTCTTTGCTTCTACTCTGACACTATAATCTGTTCCTCCCATTTAAGCTAGTAGTGAAGTATACTACGAGCTCTTGATGAATCACACCTCCTTTTGTCCATAATTCTTTGCAATGTGATTTTGTTGCCCCTTGTATCAAGAGTTAGAGACTATTTTCCTACCCCTGAATCTGAACTGGCTTTGTGAACATGCTTTGAGTGTGGCGTAAGAAACACTGTGTGACTTTTAAGGATAGGTCTTTGGTAAAGCAAGCTGAGAAAATGAAGGCCTTGCAATTTCTGGTTTTGCTCTCATCAAATGCTCTAGCCACAACATATGAAAGCCAGGGCTAGACAACTGAACAATAAGAAACAGCATGAAGAGAGAAAACCAGCCAATGGTTTGACAGTCACCTCCAAGGACTCAGACCTGTGATTAGAACCATCTGAAACACTCCACTGCCCAATATGCTGCTGGGTGACTGCATCCACATAACTAATCCCAGGTCACAGCAGGAGAAGAACCACCCAACTGAGCCAAGCCAACATAGAGAATCTTAAAAAACACAATAAATTATTGTTTTAAACCATAAAGTGTTGTGTCATTTGCTATGTAGATATAAATAACCAAAACAGAAATTGATACCAGAAGGGGAATGTACCCACAACAAAATTTAAAACATGTGGCATTGGCTTTGGGACCAGTTAGTAAGCAGAGACTGGGGGAAAAGTGAAAGAACTGCTGGAGGCTAAGAAAAAGGTGAGTATGTTATGTTGTGATAGAAACATTAGCAAACATTCATGTATAATAACTTGAAAGATAGAAATTATACCTAATGAACTCATAGACCTGGCTAAAGGAATCTCAAAAACAGAAGTTTGAAAGTACCAATTAAGGAAGAAAAAGGAGGAGGAAGGGGAGGAGGAGGAGGAGAAAGAAGAAGAGGAGGAGGAAAAGGAGGAGGAGGAAGAAGAGGAGGAAGGAGGAGGAGTAGGAAAGAAGAAGAAAGAAGAAGAAGAGGAGGAGGAGAAAGGAACTGTTTAGTTTTCAGGCAGAATTAGAAGAAAATACAGAAGACGAACAACTTAATGAGTTAAACAAATAAAATAAAACTGTCTTTCATTCCCAGTCTCTGCACCGGTAAAAACAACTCCCTATTTCAGGAAATAAGCCCTGGATCTAAGATCAAGTTAAACTTCTGATTGTAAGATTCTGAGTTAAGACCTTTGAAAGATTAAGTTTGTAAGTTTTGATCTGCTTTACTAGAAAAAAAAGAAGATTTTAATAATTTAAGGTGCTATCACACAGTAGACCCACATGTCGCCCAAAACAGATATAATTTATATCAAAAAGAATTAAGAATGCAATTTTTATGTTTGGAGTAAACCAAATAGGGTTTTAGAAAACCCACAAAGTTTTAAAAGTGTTAGATTAGTGACAACATTGGCAGCTTGGACCAAAAACGATTAACACAGTAGAAAATATAAAGAGGTCTCTGGATCCTCCTATAGAACCAAGGTACTCTGAGAAGGCTACTAAGCTGCAGTAGGATATTTATTAGGGCAAAAATAAAGAGTGTTCAGAGGATATAGCTAAGAACCCAGAATTAAAGGGGAACAGTGGACTGTGGAACCACTCCTAGAAAGTATAAAGAGCGAGCAAGGTGGCTTACATCTACAGTCTCAGCTACACAAGGATCCCCTAAGGCCAGGAGCTCAAGGCCATCTTGGGCAACGTAACAAGATCCTTTCTCTAAAAATATATATAATTTTTTTTAAAAAAGAAATGAAAGCATAAAGAGACCCTACGCAAAAATAATTCTCAGTCTCCAGAGTAGGAAGAGCTAGGAGGAGGTACCTGGCTGGATTTCAGAATCACTACCTACCAGTGCCTGCTATGTGCTTCCATTTCTTCCCCATTTTGAATAGTGTTATCTGTTGCTCTTACTAGATGTGCCTGCCTCATTATTAAATATTGGGTGTGAGGTAAGCATACAGCTAGTCATTTTAGTGACATTTATCTGGATCAGGAAGACCCTCAGTCAAGGAGCCACATCCCAAATGCCTCACTTGTCTGAACAAGACTCAGAACATGACATGCTTGACTTTGAGCTCAATGCTGTAATTGGATGCAGTTTAAATTGTTTTTAAAGGAGTTCGGTGTAATTGGCTTATGGGATAAATGGATATCATTTTGGCCAGAGGGTAAACTGCTGTAGATTAATAATGGTATAAATATTCACAATTACTCCCAACAAAAAGTAGATATATTTATTTTTTGTAAATGTCACTATAATCATATTACACATTGCTTTAAGTCCTTTTATTCATTAATCCAGTCTACAAACATATGTAAAGTATCTACTATTGCTTAGCACTCTCCTGGTCTCTGGCAATAAAATCAAATTAAACAAAATATCTGTCTTTATGGGACTTGCAATCAAGTAGAGTTAAACAAATAACATAAATAAATAAAAACACAGCATTAGGTAGGATGCTAGAACTGGGGGTATGGGGATGTAACTTTTACAGGATGTTAGGTCAGATGACTCTGAAGATCAACTACTTGAGATCTGAAAGTGGTAGCAGAGAATCATACACACATCAGAAAAGGGATGATACAAAAAGAAGGAACAGTGAGGTGGACATAACCTGGACTTTTCTTAAGAAAAGCAAAACTACTTGTGATCTGGGTCAGAACAAACAAGGGGGAGAGTATGAGTCTGGAAGATGTGGAAACAGCTCGGATCATGCAATAATACCATTGCTGTCCACCGTGGTGGAGGAGCACTTGGTTCAGTTTATCACTGGCCTTCCCTGGGTGCCATCTGTTCAAACACAGTATGGACGCTTGACTCCATGGTGCTATTAAGCTGTGGGTAGATGCTATCTATCTGTCTATCATCTCTCTGTCTACCTATTTACTTATCTATCTGAAACCACTACTCCCATAAAAATGTAGAAAATTTCCAGTATCTCAGAAAGATTCTCCCTCCTCTTTCCAGCTTATACCTGTCCTAAATGAAGCTACTGTATTGACCTCTATCACTACAGATCACTTTGGGCTGTTTCTGAACTTTATATTAGTAGTATCATATAGTAAGCATTCTGTTGTGTTTGGCTTCCTTCACTCAATGTTAATGCCTGTAGGATTCATCTATTTGTATGCATCAGTTATAAACCTCTGGTTTTACCCACTCCTTGTCCTCAATGACGTTTACCATCACGGATAATGACAAGTGCCTGTGTATTTGCTCATATATTTATTTCACACCTGCCCCCTATGCTAGAATGTAAACTCCCCCAGGCAGGGTCCTTGACAGATTTATGAATTTCTGCATACCCAACACCTGATATGAGAAGTCATCAACAAACATCCACTGAAGGAAGAAGCAGGAACCTGCCCACAGGCTAGAGGCTCTGAGAGCCACATCTGCCCCGAAATAAAAGTGGATCCGGCAGTCAGGGCAAATGGAGAGATTCTGAAGTTAGAACGAACAAGATAAAATGTGGAGGTGATGAGCCAGTGACTTGAAAGTGATTCAATGAATCTAAATCGGGTGACCAGGAGCATCTTAATGCTATTAAAAAAATGGAGAGCGCTGGGTGCAGTGGCTCACGCCTGTAATCCAAGCACTTTGAGAGGCCAAAGTAGGTGGATCAAGAGGTCAAGAGATCGAGACCATCCTGGTCAATATGGTGAAACCCTCTTTCTACTAAAAATACAAAAATTATCTGGGCATGGTGGCATGCATCTGTAGTCCCAGTTATTTGGGAGGCTGAGGCAGGAGAATTGCTTGAACCCAGGAGGTGGAGGTTACAGTGAGTCAAGATTGCGCCACTCCACTCCAGCGTGGGTGACAGGGCGAGAGTTCATCTTAAAAAAAAAAAAAAAAAAAAAAAAAAAAAGAATATGAGGGTCTGGATTACATCTGTTTGGTTTTTTCTTTAACCTTCTTTCTCCTTATTCCAATAAGAGGACTGTACATTTCCTTTGGGGAACCAATTTCTCCTCAACTCCTGCTCCAACTTCATGAAACATCAATGTGGAAATCAATTACAGTAGCTCACTCGCCTGCCCTAGACAAGTCAATAGGAGAATTCTACTATTCTGGTCACTGTACTTTCATTCAGGAGTAGACATGTGACCCAAAGAGGGCTGGATTCAGAGTCCCCTGGGGCTCAAACTATGGACATTAGGAGAGGAGCACCCTACTCCTCTGGAATTCTGAACTGTAAAAAAAAAAAAAAAAAAAAAATACCAGCTTAAGCTGTCTATGGCCAGCTTCCTGGATTTCCTGAAAGGAGCTCTAATTATATATGAGACAGCAGAGATATCACATCAAAACAGAAGAGAGGAGAAAGAGAAAATTCTGTTGACAGAGACTGGGCCCCTTTATCCGGCACCTTGATTTCTCACTTATGAGATCCAATAAGTTCCTTTATTTTCCTTAGGTTAGTTTGAGTTGTGTTTCTATCATGAAATATGCATTGCATTTCCTTCACTCTTATTTTCGAAGGGGAAAAAGCAACTCTGCAAGTAAAGAAGTGCAGCTGACTCTTCAGTCAAAGCCACAAAGAAAACTGTTAACGCAAAATATTTTTGCCTCTCTGAAAACCGTGCACAAGTGAAGCGCTGAAAACAGACTTATGTGGTCAGTAGAGTTGGGGTAAGGGCTATGATTCCCTCCAGCCTGATGTTAATTCTCATTTCCCAAAATTCAGTGATATCACCTTATTCATGATGCACTGATGGAACACCACGGTGTTCACGCAAAGCATTCTACTTTGGGCACTCACCTAGGAGTAATTTAAATAAGAAGAAAAAAAGTTGACGTTGGGGTTGGATAGAATTCCATTTGGAAAGACCAGGACATCACAGTTGATTGGTGGCTCCAGGCCCTGGTGAGCAGAGGCAGAGTGGCCCCCTGCCTCATCCTCCTTCTCTTGATATCCTGATGGCAGGGATTCAGCTGTGGACTCAGTGGGTGCTGGTGAGGGAGTTCAGTGAAGGCTAGAGATACATCTTCCTAATTCACTGTGGGATCTAAGACAAGGCATTTTCCCTTATGAGACTTAGTTCCTTCATCAGTAAAATGAAGGAATTGAATGAGAGGATCTTCATGGTCTTTGATATTCTAAGAGTCTATGCCAATGGACACAGCTTCCTTAAACCACAGGGTCTTTGCATATGCTGTTCCCTCTGCCTGGGTGCCACTCCCTATCTAGCAAACTACTACTCATTCTTCAGATCACAGCTAATGTACCAATTTCATGGGGACACCTTCTGTGAATCCAATGAAACCACATGCTTCCATTTCAGAACACATAGCTGAAACTATTCTGGGGGCTAAATGCTTATTGTCTGTTCCTTCTAGTAGATTTTTAGTACCTGGAGAACAGAGATTATGTCTACTTTTGATCACTTTAGATTTACGCACCTTGAGTGCATCTGTGGGTGTGTATGTGTGTGTGAAAGACACAGAGACGAGCTTTCTCTGCTTTCTAAAGCCAACGTTTGGCCTGAGAATTCCAGCTTCTCTCTGACAAAACTTGGCCAGTTGGTAGAGTGAGAAGGCATTTTTTCTTTCACATCTGCATCTTTAAACAAATAAAATGTTTGGGTTACATAAATGCCACCATAAAGAAGAGAATAATTGTAACTCGAACTGATTTCAGAGCCTAAGCTGAATTTTAGCCGAGTCAGCTCATTAGCTAGAGCACCTTCAGGGATTTCCGAGTGAGGCAAGAAGTGTGCCCACGGTGGGCTGGAGGCATTTCAGTGAAGGTGCACCACTGCAGCGCATGGATAAAGGTGTGGACAAAATTCAGCACACTGAGTGGGTGGGAAGACACAGACCCTGTTAACACATCAACAGTTGTCAGACTCCTAAGTTCCTCCCTATCCCCTTTGATTTCAAGGAATTTTCCTGGTTTTTCCAATCCCACCTGGAAATTGGGACCTCGGTTCAACCAGAGGAAAAAAGCAAAGGCAGAAAAGATGAGAGAGAAAGAGAGAGAGAATGAATATGAATGAACTATGTAGGACAAGAGGAGGGATCTAAGATGGTCAGAACAAGGAAAGTCCACAGAAGACTTCCATCAGAGGAATGAGCAAAATTGAAGGGGCCAGAGACATGCCTTGTTGCCAAAGAAACACAGCGGCTTCTTTCCAGCCAACTCTCTCATTTATGTAGCACAGACCACTCATCTGTGAGTCCCTTAGGCATAGAACCTCTTCCTGAGCCTCACCCATACACAGAGAAGTTAAGGGCCATCCGCTACAGCCAAGGGCTGTGTTGGAGCTGCACTTTGAATCAGGCGTGATTCAGATGTGTGGTCTATGGTCTATGTAGCACTGTGACATTCCTCCACACACACAAGCCTTGACCCCAAAGCCCTAATGCCTTTCATACATTCAGCTGGTAAACATAAATGGAGTGCCACCCAAGTGCCAAGCACTGTGCTAGACATTAAGGAAAACCATGTATACATAAAGACACAACTTCCGCTCTCACAGAGCTTACAGTTTGGTGGGGGAGAGATAGATCTCTCAAATAATAACCAATACCAGAGACAGAAGTTTCTAAAATAATAAACAATACCAGGGAAAGAAAAAAATAAACTGAGACCAGCACTCAAGGGAAAGAAATACTATCCTATTAGACTTTATAATAAAGAAACATGACCTAGAGATATCACTAAGCACCTACTTGATGCCAAACTCTCTACTGAACCCTGAAGGTACAGAGAAAACATGATGATATGTCCCCCAGGAACTTGCTGCCTGGAATAAGAAAGACCCAAGTAAACGCAACGATGCTGCACGAGGTGTGCCAACATCCTGAGGCCCTGCACAGAGCAATCAGATATTTGGAAACACAGATCTAAGATCAGAGGGAGGTTTCCAGAGACTGTTACCTGTAACATGGCCTGCGAAGTGGGTTAGTTAATGCTTTTGTGGACTATCACACACATGTAGAAATATGCCTTCAATACAGCATATCAAGAGCCAGAGCATCAGAATGGCGGATCTAAAAAATAAAAAAGGTCTCTGAGTTTACAGCTCTATGGCAGCAGGCTAGTGGAAGCTTGGTGTTATTTTTTATAATGATGGCTTAAGGTTCACCTTCATTGCTGTAAACCAGTTACGTGTTTCTAAACCAGTGTGTATCAACATCTCTTTGCATTAAAAAAAAAAAAAAAATTTAAACCCTGTGATGAAAAGAAAAAGACACTCCATTTAGACCAGACAGGAATATTCAGAATAGAAAACTCAATTTTTGTATTAATGTATGTTAAGGGGAGAAATTCAGCTCCCTGTCTCACTGTCTCCTGAAGACCAACAGGAAGTAGTAAGTCTGGCTGTGCATGACAGAGGTCCTCAGATTTGCAGCTGGGGCACCCAGTCACATTGTGTGGTGAGAGTCAAGTTCCAGAACTCCTCCTTGGCTGGAAAGAGTTCATTTTAGCCAAAGAAGCGAGGGGTCGATGGCCTCTCAAATGAAACAGATAAGGCAAACAGAGGGTTCTTATCAGAAACAAATGTTATGTCTCTCCCTCCTGAAAAGCTTACAGATGTTATCAGTAGGAGTCTAGTTGGGCCTAAAACGAGCCCCTGAGAAGTAATATTAACCAGACGCTTGGCAGATCGTTTATTTATCTCCAACAAAATTCAATAAAGAGACCCATATATAAATAAGGGAAAATAATGCGACTGTTAGTAATTTATCACTGGGGAGAAAGCCATTGTTGCCCTTATCTCTTCAACGATGTTCTATTTCCAACTGGTAATGAATTACGAGGTTGCCACATCCCTTCCCAGTGGCAGGTCACTGGGGCCAAGCTGGGGGCTACAGCCCAAAATCCCGTTCAGAGACCTGGTGGCAGCTGTCTCAGGCTCAAGCCCTCTGCCTTTGGAATCCTGTGTGGGCAGCCCAAGGCCAAGGCCTGGAATGTCCCTCCTCCTCTGGGAAAAAAATAAGACATTATTTCTAAGAGGACCATGTTCTTAACTTTTAGCTGCCTCTGCAGGAGGCGTGGCTAAAAGCTAATTAGTAAAGCAGCATATGGTTTGTTATTTTCAAGTTCCCATCTGCCTTTTGGCCATCTATTCAAGGACTGTGTTCCACTTGGCTACAGAGAAGTGGGTGAGATAGAAAAATCGGGAATTTAAGGGAGTCTGAGATCAAGAAATCAAAATGGTGCCTTGTTTTATCATAACACTAATCTTATTGGTGGTGGTGATAGTGATGGTGATGATGACAGTGATAATGGTGACGAAGATGTTGATGATGATGATAGGTAGTATTTACTGCATACTTACTGCATTCCAGAAATCATTTTAAGCACTTTACATGGATTATTTCATTTTGTTCTTCCCACAGACTTATGTGTGGGTTTTATTTTAATTTTTTAAGAGGAAACTAAAGCCTGCAAGGGTGAGTGCCTTGCCCACTCCCACAGAGCTGGTCAGCGGTAGAGGAGAGACCTAAACACAACGATAGGATATGACTCCATTGTCTTTCCTGCTAGCTGGGTTGAACAAACGCAGGACATACCTTCTAGGTGATGTTCACGATGATGAAGAGCTTCACAGGAAGTGAGGCCAAAACCTTTGGTTGGCATCTTAAATAACGAAACAGGGTCTATGGACTTCTTAGGACTACTGGAGACATTCATATGTTCAAGAAGGAAGACAGCATGGCCGGGTTTGAATTTTAGAACTGTAAAGACAGCATTACAGGAAACCGTCTAGAGTGGGACCAAGGAGTCCATAGGGCAGGGAGACTAAATAGTTTGACCATTGAGTAGTTGAGGTAGGAGAGGATGACAACTTTAAAGAAGGTGACAGCCATGGCAGTGAAGAGCAGGGCACAGTTTATGGAACTGATCGACAGGATATTCTAACACCAGGCACGAACTGTCCAGGCCATAAAACCAAGCCTTAAGTCCCTTAATTTAGTTGCTTATTTCATTAGGCTCTTATGAAAGTGTATCCTTGAGGCATTTTTGCAATACTTGGGTTCTTTTTCAACCCTTTATGGCTTTCTCAAAGAAGGGGAGGACCATCTGAACCATTAGTATTGTTGATGGAATAGCCCGTCAATTGCGCTGTATACTCTTCTGCGGCCTATCCCACTTCATACCCCCAATCCATCTGGCAATGATACTGGGCCCCTGGCTCACATGGATTAGAACACAGGTGGTATGTGACCCAAAGATTTCTTTCCTGGAAATATAGAACAGACAGGAACAGACCCCAGCTTCAGGATGCCTGATTATCACAGCAGAAAAATGGATGGACATTTTCAGCTGTGATTTGGTAAAGCAAGTCAGACTACAGAAAGAAAGTGGGAAAGACTAAATACAAAGGGAGGAGCAAAGACAAGAGATGGAGAAAACCCTGAGGACTTGTCAAGTTCAAGTTTGAGCCTGATGGTGACTCCTTCCCGACCCTTGAGAACCATTAAATATTCCCTAGCCTTATAATACTATGCACCCCTTCCAAGTTCTTTTAGTTCAAGCTGATTTCAGCTGCTTGTAATCAAAAGAAGAGTGAGTGTCTAACTTGTTCTATAGTCCACTGAAACCTCATAATTTTTATGCCAACTTCTTCCTTGTGGCCTTAGCAGTTCATTATCTTCCCGATAACAGAATGGGAAGAATCACAGAAAGTACATTCTCTGGGGTAGTATCATGTCCTGCTGAAAAAGTTAAAAGGAAAGCCTAATTGTTGAACATCTACTATACTCAGGCATGTTACCAGATCCAAACATTAGGTCTGAATCACATATGTAATGGGCTTTAAGAGGGATAATCAGAAACCATAAGTAGATTACTTAATGCTTTTCTGGACTGATCTATGAATGTTCAGCCCCTCTCCATGAAAGCTATGACTACGTAAGTCCATGCCATCAAAGAAAGTACCATTGCACCCTCTCTCTGAACCACGCCATCATGGCAATGTCTACTGGATACCACTGGCTGAATGGATGACCCTCTGTAAAACAGACATGGATAACCTAGCACTTTTCAGAGACCCAGAGGCTGCCAGAATGCACACGCCCACCTTGACTGGAAATGTCCTCATTCTCCTGCCTAGATCACTGAGAATTGTAACTTATTACCGAGCTAGGAGCCCTTTCTTTACTTCTTTCTGGGTGGTTGGGATGTAACTAAACTTTGCTTTGATTTTTTAATATGCTAGAGGCGACTTTTGACTGTGTTAGTTTTCTCCATTTTTGTCTTTTTAGCATTAATTTCTGCTCTGGTCTTCATTATTTCCTTCCTTTTATTGAATTTGGGTTTAATTTTATCTTCTCTTTCTAGCTTTTTAAGGTGGGAAATGACATCACTGAGTTTTACATGTTTTTTTTCCTTTTCCAATATAAGCACGTAAAGCTATAAATGTCCATCAAGCATGCTCTAGCCACAACTCACAAATATAAATACATTGTATTTTTATGAATCAGATCAAAATATTTTATAACTTTTGTTATCCTTAATTGAATTATGTTATATAAAAATGTGATGCTCAATTTCTGAATTTTTTCCTTTTTAAATAGCTTATTGTTATTTCTAATTTAATTCCTTTGTTATCAGAGCACATACTAAAACTGAGTCTTTTGTGTTTTATTGAGATGTAGTTTATTTGAGGCCATTATATGGTCCATTTTTGTTTATACAAAGCCCCACTCAGAGATGAAGTATCTGTTCACATTTCCATCTTTAAAGCTAGCAAATGCATCATTACATAGATGTAAACAAAGAATATTCTACACATCGTTTTCCCTCCCTGTATGGTCAAGGAGGAAGACTGAAAACACCCAGCCTCTGGTTCCATAGTGGACCTTCCTCACAGCTGTTACTTGTCTTAATATTTCAATACCATGTGACTTTAAGAGGCTATGTCACAGACTGACCCCATGAAGATAACAACGTAGAATAAAGTGTAATTTATCTTGACCCACAAAGGAGGACTTGAGAAATGAGCATAATTCAGCTGTCACTTGGACTAAGTAAAATGACCTTGTCATTCTGGGTTCTATGAGGCATGTGCTCCAAGTTCTTAATGGAATTGATAACACAGAAAGTGTGCTGCTAAATAGGTGAGGCATCTCCATGACCCAGACAGCTCTCTGAGATCCAAAGAACTTATTTCCTCTACCCTACAATCAGGGTGGGGTGCTATTTAACATCTAAAGATGGTCAAGTCACATAATGGTAGCTAACATCTTCTCAGTACTGACTGTATGCTCTGCCACTGCGCTAAACACATTATCGATTATCCAATTTGTCACAACAACCTTGTGAGTTAATTCAGTATTTTACACATAAGGAAACTGAAGCAGAGAAAAATTAAATAAAACTTGCCCCATATAGGACATCAACCCAAAGAGCCTAACTGCAGAAACTGTGCCATTAACTGCCTAATTTATTCATCAGCCTGGAGATGGCAACATTTGGTCTCAGGTAAAGAAGGTGAGGAAAGGAACTAATATTTGAGCACTCATTATCTGCCAGGCAGTTCCTTACGTGAGAGCCATTTTATGTGCATTATTTTGCTTAATTGTCAAAATGATCCTGTAAAGCACTGAGATTAAGTGACTTGCTCGTTATTAAGTGGCTAAAAGGGGAGTCCGTATTTGAACCCACATATTCCTGGCTGCAAAGCAGGAATTCTTTCTGCTACCTTTTAAATGTTTTCTTGTGTTTTTTTGTTTGTTTCAATGTTTAGGTTTTTTTAAATTAAAAAAGCACTACACGCATCACATGAATGACAAAATTAGAATCCCAATTGAAATAATTTGAGACATATATATTTAACTTGGTGCTAGTCTTCATAACTTTTCCTTCTCCCTCAAAAAAGTTATTTTCCTATCTCAAAGTTATGAAGATATACTCCTATGTTTTAATCTAGAAAGTTTCAGGTTTTACATTTAAGTCTGTGATCCATCTCAAATTAATTTTTGCCAATGGTGTGAGGGAGAGGTGTCAAGATGTTTTTCTATATGCCTATTCAGATGCTCCAGAAAATCTAACCGATCCAATATATGGGAATCCATTTCTGCACATTATTTTGTTCCATTTGTCCAGCTGTCTATCATTTATATCAATACCATACTATGTTTATTATTGTAGCCTTACAGTATGACTTTAAATAAGATGGTTAAAGACCTTTACCTTTTTTCTTTGCTTTTGAGATTGTTTTAGCTATTATCAGTCCTTTACATTCCCAGATAGATTTTAAAATTGATTTGTCAATTTCTATTACAAAAGCCTGTTGAGATTTTAATTTGAGATTGTGTTAAATCTGGAAATCAATTTGGGGAGAATGGACATCTTGACTATACTAAGTTGACTGACCTAAGAACACAATCTATCTCTTTATATCTTTATATTTATTTAGGGCTTTATCAATTTCTCTCAGAAATATTTTTATATAGTCTTTAGTATACTCATGTTATATTTTTGTTAAAGGTAATTCTAAATGTTTTTGGTATCACTGCAAATTTTACTTTTTATTTTTCAGTTGTTAGTTGCTAGTACATAGAAATCTCATTGATTTTTGTATGTCGACATTGTTTCCTGCAAGTTTAATAAATTCACTTATTAATTCTATTAATCGTCTTATAGATGCATTAGGATTTTTGTGTAAAGAATTATGCTGTCTGAAAATATGATAGTTTTACTTTTTCCTTTTGAATCTTTTAATAGTTCTTTTATTTATCTCTTACCTTATTGCGCTGGTTAGGACTTCTAGCATAATACTGAATAAAATTGGTAAGAGCAGTCGTCCTTGCTTTGTTCTTGATCTTAGAGGGGAAATATTGATTCTGTAGGCTTTTCACAAACACTGTTAACCAAACTGAGGAAGGTTTTTTTTATTACAGTTTGTTATGTTTTTATTATGAATTATTATAAATTATTGCTGTATATTACCAAATGCTTTCTTTTAAAAATTATTGAGTTGATCATATGTGTTCTTTCCTTTATGTTATTAATGTGGTTACAGACATTGATAAACATATTAATAAAATTTAAACAAATCTTACATTCCTGAAATAAAACTCACTTGGTCATTGTACATTATCCTTTTTATGTATTATTGGACTTGATTTGCTCATGTTTTAAAGATTTTTTTTCTAATCATGAGTAATATTACTTTATAATATTTTCTTAAAATATCTTTATAGGATTTTTATTTCAGAGTTAGGCTGGCCTTTAAAAAACGAATTGTAAATTCTCACTCCACCATTATTTTCTGAAATATTTTGTCTAAGATTGATATTACTTCTTCCTTAAATATCTGATAAAAGGCACCAGTGAGCCCATTCATACCTGAAGCATTCTTTACAGGGTAGATATCTAGCTACTCAGATTCTCTAATTTTTTATGAAAATTACATAAAATTTATAGTAATAATGTTTATAATATTCCTTTTGTCATCCTCTTTCATTCTCAATATTTTGTATTTATGGTTTCTATTTTCCTCGATCACTCATCCTGGAGGTGGCTTTTGACTGTGTTAGTTTTCCCCATTTTTGTCTTTTTAGCATTAATTTCTGCTCTGGTCTTTATTATTTCCTTCCTTTTATTGAATTTGGGTTTAATTTTATCTTCTCTTTCTAGCTTTTTAAGGTGGGAAATGACATCACTGAGTTTTACATATTTTTTTTCCTTTTCCAATATAAGCACGTAAAGCTATAAATGTCCATCAAGCATCCTCTAGCCACAACTCACAAATACATTGTATTTTTATGAATCAGATCAAAATAGTCTATAACTTATTTTGTTATCCTTAATTGAATTATGTTATGTAAAAATGTGATGCTCAATTTCTGAATTTTTAATTTTTTATAGCTTATTGTTATTTCTAATTTAATTCCTTTGTTACCAGAGCACATACTAAAATTGAATCTTTTGTGTTTTATTGAGATGTAGTTTATTTGAGACCATTATATGGTCTATTTTGGTGAACTTCCACGTGCACTTTAAAAAAATGCGTATTTTGTTGTTATAGTAGTCTATCAATGGCAAGGTAAATTAGGTTTTAATAACCTTGTTATAATCTTCTATATCCTTACTGATTTACTAATTATCTATTGTCCTGTGAATTACTCTAAGAAATACGCTAACATTCTCAATTAGGATTGTGGGTTTTCTGTTCCTTGTTTTGCTTTGTCACTTATTTACCATGTGTACTTTGAAGCACTGTTATTGGTTTCATACAATTTTAGAATTGTTATTTCCTTCTAATGAGGTGACACTATTATTATGAAGTGTCTATCAATGGTTCTGACAACATTCCTGAAACTGATGCCTATTTAATATGATAGTAGTATAGCAATGAGAATTTCCTTGGGCTTAATGTTTTTATGGTGTATCATTTTCTACGCTATGATTTTCAACTTACCTCTTTCTTCATATTCATAATGAGTCTCTCATACATATATGTGGATTCCTGTTGCCACTTAAAAAATGAGTTTAACAATCACTATTTTTTATTTTAGACTCTTTAAACCATTTATATTCAATTTAGACTTAACGATACATCTTGTTATTTGACTCATCTATTTTTATCTCTCCCTTAGTCTACCTGCCTCCTTTTGGGATGTTTTTATTTTTTATTTTTTTTTAAGATTCCCTTTTATTGGCTCCATTAGATTTTGTGCTATACTTCTCTAATATTTTTGGAGGTTCTTCTAAAGATAATGAGTCCTTAAATAATCACACTATATTTAGAATTACCACTTTATATAAAACATAAAATCTTTGCAAAAAAATATAATTCTATTTATCTCCTTTCTTTCTTTGAGGTATAGGTATATGTGTACTATGTACACACACTAATATATATACACACATATATACATTCTATATATATACTAATATATCCTTACATAGTTCCCCCAACGCACGTTTTTATTTTGGCTTTAAATAATCAATTATCTTTTTTAAAAGAACAGTTTAAAAATAGACTTTTTACCTATTCACT
Organism: Sapajus apella; assembly: GCF_009761245.1. Lineage (NCBI taxonomy): Eukaryota > Metazoa > Chordata > Mammalia > Primates > Cebidae > Sapajus > Sapajus apella. The sequence goes on from NW_022436955.1 coordinate 23,651,926, forward strand.
TAAATTTTAATCATGTTTATCCATATATTTATAATATTTATTGATCTGTTTTCCTAAAGATCTGAGTTTTCATTTGGTATGATTTTTTTATTAGCCCAAAGAACTTTCTTCAGCATTTGCCATAGTATAGATCTTTTGGTGAAAAATTACCTGAGCTCTACTTTAACTAAAAATGTTATGTCACTCTCAATTTTAAAAATATTTTTGCTGAATATAAAATTCCAGGTTGATTTTTTTCTTTACACACTTTAAAAATGCCCCTATTTTACTGTCTTCTAGATGCTATTGTTTCCAGTTAGGAACCAGAGACCATTCATATCCTTTCCCCCGTGTGTAATGTTATTTTTCTCTGTATGCTTCTAAGATTTTCTCTTTATCTTTAGTTTTCAACAATTTCATTACGATATGCATAGGTGCCTTTTGTTTTAATGATCTGGGTTTGTATTCACTAAGCTTCTTGAGTTCATAGGTTAACAATCTTCATCAAATTTGGAAATTTTCAACTATTACTTCTTTAAATAATTTTTCTGTCCTGTCTCGTTTTTATTTTTCTATGATTTCATGGTGTGAGGATCACTTGAGGCCATGAGATAGAGACTGGCCTGAGCAACATAGCAAGATATCTTCTCTACGTTTTGTTGTTGTTGTCGTTGCTGTTGTTTGGTTTGTTTGTATTAGTCAGGCCTAGTGATACACACCTATAGTCCTGTCTACTCATGAGGTTGAGATGGGAGGATTCAAGGCTACAGGGAGCTGTGACTGTCACAGACTGAGACTTCATCTCTGTCTTTTTTTTTTTTTTTTTTTTGACTTCATCTCTAAAGAACAAATAAAAGAGAATATTCCTTTCCAAAAGGATCATGGCCCTGTGCCAACTGCTCCCCAAAAACTAGAAAGTTACCTTATGTATTTCATTGTTTTTTATTGTTACTGATAGCAAGGCACGCTCAGCGTTGAGTTACTCCACCATGCCCAGAAGTAGAGTTCCGTACTTTTCAATGAAAACAAGTAAAAGTACTATATGCTCATTGTAGAAAATTTAGAAAATATAGGGGAAGAATGAGGAACAAAATCACAAGTCTAGGAGAGAATAAAGGGATCCAGCACCTTGTAGTAACAGGACTTTCCATGCTTCAGAGCTAATGACATCAACCTACCTATTTAGCGTCTTCTGGACACACACATATTTTAACAGTATTCTAATGATTCCATACATACAAATGTTTATCTTCCTCTCTATTCTCACTTAACATTATAAGAAGAAAATTTTCCATGACATTCAGTATCTTTTGAAAACATTGTTTTTTATGGCTAAAAATGTCCTGTTATTTCTATTGAACATAATTTATTTAACCATTTTTGGCATGCATTCCATTCCCACATTTTTACTATTTATAAATAAAGTTGCATTGAACATATTTGTATATAAATAGTCACATGCATTTCTGACTTTTCCCCCAAGATGAAAAATTACTATGTCAAAGAGTATGAACTTTACTTAGGTTCTCTACATTATTCTTCCAAATTACTTTCCGTATTGATTCTTTATGGGATAGATATAGCTATAACTTAAACTCCTCTTCAGCGCTTACATTAATGTTTTTCTGCATTCTTGCCAAATCACAGCAAAAGTAAAGAAGTATGTCCCATCATCAGTAATTTTTAGCCACATTCAAATTCATCCTATATTAACACTTTAAAATCCATTCACTTTCTAATGTTTAACTTCAATTATTTTAAAATTAACTTTATTTTTAAATGCACTACACTAAATACATTAACAGGTGTAATTTTCCCTGAATTAAAAGTTACCTGTAAAAATAAATAGCATGAAAATAAAACTTTATTATTAAATTTTAATTTGATATCATTGCTGGCAATAGCTTCTAAGCCTGAAGTCTGCCCAATCTTTGCTTAAAAGGAGATGTTAACAGAAATCAGAAAGGAGTATTCCCTGATAAAATACAAAATGTCTAGTTAAATTTGAACTTCACATAAGCAGCAGATACTTTTTACGTACAAGTATGCCCTATGCACTATTTGGGACACACTTATACTAGACGTGTATTTACTGTTTATCTGAAATGCAAATTTTACTACATGTCCTGCCTTTTTATTTGCTAAATTTGGCAACCCTGGAAAGAGATTAACACTATATAGTGGCATCTCACTGATCATTTCTCCTAGACATATTGAGGCATGTAGAAAGAGAATTGAAAAGAAAATCATTGACTTATGGTATATTCTAGTATTATTTAATGCTTTGTGTAGGTACCAACTCAAGTGGAATGGGCACCTTCAGGGATAAGCAAAGGTCCTTCACTTTGTAATATGCTTTCTTGAAACATAAATGGAAAACAAATTGAAAATAGACTTTCAACCATACTCTCCATAGCCAAGATTGGCACTCTGCTTCGAAAACATCAATTGATCTAACTTTTGTATACCAGAGGAGAACCTAAATCCCTCTGGGGACCCTAAAGGGAGTTTCAGACAAGAAGAAAATGGGAGATTAGTAGGCAAGTTCCCAAGTAATTAGTTTGACTAATGGGGAAACTTTACATACAAATGGCTGGGTTTAAAACCAGCCTTCTTTAAGATAACCATCAAATCCCTAGATGTCAACTGAGGTTAAAAAAAAAAAAAAAATCTAAAGTGTTTCTGTTTGCCTGAAAAGGAGTTTCCTTCCTGAGTTAATATTAATTCCTTATCACTGAAATGCCTTCTAATGAATACTTTCTTTTTCTTTTTCTTTTTTGGAAATGGAGTCTCACTCTCTCACCCAGGCTAGAGTGCAGTGGCACAGTCTCGGCTCACTGCAACCTCCGCCTCCTGGGTTCAAGCAATTCTCCTGCCTCAGCCTCCCGAGTATCTGGGACTACAGGTGCATGCTGCCATGCCGGTCTAATTTGTTTGTATTTTTAGCAGAGATGGGTTCCACGTGTTGCCTAGGCTGGTTTTGAACTCCTGAGCTCCTGAGCTCAGGCACTCCATCTGCCTTGGCCTTCCAAAAGTGCTAGGATTACAGGCATGAGCCACCATGCCTGGTCATGAATACTTTATTATAAACAATATGCAACCTGAGAAATGCATAAGATTATGTTCCAATTTGTATCATATACTGTTGTGTCTGAGTGGCAGTGCCCCTCCAATCATTGTCTCAAATTTGTGTGCTTTTTCTCCCACAAAAGGAGACTGAAGGAAAGCATGGTGCCTGCTAAAAATGGATGGCGGGAGTGAAGATTACAAGGTAAATCCAGTCTCTAGGTACCCAGAATCGTGGCTCTCCCAGAGCCATCAGATCTCTTTACCTCCTCGCCTGGATCATCTAAAGCTCTGGAAAGTCTGAGCAGGTTTTATGATTGAGAATTAATTAAGGAAGACATGGGCAGATTATTGACAAGCACTAAAGGTACTTCAACTAAATGTTAAGTGAAGGTTATTTTCAAGGGACTGAATGAATGGCCCCTGATCTAAGCAGGGTACACTTAGAGCCAACTAATAGATTACATAGCCATCACATAAATACACCAAAAAGTAAAAAATAAGGAGAATATTCTTGGTAACTTCAATTTAACATGGCAAATGATTTACATTAGCCAGCACATGTAAATGGTACATCACTCCCACTTTACAGGTGCTGAGACTGAGCCAAGGAAAAGCAGTGACTTACCCCAGGTTTATTGCCTCCAAATCCAGCCCCACAGTAAACAGAAAAGATGGGAAAGACAGTGTCTAGCCCCTGGCTGTCTTCAAAAGCCAGACTTCTTGGCCACTCTCTCCTCACAGTGGAGACAGGAGGCTAAGCTTGGAGGCACAAGCTGCTGCAATGACTCAGCCTGCTTTGTTCTTGTAGCACACTCAACAAGCAATCCTCTGATGGCAATTTGCCTTCCCCTGCAACCATTCAAGGGCCAGAAACTGGGGAGTTGTGCCAACATGAGCCTCTTAGTCTGCAATTGGTGATAAGCTTGCGACATTCTGAGCTTGCAACAATGAACACTAGATCTTGGATCATGTTGATCAAGGGCTAGTTTTGTCAGAGGTGTTTGAACCAGAGCAACTCTATCTTGAATAGATGCTGGGTCCTATAGCTGCACTTCCAGGAGGTTAGGCATTCTAAGCCACAGGATAAGACAGGAGGTCTGCACAAAATACAGGTCACAAAGACCTTGCTGATAAAACAGCATGCAGTAAATTAGGAGCTGGCCAAATCCCACCAAAACCAAGAAGGCAATGAAAGTAACATCTGATCATCCTCACTGCTCATTATATGCTAACCATAATTCATTAGCATGCTAAGAGACTTTCCCACCAGTGCCATGACAGTTCACAGATGCCATGGAAATGTCTGAAAGTTACCCTAAATAGTCTAAAACAGGGAGGACCCCTCCATTTTTTTGAATTGCCCACCCCTTTCCCAGAAAACTCATTAAATAATCCCTTGCTTAGCATGTAATCAAGAAATAACCATAAAAACAGTCAACAAGCAGCTGCTGCTCTGCCTATGGAGTAGCCATTCTTTTGTTTCTTTACTTCTCTAAAAACTTACTTTCACTTTATGGATTTGCTTCCAATTCTTTCTTTTATGAGATCCAAGAACCTCTCTCGGGGTCTGGATCAGGATCCCTTTCTGGTAACTCTTCCTGGCCTGCCCTATAAACAACATATGGGGGCTTTCTTGCTCATGCATTCTCTTATTTCTTCCTCTCTCTTTGCACATCAGGAAGCCTGAGGAATAGATTTATGAGTGGGAAAAGCCTTGTTTTGAGCCCAGCACATCGAAATACACCTTTGCCCTCATGGTTGTTGATTTCCAGGAAGAAACTCAATTTGGAAAAGGCTTTTAAACACTCCTGATCCCTGTCCTTTCAGATTCTAGCTTATAACATTCCGACGGGTACCAGAGGAGGACAAGGGCCATGAATATTCCACATCTGCCTGAAGCCTTTATCAAGCAGAGGTCAAGAACAGCTCTTTCCTTTTCAAAATGCAAGGCAACTGTCCAAAATTTTCAACCACGTGGATTTTTGAAGCAATAAAATTGAGACTGCCTTCCCACCTAGAATTTCATGATTGTTCATTTATTGCATCACTTTATAAGCAGTTGTTCTATTATTTTATAAAGAGAACTGGAGTTGAATTAAGACTATCAAGCTATACCTTACACTGATGGAAGACAAGATTAATGGTTTAAATATTTTTTCTTGCTTTAGCTTACTAGTCTTTTCTAAATTATCCTAATCGTCAGGTATTTTGTGTGTGTGTGTGTGTGTGTGTGTGTGTGTGTGTGTGTGTGTACTTACATATTCTAAAGTATTTAAAATCATAAATAAGAATGAAAAGCAGCCCCAGGCAGCTTCTTGCATTACATCTGAGCAACTGCTGACATTCTAGGATCAAAAATTGAAACCAGTATGTCTACTTAGTCTGGCAGGAGACAGGACAGCCTTCATTCTGACTTCTGATCAACAGACAGGAAAGGGAGTTTACTTTCGGTCTGAGGGGACTGTCCTGAGATCAAACTGTTCCCCAGTAGGCTCCACATTGCAATTTTCACTGTGTGAAGGGCTAGGGGGTCAACCCCAAGGTCCGAGCAGGTGGTGACAAATAAGTGAGTTCCTCTAGAGAGGTAAAACCAACCCAGCATGTCCCTCCCCACCAACCCAGAACGCCTGGCCTGACTTTTGCTGGGATCTAGCCAGCCACTCCAGAGAGCCAGGCCATCCCTACTTCGTGTCAATCAACCCTTCTCTCAAGTTAATGTCTGTCTGTGGGATGGCAGCCAGAAAGATATCTCTGATTGGTTTTAGGGCTTATCTCAGGACTAACCTTGGGGACAGGCAGTCTCCAGGCTTTGAGGGATTTTCCTGTAAATCGCCTAGATAACAAACCCACAAAAACATCCAGCTTTGAGCTGAAACAATAAAAACAACCAAAAATTGTTTTTCCTGCTTGGTTAGGAATTTTTCTGGGGTCGTGGGGGAAAGTTATACATGCTAGTTTATTAAATGTTCGCAACTATCAGTATCTTAAACTAATATATATATATTTTTTTTTTTTTTTTGAGTTGGAGTTTTGCTCTTGTTACCCAGGCTGGAGTGCAATGGCACGGTCTCGGCTCACTGCAACCTCCGCCTCCTGGGTTCAGGCAATTCTCCTGCCTCAGCCTCCTGGGTAGCTGGGATTACAGGCACACGCCACCATGCCCAGCTAATTTTTTGTATTTTTAGTAGAGACGGGGTTTCACCATGTTGACCAGGATGGTCTCGATCTCTTGACCTCATGATACACCCGCCTCGGGCTCCCAAAGTGCTGGGATTACAGGCGTGAGCCACCGCGCCCGGCCTTTAAACTAATATCATAACGGTATTTTACGGCGCTGGCCGAGAGAGGACTAAGTCTTAGATTGAATGAATTGCCAGAGACTCAAAGCTAGAAATTAACTGAGGAGAGTTTCTTTAACCATCCGTTTCAAGTTGACTTTCCTGGTATAAAGTTTTGGGATCCTGAAGATTCCGTGCCCTGCAGATGTGAGCAGCCATTAGCATACAAAATGGTCCCATCTTTATGTTGCTATTCCTACCTCAGCCCTTTATTTTCTTCCAGCTCTTTTCTTCATTTCCTGTGTGATTTTGGGCAAGTCTCTTAATTCCTTTGACTCTCACGTTCCTCAGCAGTATAACCACAGTCCTCTCCCAGGTCACAGGAATTTTAAAAGGAAATAACAATGCCCAGATGTGGGAGGCAGTTGAAACTGCTGTGGTGGAGAGTTCTGACCCTGGAGTAGGTTGGCAGCACTGGAGTCCCATCTCTGTGACCTTGAGCAAGGGACCTAAATCTGTTCTTTAATGGAGAAAAAGAATTTGTACCTCATAGGACTGTTGTGCCTTTTAAATAAGTTACTGTATGAAAGGGGGCTTGAAATAATTCCTTGCACGCTCTTTCTATGGTAAGTTGCTATTATTTTGTTTTCAATAAAATCACCTTAGCACAATAACCAACACACATTAGATGCTGAGTAATGGGTAGTGATGCCCCTAGTCTTTTGTTTGCAAAATGAGAGCACCATTTCATGGGCTGTGGGCTCATGTGAATTTCATACCAAACATGATACAACATGACTTTCAGAAGCCAACACGACAGCAAACCAGAACCTCCGACCTCTATTTCAGTGTCTTGCGGTAATTCCTCCATCCTTCCAGAGCATCCACAGAAGCTCAGCTGCCCCAAAGGCAGAGGCAGTGCTAACCTGAAGCCTAGGAAATGCCTATGTAACTCAGGGGAGGCATAGCCACGGATTCAGCTGTGTAGGTCTGGGCTTCTGGAAGTTACTCCTCACCCCACTCCCCAGGGTCAAACTCAAAAAAACTTTACACAAAAAAGCAATTCACTTAGCCAGTCATTTTCTAGATTTGCTCAGCAATTATTTCAGCTATTTGTGTTTAAATGAGAGTTTTCTCCATCTCTGCCCAGTGTCTTTCTGCTTCATTGGGTACAGAAGCCTTGGCAGCATTTTCCCTCCTGATAGCTGAACTTTCGCCGGCATGGAGGCTGGGGGAAGTGGGAATGCAGCTAGGGAAATGCAAAAGTTGCAGGTTCTGAGAGTTTCTGAGACCATAAGGGCAGTGGTTACAAAATGGAGAATGGGCCGCAGAGTCACCTGTGTGGAAATTTAATAAGAGTAGATATTTGTGGCACTTTTCCTAGAGTTTCTGACTCAGTAGGTTTGGGGCAGGGACAGTAGTGTGATGATAAATACTTAGCAACCAGCTCCCTGGAAAAATACATAAATAGCCCTGATTGGGGAATTTTCAGATTTCCTAGTACCAGGACTCCTATCATGACCAGTTTCAAGAATTTGACGTCACTGAACAAAGTTGGAAAGAGATATGCTCAATAAGTGCTTCTGAGCTGGTAAAAGCTGGTTCCAGGACACCATGGGTCAGGACCAGGTATCTGCATGTTTATTAGCTTCTCCTGGGTGATTCTGACACAGTGAATAATGTAGCAGGCTTTTTAGGAATAGAAGAAATAGAGATACAAAAGTATTACACAATAGAGCCTAGAGCTGAGATTAATTTGTTTGGGGCAGTTGATACATATTCATGTGCCACCGTCACCATTTTTAGTACAGCATACACGTCATATTCATGTGTATGCTGTACTATTTGTTGCTTATTGCTTTTTTTTTTAACCTACTCATTATTTTACCTTTTCCCTTAATTACATTGTATAAGAAACTTTAATCACCACCTAAAGTGTAAAACTATTGCTAGTTGCTATAAATAAAAAGCAAATGTAAAGCGATTATAATAAAAGCCACATTGTTAAATTCTAGTTTTACACCATTTTCTAACTAACATTCTGAGCCTGAGGTCTGATTTCCCTTTGTGAACAAGTGTTGGGGTGGAATTAAAATTCTACTACTGGCCGGGCACGGTGGCTCAAGCCTGTAATCCCAGCACTTTGGGAGGCCGAGGCGGGTGCATCACGAGATCAAGAGATCGAGACCATCCTGGTCAACGTGGTGAAACCCCGTCTCTACTAAAACTACAAAAAATTAGCTGGGCATGGTGGCGCGTGCCTGTAATCCCAGCTACTCAGGAGGCTGAGGCAGGAGAATTGCCTGAACCCAGGATGCGGAGGTTGCGGTGAGCCAAGATCGCGCCATTGCACTCCAGCCTGGGTAACAAGAGCGAAACTCCATCTCAAAAAAAAAAAAAAAAAAAAAATTCTACTACCACCAAATGGTGACATTCTCCTTCAGATAATTAGAAATATTGGAAAGTAGTTGAAAAGGGAGTAAAGTTTTCTTTACAAAACAACAAGTTATATAAAGCAGGGTATTAGCAAAACTTAAAACATTTCCAATTCCAGGGCAAGCCAAATAACACTGAGCCTTCTTGAAAATAGGAAGGATCAGGTTTTATGGTGGTGAAGAGGAGGAGGAGGATGATAGTAATACTGATGAAGTTGATGGTGATGATGGTAATATTGATGGTGATGAAGTTGATATGATGACGGTAATAGTGATGGTGATGAAGGTGATGGTAATGATGGTGACAGTGATGATGAACTCAATGGTGATGCTGGCAATTGTGATGGTGATGATGGTGATAGTGATGATGAAGTTGATGGGGATGATGCTGATAGTGATTGTGATGAGGTTGATGGTGACGATGATGACAGCGATGGTGAAGACGTTGATGATGATGGTGATTGTGATGGTGATGAAGCTGATGATGATGATGGTGATAGTGATGTGATAAAGTTAATGCTGATGATGGCAATGAAGATTCGTTTTTCATTACTGATAATAAAATTTGGGACAAACACTCCATTTACATCACCCCTAATTACAGGTGAAGAAACTGACACTCAGAGAACTTAGTTTACTTGGCCTCAATCACATGTTGACCAAGGAGCCATGATGAGTTCCTAATCAGGCTGTCTCCAGAGCCAATATTAAGAACACACATCAACTTCTATATTGGTTTCTTTTCCTTTCCTCATTGATTTGTGGGTGGACTAAGGATTATTATGTATATAAAGCACCTGACCCATGCCCAATCCACCAGAACTTCACCTGAGACGTTGACATTCATACTTTATGTGATGATGAGTTTGTGACATGTTCAAATGTTCCACATGCCCTAGTTAGTGATCTCTAACTAATTTTCCCTTAAAGTTATTTTCAAAGCAGAGGTCTCTTTAGCCCTAAAACAAAGGAAGGTCTCTTCTCTGACATGTCAATTGCTGTGTACTACAGACTCATGGTGACTCTCAGACTTTTTTAGCTCTCTGATCCTCCATCTAAGGGTGAAAATAAATGGAGAAGCATTGACTTGGTTCCCGGTTGATGAGGAGTTGTTTTCCTTCTCATTGACCTTCTCAAGACAACAGTTTTGAACTTTTGATAAGGTCTTTCTTCATATCCAGAGGCACTTCTACAAGAAAGTTTCATGAGAAGTCACCAGATCAAATTCTGAAACTAGAAGACACAGCACACACCTAACGACATTTTGGATTTTCTACACAATTCATTTTACAGTGAGAAAGCAACATGAAAAAAGCATGCCAAACCTTATAAGCTCTTGGCCTTCAACTAAAAGGTGATGATCTATTTGTCTACCCTATTTGATTCCTTATCGTGAAACCTGTTCAGCCTTCCCAGATCTACAGCTGGGGATGAATGGCAGAACGTGTCTGACGTCATGAAAACAGTTGCCAGTGATGAGACACTTGGCATCAATGGGCCTGTCTGAGCCTCTAAATGAAAGAGAAAATGAACACATATTTTTCTATTTGTCAAATCAGTGTGATGATGGCACTAATAATAATTATGAAATCATTACACAACTTTTAAAATTATTAAATGAATTATAGCTGCAAAAAAATCATTTTAATCTCTAATTAACTCTACAAACATTGGTTATTAATGTCACCCAACCTGGAGGGAGCTATTATCCAGAGATGAAAATGAGGGGTAGTTATTTGTTCACGCCTGATGCATATAGGCCACTTTTATATGCATGGTGGTTTTATATCTTCTCACTGTCCTGCCCCAGCCCCATCAACTCTATGAGCTAAGTATTGTTTTTAATTCTGCTTTTGCAAAAAAGAAAATTGAGGCTAAGGTTAAACAACTTACATGTGGTCATATGACCAGTAAGCAGGAAAGTCAGAATTCAGACCCAAGTATCATAAGCTGAATTACGTTCCCTGCAAAATTTATATGTTGAAGTATTAATCCTCAGTACCTGAGAACACGATTGGTTATATTTTGAGATCAGGCTTTGAAGAAATAATTAAGGTATATGAGATCATATAAATGGACCCTAAACTAATATTACTGATGTCCTTATAAAAAGAGATTAGGATACCAACACACACCAAGAGAAGACCACGTGAGGACATGAGAGATGACCATCTACAAACCAAGGAGACAGGCCTCAGAAGAAATCTACCCTGCTGGCACTCTGATGATTGATTTCCAGCCTCCAGAACTGTGAGAAATATATTTCTGTCGTCTAGCCAGTACCAGTTTGTGACATTTTATTATGTCAGCTCTAGCAAGCCAATACACTAGGTCTCTCATATAATGTCCATTATGTATTATACTATGTTACTCTACCGTGTGTGTGTGTGTGTGTGTGTGTGTGTGTTTGGTTACATTCTAGTATAAAATGCCATTATGAGTATCATAGTTCATAGTTTTTTTCATTGAAAGAGTCCATAGAACCCCAGTCTCACTGATTTAGATTGCCAAATATATTTATATGGATAAGTCAAATACTCTCTGGGCTTGGCTCCCAAGACTCACAGCTATAATTTACTGACATTTTCTCAGAAGCTCTCCAAGAGTGATGACCCTCTTTGTGAGTTCAGCAGTTTAACAGACATCTAAGGTTTGCAACAGAGTCAATGGTCGTTGGGATGCCCTGGCCTCAAGACATACAGGCCTCAAGCTGAAGCATTGACTTTATTAACATAGATGGCAGTCATCACTAATTACTGATAATATTCTTTCCCACAGAGCCTAGTGTTAGCTTCAGAATTCTTCTCAACACTAGACTACAGGAAGCTGCTGTAAGATGATTGTACTAGATACATGAGAATGAACCCATATTCCCTTTCAGAACAGTCTGGAACTCTTCAAGGCTAGAACCACTTCATTCACCTCACTGTGCTAGTAATAACATGGATTTGTCTAGTAATACCCAGCAAGTACTACTCTCCAGTGATGGCTACCCAAGGCCTAAAATATCTCTGCTTCTGCATTTTTTAAAGCTATTTTGAAGTTGGAATACAATACGCAGGTAAAACACTAAATTGAGAAATTAATTAATTGAACCGGCTGGACAGTAAGAAATGAGAAGTATTGTGAAGACCAGGTGACACAGAAATAGTGAGCCCAAGATGTAAGACTAGAGTCGCATACACCCAAAGATGTAAGACTAGGGTCTTCTGCATCTTTCTTCCTGCGATGAAATATGTTGACTCTTACAATCTTGGATCCCAAGAACTAATATTTGTGTTTACCAAATATTCCAGTTATGTATTGTACCAAGCTACCTCCAAACTCAATGGTTTTAAATAAAAGGTCATTTTGTTTTGTTCACAATTTTGTAGGTGAAGAATTCAGGATGGGTTTAGTTGAGTGGTTCATCTCTGATAGGGAATGATGGCTGGTGGACAGCAGACACTGGAGGGTCACTTTCAAGGCAGGATTTCTGCTCACAAGCCTGGACCAGGAAGGCTTACTGTGGATGCTGCCAGCTGACTTGGAGTTCACTTGGGGCCATTAAACAGACCATCTACAAGTGGTTTCTCCTTGGTACTTGGCCACCTGGTTCAAAGAAGGAACATTCCTAGGATGAGCTTTCTAAGAGGTCTGGGCTGAGGCTGGAAGACTTTTCATGACCTGACCACAGATTCCCCTGAACAACATTTCTGTGGCCTCCTATTAGTTGGTTAAGCAAGTCACTAAGGCCATTCATGTCCAAGAACTAGGGACTAAAATGGCCTCTCTATGGGAGGAACAGCGTAGCATTTGTACTCATGTCTTACCTGCCATGCCAAACACACCCAGTTGAACTTAGGAACAAGGCTATCAAATCAAAGAAGAGGGCATGACCCTAATCCCCTGGGAAACAGATCCAGTGTGATTTTTAAAGTTTCTAACGAGATTATAAACACTGTTAGTGGCTTTAGCAAATGCACAGCACCAGCAGATTTTTTCAGAAAGCTTCCCAAGGGCTGAAACCCAAGGGTTAGGAAGGCCTCAGATACCCTGAGTTATTTGGAGACAGAATTTTACCCCAGACAACCAGAAGGTTGTCTTTGTTTTGCCCCAACTTCTCGGTCAGAGGAAAAAGGGATGGTTCTGATGATAACCCACTCAGATTCTGAATCTACCCACCAAGCCAGAAACAGAGGTGGACTTTGCAGAAGCCAAGCGGAAAACAACATGAGCCTTGAATACGGAGCATGATTACATGCTGCTCTGCAGTCCTTAACAACTCGAGATTAAGAGCACACCGTCAAAATCCCAGACGACACTGGCTAAACATGTGGCTAAACATTACAAAACTCTAAGAGACGTATTTAAAACGCAGCCTGAGAAAATGAATCATAATGCCAATATGTTCAAATCCCCTGCCCACATTGAGCATGGGAAATTGAGAGACCTGAGTCTTCTAGGCTCTCTGACAACACAGGGTAAATGTGACATCAGTGACTAAGAGACATTGCTCACCATAATGGGCTACTTTCTTTTGAATGTTTTAAAATCCTACAATTATTTAGTGTTGGGTAAATAAACACCTCTGAAAACATCGCAAACCCAGGGCCTTGCCTTCTTTCAGTGGTGCAGGGAGGAGGGGCACTCTGCATTACTGTCAAGCTGCCCCCTTTGTGGACTCAGCATGGGGCCCTCTATGCTGTGTGGCCACAGAGGCCAGGAGGTCTGCCCTCACCCCACCACCGTGGCAGTGAAAGGGATAGATACTGATGACTCAGTATCCTGCGTAGAAGCAAGAGAATAGGGGAAGGGGCCTAACAAGCCATCCCCCAGAAACATAAAGTCAGATTAGAGGTGACATGTAAGCCACTGGGAAAGCTCCAGGCTTTGGCAGAAGCCATGGCACTTAGCTGACACGTTGCAAGACTGAACGAAGCTGACATTCGACAAGTCTCTTCTCCCCTTGACCTGCATACGCTGCCCACCTCCTCTCTTCCCCACAGCCACTTCCCTGTCTAAACTCATTCCCTGGACTTCTAAAAGTTTGAAATAAAATTAACCACATTAACACCACACAAGACATCTATTGGCGACCCCACCTCAGTATCCAATGGCATCAAATCATAGGACGAGAAGGATTTTCCTTCTCTTATTGAATTACCCTGAACCTTAATTGTCCCAAGTATTTTCTACCATTGATCTTTGAAGGAAAAGATGAAGACAGTAATTCAGTGATAAACTCAGGAAGGTTTCCTCTTACTATCTTTCCCTGCCTCCCTCCCTCCTTCTCTTCCTTCCTTCCCTTTTCTTTGTTTCTAAGAGAGTTCTCATTTTAATCTCCTAACTTGCATACGCTGATCTATCAACAGGTCTTCTCAGCCAACTCAGCCCTTGAATCAAAGAATAAGACCCTACAGGCAGCAGCAATACTTGGATGCTGGAACAAAGCCTGGACCTGAGTCAGCTGCCTCACAAAACCCACCCATAATTCTGCTTTCTGTTCCCCATCCTGGAGCCAAGAACCTCCCAAGTATGTGGAGATGGGGGTATCTCAGGAAAGATAAGAACCTAAACACGGACACAAGGAGAAAACCCCAATCCCCCGAAAAGCCCAAGATTCAAAAAAAAAAAAAGGAAATTTAAGTATCTCTGTGTAAGTCTGGGGCATAGACACACTTATGCCCCAAAGTATTGCTTGGCTTAACTAATATGACAGAAAGGTGTAGTTTCTGGAGTCATAGAGGTCTGTGTTCAAATCTTATATTTGCAGTTATATGTGTGAACCTAAAGCCAGTTACTTAACCTGTAAAATGAAGACCAGAGTTATGACATTTGCGGTTGAACAGGAATTGAATGAAATAGCATCACATGAAACAAGATGACTGGCACACTGGTGGGTACAATCAACATTGGTTTCCATGACACGCAATTTATATGCAAATAGGCACCATCGCACATTAACAGCTACCTCCCACTCCAAAAATATGACAGACAGACAGCAAGCTCCCAGTTCTGCTATCCCTGAAACCTCGTTTATTCAATCACTTTACCTCTTTATTTCTTCCTCCTTTCCTTCATTTGTTAGCATTTATAGAGCGCCGTTTCTATACTAAATCTTGCTGAGAGAGAGCAATAGAGTTATCAACAAGAACAAATGCTTGTTTTGTTCTTCTCAGGGAATATAGACCTTTTGCAACAAGTAGCTGAAACGTGAGTAAGTTTTCCTATGACCTCATTCTTCCTTTATTACCATTGGCAGCATTTGTTACATTTCAATCATTACCTAATGGGGTTCTATAGTGGTTCACAGCCCATAATCTACTTTCACATTTTATAAAAGCACAGTGAGCCAGAGATTAAAGGTCCAACAAAGGGTGTATCACAAGCTCATCTCGCTTTGTTTCTGATCAGTGACCTGCGCCCAGGGCAGGACAATAGGGCAACATGGGGTGTGTAGAGGCATTCTCTCTGCTTTGAGCAGGGCAGAGCTCCGTGCTTTCCAGAGTGCATCTGGGGCTGGTGCATCTGGGACAATTCTGAACAGCAGGTTTCAGACTCGGTAGCCTTTCCCGGCTGGGCCTACTGATTCAGCCACACAGGTTGCACCATACACAAGCTCCATTACCTGAATGACAATGTACATGGTGACCCTTGATGTTGTGTGGTGTGCAGCCTGCACAGCTGTACATAACAGCCACACCATCCTGTACACCTGGTGGAAACGGACACAGTTTATTCGACTTTAAAACCTTGGAAACAAACTGCTAAGCCATAGTTCCTCTCACTAGACAGAACTGATGTCAGATCCTGCTTGGCTTAGTTTTTCTTCAATCATTTAACCTCTCCATGACTTAGATTTATCATCTGGAGAAGAGCTAGATACACTTGGAGGGCTTCTGTGGGAATCGCCAAGACAGAGCCTGCAAGGGGCTGTACCCCACGCGTGAAGTGTGACGGCCACACATACTTGCTCTCTGAAAGCCTCAGCTCAGCAAGGGAAGTCCAGAAAGAGAAAAACCTGCCTTTGGATGGAAACCTGCCTTTGAAACCCAGCTCTGCCCTTTTTGACCTGTGCAGGCTGTGTATCCTTGGATTTTTATCTGTAAAATGGTTCTAATTACGCTTCCTCAAAAGATTTTTGTGAAGGCTCAGTATACACATATATACAAATAATGCAACATGCTGCATTAAATCCTCTTTTCACTCTTCTTCTCCCCAGTGCAGAAGCTAGGGGTGACAGCAGGCTTTGGAGTGATGTTCAAAGCTCATGTCAGGTGAGCCAGGATGTATTGAGGTTTTGCAATGTTTTAAGTTTTTTTCATGGGCTCTGTGAATGCTGAGATAAAGGAGACCAAGTATCTATTAGGACTTGTGCTTCTCAAATCATCTGAAGAAAAACCCAATTTTCTTTTTCTTTTTTTTTTTTTCCAGTTCATTGTATTTCCAATTAATACTAATTAATTACTAGAATCTGGTATGACTAAAAGAATAAAAGGCAAGAGGCAAGCCCAGCTTTTCTTGTTTTCTTTTTTTTTTTCTGAGATGGAGTTTCACCCTGTCACCCAAGCTGGGGTGCAGTGGCATGATCCCAGCTCACTGCAACCTCCACCTCCCGGGTTTAAGCAATTCTCATGCCTCAGCCTCCCAAGTAACTGGGACTACAGGTGCTCGACACCACACCCAGTTAATTTTTGCATTTTCTTTTTTTCAGTAGAGATGGGGTTTCACCATATTGGCTAGGCTAGTCTCCAACTTCTGACCTCAGGTGATTTGCCTGCCTCAGCCTCCCAAACTGCTGGGATTACAGGCATGAGCCTCCACGCCCAGCCCTAGTTTTTTATTATTATTAGATTTCACAGATATAAGATGTCAATGTCAAATTGTTCTAAAAGTTTCTAAATGTCTGCTCTCAATTTCTGTGCTTTTCTTACCATGGACCAATAGCCAGCAGTTCACAGACAGGCACTGGACAAAGGTCCACATTGTCAGTAGCTCTGACTGAAATCAATCAATCAGCAAGTGTCTGTCTGCTATGTATGTCTGTGTGAATGAGCAGACCATATTATCTCTATCTGAATCCTCTAAGCACTTTAATTTTTAGCTCATTTGTTGCTCTCTCTTCCAGGCACTGTGTTTCTTGGCAGAGACTGTATACGCCATGCCTGGTCTAGAATAAATTCTTAATAAGCAGCCTCCAGTAAAGACAATTAATGTCTGGGTGTAACACTGGACTTTAGAGAAAATATCTCATGGCTAAATTTTGCCCCCTCACTCTGCAATGCTTATTCCCAGTAGTTGGTATGGATTGAATCCTTTGCATTTGATCAAAGGTCCACCTCAACCCCACACACCCATTCAAAGCAGAGTATGACTTTGCTATTTCTAAAAGTTCAGGTTTGCCATAAGGGCAGAGCTATCAGTTATGGAAATTTAGAACAAAGGCTGTGTCATGAAAGCCAGTCCTGGGGGACACCAGACCCTCCATGCCAGTCGGGAGTGTTTCTTTTAAAAAGAAATAATTGTGCTCTTCTGACTAGGGTGATTAAAAAAAAAAAAAAAAAAAAAGTCTACCTCTTTCTGAAAGGAAGCCAGTCACTGCTTTTAATAAACTCTTTGGCTACAAAGATGAAACAGGCAGACAACAACAACAAAGAAGATATTATTAACATAATTTCATGTAATTGGATAGAAGGGTAATATTTATTTTAATATTACAGAGGAAATATCCCACAATGCAGACCGCGGATTAATTCTTTGTATCTTCAGACTGCACTTATCAAATAAAATTGTACTTATAGAAAAAGCAAACACATAAATCTTGCCTCACTGTTGGCAGGCAACCCTAGCAAGGGCTAATTGTATTGTATATCTTCTACAGCCCTGCCTAGTGTGTGCCAGGTCCGAATGCATCCTTATTTATTACACGAACAAACGTAATTTTCTTTTTGAAATCTGAGTTTGGAATTCCATGAAGGCCTCAATGTTCCCCTTTTCTATTCTATTCAGGAGGGAAAAGAAAGACCCCCAACAAGTATAACCTGTAAGAGAATCTTCCATGAAGATAAACGTTTAAGTTTCCCCTGAAAGACACCAAATCAAATCTCAAGGAGCAGCCTCTGGAATGCCATTAGGATGAAGGTAAATTTCTTCCAACCCTGCTCTTTGAAATGTCTCTTTCCTCCAGGGAAAAGCTTTGCTGTGGATTTGCCAGAATCTGAACCAATATTTGACTTAGCCCTTTTTGTTTGTTTTCAGGGTCACTATGCACTTCAGTGTTCCACATATGTACTATGTTTCCTCCTTTTTAAAAGTAATTTTTTTTTCAAAAAGAAATGAGGTCTCCCTGTGTTGCCCAGGCTAGTCTCAATCTCCTGGGCTCAAGCGATCCTGCACCTTTGCCTCCCAAAGTTCTGGGATTATTGGCATGAGCCACCATGCCCAGCCTTTCTTCCTCTTCTAACTCTGCCTCTCCCTCTTTCTCTGTCCTCAGTCTTTCAAGTATGACAAGACTAAGTCCCATATTGAAGGCTGGCTGGTGCCATCTTGCCCTATCCATTTGTCAACTAGTCTTAAAAATGCTACTCCACCCCAGGTTGGGGCACGGAGGTTTTTTTTTTTTTTTTCTTGCTCTCTGCTGACATTCTGCTAGTATTAGAGAGTGTGTTATATTGTTTCGGAACATGTTTAAGCCTAACCACGTTAGTAAAATGGATTTCTGCATGCTCCGTCTTACCACATTTCGTTGCATTGAGGTTTAGGTGCAAATACTAATTATGTTAGTTTGGGGTTTCATTCTCACAATTCTTTTCACAAATATCTCTTAGAAAATTCGCAGGGAGGATGACTAGGCAAATCAAGATGAATTTGATCGAACGTAGTTTCCTACTAAAAGGACATTTAATAACAATCAGAACACCAACCAGAGCTATACCTCTACTCTTGTTCAACTAACTACAATTTGAACAGCTGTTGTGTGCTAGACAATAGGTTAGGGAGTTTTCACAGACTATCCTGTGGCCATCAAAACCACCATGGGATCCATAAACTTTACCCCAGCTCTTCTTGAGGGTGGTGAAAACAAGGGGCAGAAAGGCTGGCAGCTACTTGCAGAGCTGGGACTTGAATCCTGACTTCCCAACTTCGTCCCCAAGGCTCTTTCCACAACATTACCCTTGGTAGGATAGACAGAGAGTCTAGACCAGTGTGGTATGCTTTAAAAGGAGTTTCTCTTCCACAGAGTCAAAAACTGAACAAAAGCAAAAAGTATAAACAAACACAACTCTACCCAGAGTTCTACCCACAAACTACAAATACTACAGTGGTGCATTCTGCTGGAGGGAGATCATTTCCCCTCTTTCCTTTATCAGCCCAATTAAAATCTCATCACACACAAAAGAAAATCAAAGAGTCAGAGAGAGAGAGATTGTGGATTACTGGTCTAAGATGAAAAGCCAGTTTGTTTTTTCTCTCTACTAACCTATCTGCCTACGCTTAACTATAAGTCCAACTGGCCATATTTCCAAGTTGACCACATTTCCCAGAGAATGTAAAACTTAGATTCTCCAATTGTGGCAAAGTGTTCTCCCTGGTCCCTGAAGTTAGAGATGTCCATAGAAAAACACATTTTGTTTTGAATGCCTAGCTGAGGAGGAGGTTGCTGCATGTTTGTTTCCGGTAGCCAATGGAGATTCAACTAAAGTTTGGGACAGAAATACAGGAAAAACAAAAGACAAATGTTCTTCTGTTGGCTTACCGTAGTCTACTTTCTGGACATAGCATGTCCCCTGAGTAGCAATGATACATTCTTTGGATGAAATTCACAGGTCATTACTGCAAAGTTTTGAATGACTTTCCAAGTGCCTTGGACCTCGCTCCTTTCCATTCATAAAAACATTGTTATCAGTGAATCAGCCTACCACCCAATGTAATTGTAAACTCTTTGGCATGTTATGCTAAATCCTTGTTGAACTCAACTCTTACCTTTGAACCCTGGGGAATATTAACATGTTCTCCCAAGCTCAGAGTCACACATTATTGAGGATTTTTAAGATAATGGCAATAGAACATTAAACTCAGTGTGAGACCATCTTAAGCATGGGGCCCTGTGCAACTGGGTAAGCCACATACCCATGTAGCTGGTCCTGCTCACAATCACCAAGAAGCCACTGTCACAGATTTCTAATAATGAACTGAAGAGAGAACATGTCAAGAAAATATATCGGGCTTATTTTATGATCAGTTGGCTTTTCAGAATCCGTCATGGCCTAGAAGAGCCATCAGGAGAGACTGTATCTCTTGTCCCTAAGGAGCAAACTAAAACTAAAACTACACATGACCCCAGAAGTCTTTCCGTTCTTGGGTTAAGAGAAAGAAAGGCACGATGTGTGCAAGGCAACTGATGCAACAGAAGAAAGAGGGAATAAATGGCTGTGGCTTAGAAATAATTCACCTAACCTCCTCCATCCAGCAGGGAGAGCAGGCAGTGAATGAGGCAGACAGAACTTAACCATAGCACTATACCACAGAAATGCAAGAGAGGGGAGTAGTACAAAGAGAATTCTTTTCTTAAAAGAGGACAAGACATGGAATTAAAAATGTCTAGGACATCCACACCTAAGCTCTACCAGGTGCATGGATTAAACACAGTTTAACCAGCCCAGAGCTGTAGTAGAGCTCAAACTCCTAAGGAAAAAAACAAGACTGCTGGAGATATTCTAAGACGGAGACTCCTAAATCTACTTTTTCCCTACGAATTTGGAAAAGACAACCATTATTCAGTTTAGCAGTAGATATGTGTCAAAACTGAAGAATCAAGTGGTTCAGCGTGTTCCTATTTTTACCATGATGTATATTTACTATGTATATTTTATATTAAGCATATATTTTACATTAAGTACATAAACTTTATGCAATAAGAAATGGTCATTATAAAGGGAATGCAGCAATAATCTCTGAACCTTTAGCACCTAAACAAACAGAACCAGAATATGTAGATATGGACACATTCAAGAGCAGAAGAAACAAAACAGCAAAAAGCCAACAGTGCACATGACGCATAAAGGAGAAATATTAAAATATTAGGAAAAAAAGACGGGGACTCAAACAAGGGGTGCAGTAGTTGAGTCAAGGCCCTTCTTTCTTCTTCAGGGGCCAGGTAGTAAAGGCAATTTCACTGTCCCATTAATTTTGATTCTAAACTCAGATGTGCTGACATATTATTGTCTCTTCTCCCAAGAGAGACATTAAACTAAGGTACTATCCATTCAATTTCAAGCAGACACTGAAGATGATGGCCTCTGCATTTGTTTGAGAATAACATCTCGCCCTTCGATATTTAAAGGGGCTGGGGGTGGAGGCTGTATTACAGCAACTTTTTTTTACCCCCCAAAAATGTATACTTTGACATTTAACCAAATTAACAAACATTAATTGCACATAAAACCCACTTTGCTGAATTGCAATGAGCCATTTAACCCTATGGACCAGCCCACCCGAGAGTTTACAGGAGCAGAAGCAGAGTTGGCAATTCTCAGACATTAAGACACTCAGCTGCCTACACTCAAGCTCCTCCGAGGTCAGAGAAAGCTATGTTGCAGAAAAAGAACGTGAGTCCAAATTAGCAATTTGGCAGCAGTCTTCAAAAAGAAAAATGTAACCTCAGGACTTTCCCAGCGCTATCAATTCAGTCTGCCAGGACGTGTCAATGGATTGTAGTCTTATTTGTACCCAGGGCAAGGGACGTCACTCCCTACAGCTTCCCCTTTCCTTGCATATATATAAAAATTAAGGAACTTTTTTTTTTCCATCTTCAACTTTTTTTGTTGGGGGGTGGGGCATGTCTCTCTCTGGCTAATTGCTGATTTTCTCTTAGCCCAAGGCTATGACACTTTCTGTCACATCACTTTCCTCGCCAGCAGTTCCACATCACAAAAATCAGCCCTCCGTACTGTCTTCTCCAAGATGTGAAGGAATCGGAGCAGTCCATTTCCACTTCCTCTCCCCATCGGGAGTGTTCTTCTAGAAAACAGGTGGCCTACAACTGCAGTTCTCCTGTTTTATCTTCCAGTGGGATGGGCTATGCATCCCACAAGGGAAGGCATGGACCAGATCTGTCTTATTGACTGTTTTATATTTAGGGCTGGATTCCTCATAGATCCATGTAAGATTCTCAATAAAAGTTTGAGGCATGAATAATAAGTGGTGAGGTGGAATAATTTATTATTTCTATTTTCTAAGAAAAGTTTTCCCAAATACGTTGAGTTCTAAAGAAGTCACATTTGGCCACCAGGGCCAGCTTGGAAACAGATGTTACCAACGAATTCTGCATGTGTCCCATAGTAATTTTATTTTGGGTTGTGTACACCTCATAGCACTGCAGTCCCATGCAGACAGACCCACAGAACCAGGGCATGAGAGACCAACTTTGAGAAGGGCAGTCATTGGGATTCTCTTTCTCACTAAGAGCTTTTTCAGAAAAACGTAGAAGGGGATGAATCATCCATCTTGTACAATATGGAAACCACCATTGAGTGTCGTCCTGCCTTCAATTATTGCTCTGTTAGAAAGCTTCAAACACTGAGCATGAGGGGTTGGGCAAATGTTAATGGATGATACTTCCAGGATAGAATGCTGATATCACAAAGGAGGCAAAACGAGATGAAATTTAATGTCTGATTGACAAAGTAGAATTAAAAATAAAATGCATTAAAGAGCAGAGGCAACAGCCTCATTGCGGATAGGCAATGGAATTATCAAAATTTAATATATAATAGTCATGCAGCTCTATGGGCAAAATAATAGACTCAAAATATAGAAAATCAAAATCATTAGAAATAGAAGTAGAAAGTAACCAAAGTATCTGAGTGATAGGAATTCACCACTGATAACATTGTCTATAGCTGTAAACGCCTCCTAGAAACAAATTAAGGCGACTAAGCAACTTACTCTATAACTATTGATTCACTAAATAGCTAGCCAAATAAAACAATATAAACTAATACTCTTTGAAACTTCAGGGAGATAAACATTTACTTAAGATATAGAACATTTTAATTAATACGTAAGAGTGCTTTAAAAGGTATATAATAATTTTGTGTCTTACAGAGAATACCTTTTTTAAAAAAATGTCCCTGGCATATCTACAAAAATTGATTAAATAAAATTCCAAAAACACAAGTTCTGAAAATACCATAGTTTAATTTTTTAAAAAGCAATGAGATTAGAAGTGTAGAGCAAAAGATTAAACAAAATTTGCAATCATTTTGGGAAGCACACATTTAAATATCTCAGGGGTCAGAAAAAGGCCAAAATCAAAATTTGTAAATATACTTACAAATATATAATTATACAATATAAAATGCCAATATATGTATTAAATGCTGAAGCCAGATGCAAGCTTAAAGCTTTAAATATTTCATATACCTACACACATGTATATGAAGTGTGTTTAAATATTAGGTATATAAAATGTTTCTAGGCCAGGAGCAGTGGCTCATGCCTGTAATACCAGCACTTTGTGAGGCTGAGGTGGGAGGATCACCTAAGGTCAAGTTTGAGAACAGCCTTGACCAACATGGTGAAACAGCAACTCTACTAAAAACACAAAATTAGCTGGGAGTGGTGGCTCATGCCTGTAATCCTAGCTACTTGGGCTGGGACAGGAAAATTGCTTAAACCTGGGAGGTGGATGTCTCAGTTAGCCAAGATTGTGCCATTGTACTCCAGCATGGGCAACAAGAGCAAAACTCTGTCTCAAAAAAAAAATTTATAACTTTAAATATTATATATAGGTATATTATATATATATATGTCATGTATGTATGTATATGTGTGTATGTTATCTTTCTTCTCTTAAGTTGCAAAATAAAGCTTATGAAAAGCATGGTGAAGGGAAAAATACAGATAACAATAAAAGAAATAGAAAAAGCACACAACTAATCAATGTATGGAATAACTAATAGCTTTATGTGACAGGGAAGAAAATAAAATGGACTCCAGGAAGTCAAGTAGTCCCCCCAAAAAATGGGGTGAAAGGGAAAGAGAACACAAAAGTACCAGGTATATATAAGGAGCAAGGCAGAGTTTTTAAAACACAATAGTCTAGGAAATTCTACTAATTAATTTGATAAAGTACTGTGAAATGTTAAAACATTTTCTAGTAGGCTATTAAAATTGATCTATCTGCCTAGATCAATAACTACTTATTTGAATAGAATTTTTTTAAAGTTTCATGCAGTCACTTACATAAAATGGCCCCGGGTTCAACAGATTCACAGGCAAGTGAGAACTAACTGCACAATGTATACCCTTGTCTAAAACACATAAAAAGGAAGCACAATTTTCCAATTTGTTTTAAGAAGTTGATGTGACTCTGTAACAGCATTGAATATTTTCCTAAAGACAAATTGCAATTCACTCTCATTTAAGAACATAGCTTTAAAAATTCTAAATAATATTTTTTGAATATGATCTCACAGTGTTTTTAAAGAACACTACATACTAAGGAAACCTTATACCATAATAAAAGTATCAGTTATAATTAGGGAGAAAATTTATAGAGTGATCCTCTTCAATCTGTCAAGTAAAAGGAAATATTTGTTACCTCAAAGAAGCCAAAAAAATATTTAATACTATTAAGCACCAAATGCTAAGAGCATTTTATTTAAATGCTTTCTTAACAACATAAATAGTATCCATCTTCACTACATTACGTAGTGCTTCTACAAAAGTTTCTGCCCACCTGGAATCTCAGAATGCAGCCTTATTTGGAAATAGGGTCTCTTTTAAATTTTTTTTAAATTTTATTTGTTTTAATCTTTTTTCTTTTTCTTTTTTTTACCATTTTGTTTTACACTTACACCTTTTCCTGTTGTTTTCCCTTTTTAAGGACTTTAGGAAATACAATCTTTGCAGGTGTAATTAAGATAAGGATGGACATAAGATCACACTGGGATAAGGTGAGTCCCCATATCCAATGAGAGCACCCCTTCCTTTTTTTTTTTTTTTTTTTTTGAGACCGAATCTCACTCTGTCAACAGGCTGGAGTGAAGCTTGGCTAACTGCAACCTCCCCCTCCCAGGTTGAAGCCATTCTCCTGCCTCAGACTCCTGAGTAGCTGGGACTACAGGCAAGTGCCACGATGCCCAGTTAATATTTGTATTTTTTTGTAGAGAGGACGTTTCACCATGTTGGCCAGGATGGTCTCGATCTCCTGACTTTGTGATCCACTCGCCTCAGCCTCCCAAAATGCTGGGATTACAGGCCTAAGCCACTGCGCCCGGCCTGAGAGCATCCTTCTTAAGAGACAATAATGGATGGCAATGTGACAATGGGGAGAGAGATTTAAGTGATACATCTGCAGGACGGGGAATGCCAAGGATTGCTAGCCACCACCAGAAGCTGGGAGAGAGGTCTGGGAGAGTTCATCCCTGTGAGTCCCCAGAGGGCTCCAACCCTGCAGACACCTTGATTTCTAATTTCTGGCCACCTCCAGTACTGTGAGAAAATAAATCTCCATGGTTTTAAGCCACCCAGTTTGTGATACTAGTTACAACAGGCCTAGGAAACACCATCTTAAATCACAAGCCAACATCACACTTAACTGTGAAAGACTAAAAACATGCCCGTGAAATTCAGTGATACGACAATAATTCCTGAAAGACTACAATAACTGCAAGTGTGGCTACTGAAGAGAAAGTACAAGGCAACTGTGATTTCATTTAACCGACTTGTAGGGTGCCTGAGGTGACGCTATGCAAACAAGGAGGAGAGTGAGGGAATGTTTATTAGTGATTCAGCCACAGAGTGAGGTGTCTGACATTGGTCACTGCATTTACTCCTGTCGCCACTCCTCCTGCACGTGAGGAAAGGCAGGCTCAAGACAAGTCTTGGCAGGCTGCTGGGAGGGTGGACAGGATTTAGCTCAAGGCTGCCTGACTCCAGTGCCTTGGTGTTCCCACTACCCCAAGATCTCTCCCTGGCCTAAGTTTGGTGCTTCTTTCCAGGCTTCCTATTAATGACTATATTGGTCCATTCTCATGGACCCAAACTGGGTAATATATACAGAAAAGAGGTTTAATTGACTCACAGTTCCACATGGCTAGGGAGGCCTCAAGAAACTTACTATCATGGCAGAAGGTACCTCTTCACTGGGCGGCTGGAGAGAGAATGAGTCCTAGCAGGGGAAGTGCCAGGTGCTTATAAAACCATCAAATCTCGTGAGAACTCACTCACTATCACGAGAACAGCATGAGGGAAACCACACCCACGATTCAATCAACCTCACTGGGCCTCTCCCATGATATATGGGAATATGGGGATTACAATTCGAGATGAGACTTGGGTGGGGACAGAGGCAAACCATGCCAATAATCATTTACTTCCCATTCACACCTGTAAGTGTAAATGCCTTCAGAACAGGGAACTTGCTTTCATCCCTATACCTACAATATCACACCGAATTTATTCTATACAAAATGAATTAAAGAGGTGAGGTAAGGGAAGGAGAGGGGAGGGGAGGGGAGGGGAGGGAAAGAGAGGAAGGGGAAGGGAAACGTGGAAAGGGGAAGGGGAGGGAAGGGAAGAGGAGGGAAGGAAAAGCCAAGAGACACTGTACAGACATGTAACAATAAATGTTAATAGGTAAGGAGAGAAAGGAGGGGAATTGAATGATACCTTTTATACTTTACAAAGCTGTTTAATATATATTACCATTTAATTGAATGCTTAATGAGCCCTAAGGTTGGTAAGGTAGTTTCTTTAATCCCCCCAATTGAAATTTGATTTTGATTACAAAATCTCCCCAGTTTACAAATGAAATAGCAGAGGTTCTGGAAAGTAACTCACTCAAGAAGAATAAATACTTGATATTTATTGAATAGTTACTACAGGGAAAGTATCTATTCTTTTCCTTCTAAACAGCATGTACTGTAATCCTTAAAACAACCCTCTGTTCATGTAATTAATATGATAAATTTCATCTTCCATTTTAGCAAAGTGAGGCTGGAATATTAAGTTACTTGCTTGATATCACATGGCTGGTAACAGACAGGGGCAAAACCACACACTCGAGTCTTCTGGGTACAGAGTCTAACTTCCTAACCACTAGCTAGATCTACCTAGAACTGAACAGGGCTGGGTGAGTCACAAAGCTAATTCTAACCTGTTGGTACTAGTCTTGAAAAGACAGCCCCCTCCTTGAAACAAAAAATATCAGTAGGCATCAGTTTGAAACCATTAATTCTCCTTCTTCTACTTCTTGTGTAAGTATGAACAAGTTTTTTAGCTCTTCTTAGCTGCCCTTCTCTAATCTGTAAGACAGAGATAAAACTTCTGCTTAGGGTTACCATGAAGATTAAATGAAAAGGGATCCAAAAAGCATTTAGCATACTACCTGGCATACAGTAGGTGCTCGATAAATGTTGGTTTGTTTCTTTTCTGGAAATAGTGACATATCATGGGTATGACTCAGAGATGAAGAATATATTGGTCAATTTTGCTATTCATATTCTCCCAACTGTGGCAAAATTATGGATTTAAAAATATCTGTGTGGATCAATTTTTCTAAGACTATTGAATTATAGAGGCCACTCACATACTGAAGCAAAAGGGAAGAAAGAACGTGGTGGGTGGGAGTTTTTTTTAATTGGCCCACAAGGAAGAATCATTGAAATGTTGGCAATGTTTCATTGCCCTTTTCCCTCTGTTTATAAAGATAGTTGTGGCCAAACGGTCTAAACCCATATGTACCAATGGGGAAATTTGAGCTTTATGTACCAAGAGTGGTTGATCTCACAGGTTGTTCAATGCCCGGTTTTTAATTTAATATTTACCCAGTGGTCTTTGAAAGTATTGGGTGTGTTCTGAAAAGTCCAATAAATATTTGTCATTTTATATAGGGCCATCCATCATTTTTTGTTTGTTTGTGGTTTTTCTTCCTCTCTCAAACACAAATCAAGTGAAATGTAATGTCTGAACCAAGTGCCCAGGAGCTTATTAAAAATGAGTCCAAATGAATTTGCTGGCAAATGCTGGGAGTATGGAAATGAGGCACCATCGAAGAATCCCTGAGTGGGCTGAAGAAGGAATGTTGTGCCTGCTGCCCTTTGTGGTAAGCGAGGACCAGAAACCTGAGTAGCTGAGAATTAGCCGAGAGAGATGCACAAAGGCAGGGCGGGGCCAATGGAGTGGCAGGGAGGGGCCAATGGAGAGGCACCTCAAAGGCCAAAGGAAGGGAGCACAGAATGCTAAATGCCTGGAAATCATGAGGCAAAGACACCCCCCCACCTCCAACACACACACACACACACATACACACATGTACACACACATACATATATACACACACACACGCACACTCTGAGTCAGTTATCTCATAGCCAGAGCATACTTCATTAAGGATATCTAAGATTAACTTCACAGAAAGATCCCTTCTTAGAGGAAGGGACAATAATAGTAGAATATTTATTTTTACATGTCCCAATCACTGAGTTCCATCAACCCTATTTTAACACTGGAAAAACACTTAAAACACTCTGTCACTTATTCAGCATATATATGCTGAAAAAGCATACATATATATGTAAATATATATATATGAATGCATCAAAACAGTACTCAGCTCAACACCTGGCACACAGTAGGTGCTCCATAAATGATGGTTTCTTTCTTTTCTGGAAATATT
The DNA here is from genome assembly GCF_009761245.1 of Sapajus apella. Taxonomy (NCBI): domain Eukaryota; kingdom Metazoa; phylum Chordata; class Mammalia; order Primates; family Cebidae; genus Sapajus; species Sapajus apella. The sequence goes on from NW_022436955.1 coordinate 23,680,353, forward strand.
GATATATCATGGCTATGGCTCAGAGATGAAGAATATATTTGGTCAATTATGCTATTCATATTTTCCCAATTGTAGCAAAATTATAATTATGTAAAATTATATTCCTTTCCTAGAGGAGGGGAACTTGCTGTGAAATTAATCTTAACCAGATAGCCTTAACTGAGTATCTGAGTATGCTTCAACTGTCAGATAACTGACTCAAAGTAAGTGTGTTGTGTGTGTGTGTGTGTGTGTGTGTGTGTGTGTGTGTGTGTGTGTGTGTTCTGGAGGTGGGGTAGCTTCCTTGCACGCACACACACACATATATACATGTGTGTGTATATATATGTCTGTGTATATACACATACACATATATGTGTGTGTATATATGTGTATACACACACACACACACACACACACACACACATATATATATGTAGAGAAAGAGCAGACATCTCTCTATGTATCTATCTATCAGTCTAGAGAGACTAAAAGAGACTGGATGACCCTTTGCAGACCCTGGGATAAAATGGTGAGCAAAAATTGGCATAGTCCTCCCTCATTAAACCTAGTGTCTCAGGAGTCCTCCCTGTCCATTCGAGTTTTCGCTGCATTAATTGAGAACATGAACATTCCTCATGAACCATCCCTTCTTCCCTCCCATCAGTGCACTGCCTCCTCCTTCGCCCTGCACACTCTACCCTCAGAAAGTATGAAGCTGATACCATCAGTCCACTTAGAAATCCATGATTCCGTGTTGCCTGCAAAGTTCCAGCTCTTTAGTAGAATGCAGAAGGGTCAGCATCAATTTTTATCATTTCCCTCCAGCCTCATCTTTAAGCTCTGCCCCTGCTTTAACTTTATGTTCCAGAAACTCCATAGATGCTACTGTCCCCAGGTCACTATGTTGGAGAACATATGCTTGTCTTGATGCTTCTGCTCAGCATTTTAAGTTAGACTGGATTGTGATGTCTACCCAGATTTCTACCTATTTCACAGGCTTCTGTCTGATTGCTATTAGATATTAGACACTTATATTTTAGTAGATTACGCCATACTGGAAACCTCCAAAATGCAATCTACACATAGCAAAGTGTATTCTTCAGTTTGGCTGGATACTTACTGAGACCCAAGCTGTAACAGATTCTGTGTTTGGTGTGGGGGCCACAGAGATGAGTAATTATCCTGAATTCCATCTAGTTCAGGGGACATAGATAAGAAAATAGAGACAGAGAAGTGTGATGTATTAAACAACAGAACGCTATAGGATTCATCTAAAATTGTGTGTTCATAGGAATGAGTGGTTGCTTTTCACTCAGGGGTAATAGAATTGCCACAGAATACCTGCTTCCTGGGTAAGACTTCAATAGATTGTGGTAGACAGAATAAAAGTCCCGGAATCTAAGAACAGCCCTGCTTGGCAAAAGGAACTTTGCAGATGTGATTAAGGATACTGATATGGGGAGATTAACCTGGAGTTCTGGGTGGGCCCAATGAAAGTGCAAGGGACCTTATAAGAGGAAGACAGGAGAGTCAGTGTCAGAGGTAAAGAGTTGAAGATGCTGTGCTACTGGCTTTCAAGATTAAGAAGGGACCAGTAGCCAAGGAATGCAGGCAGCCTCCAGAGACTGAAAAAGGCAGAGAAAGAGATTCTTCCCTAGAGCTTCCAGAAGAAGCATAGCTAACACCTTGATTTTAGACCCATTTTGGGGTCCTGACCTCCAGAACTGTAAGATAATAAATTTGTGTTGTTTTAAGCCACTAAGTTTAGTATCCATAGGAAACTCATGTTCAAACACACAGGGTTTTACCAGGAATTCACTAGAACAACACGTGCAAAGACAAATGTCCTAAACCACTGTCCAGTCTAAGGAAAGCTCAGCAGGATCACTGAGGGGACCTCAAACCAAAGACACCTGTTGAGGGAATCTCATATCTCTCTGGACCAGGGCTGCCATGATCTGTCATTGGCTAGGAGCTGCCTGCAGGAAGAGCAGCCTGGATACAACCACTATGATGGCTTCACAGCATAGCAGCTGGGGCTTGATCCGCCTCTCTTCCTGGAGTTAGGGGCTTCAGGACAGTCTCACCTGTGCCACTGCCATTGTGCCTGTTGGAAACCACAGCCCCTACTCCTAACCAGCTGAAGGTGGGCCCGCCTTCTGCAAAGGCTCTCAGGATGCTGGGTTAAGGCAGCTGCACCTTTCTTCTCTGTCAATGCACCTGGGATGGAGAGATGGTCACCCCTGTTCTTCCCAAGACTATGATGATCCTCCATTCCTTTTCCACCTTGTTTTTGTCTTATTCATACCTGGCAGGTGAGTCCTCGTGGCCCATTCAGTTTGAGGGAAAGATCTACCTTTTATTTCGCTCTTAAGAACTAGGGAATTAACCTCTATTTTAAAGTTGACATCTCCCTATGTTAACCACGCTGGACTTGAACTCCTGGGCTCAAGTGATCCAGTAGCTGAGACTACAAGCACATACTACCACACCCACCAGGAATTAGTCAGTAATTAGATTAAAACATGCTGCTTTGTGGTTTGTTTCAATCTTCCCTAGATCTTTGAAACTGGAATTCCTGAGGCCCTCTCTTTTCAAGAGACTCATCCTACCCTCAGTGCAGAAATAAACCATTCAGCATCAATATCAGAGAGGACTTGGAACTCAGTGATGGAACTATGCACCTGTTGGTTTGAGCTGCTCCCTTCCCAGTTCTCTTTGCTTCTGGTAACTGGACACTTCCTTGGTGCAGGAAACTCATTCTACGGGGTCTAGGTGAGTGGGATTGAGCCAAAGTCCCCCTCGCCTAAGAGAATAGAGCAGGTGATTCTGCCTGACCAATCATTTTAGAAGAGACATATTTGGGATGGTACAGAGATAGAACCCAGAACTGCTGGATGCTTATTTATTAAACAAAATAAGATATGTAAAAGACATAGCACAAAGTAAACACTCACTAGTTGTCATTTCCTTCCCATAACTGTATCCATCCTCTTTTTTATGTAGTCAGGTCTCCTGATGTAGATGCCCACCCTACCTATCATGGAAATCCACCTAGCACCTTCCAGATTCAATTTACTAGGCCAGAGTCACCCTATATTTTTCCCGTCATTTGGACAGAGCACTCTGATCTACTTGGCTGGACTTCCTTGGGCCAATTTTGAGGCCATCCAATTCCTGAGTGAACCAGATACTGACCTGGTCCCCTCCCCTTCCCCTTCCGGTTCCCTAGAGGTTCCAATAGGCCAGCTTCCCTCACCGACAATGAATTGTCTATGCTATAAAATGCTAAATGCAAAATCCACTCAGTACCCTGAGCATGGTTTACTCAGTGCAAACAGCAAAGGCAACCTTAAGGCAGAATCTGCCATTGGAACTGTGTTTAGGAAATTCCACCTTCATGTCCTCTGCCCTGCACCAGCAAGAGGTGACCAGTCCCCACCTACGTGGGGAGAGAAGACAAAAGGCCTTGGACATAGCACTATTAACTGTGGAAAAGTAAAAACTGCCGAAATTAGTTATGAAAGACTCAAATATTTCCTGCTGTTAAGTTCAAGGCATGCCTATGTGCAGTGGGAATAAAGTTATTAAAAACATTTTTTCACTGTTTGCATATGGCCTACCTACCGTGTGGTTTGGCTCTTTCCAGAGAAATGGGAGGAAGAACCAATTATGTCCTCATGAGGTGGGAGTGGGGGCAAGACGTGGCTGTGGGTTAAAAACCACATCTGCCACTGACCCTGAACAAGTCTGGGCTGGAGGTCTGCAGACATGTCTGATGTGGCTGTGGCTTCTCTGTCTGTCTACAAGAGGAAGAGAGCATCCAACAACGTTTCTTGAGGGTGACTTAGCGACAGCAAAGACATATAGCCTCTATGCGATCTGCTTATCAATAACTTACTCTTTCTTGAATGAAATGGCCTCAATCCAACCATTTCTGAGAGGTGGGATTTTGGTAGCATTCTAGGCTCATCATCAGACCACCGTTTGAATTCAGTCTCAACTCTGACCTGTGTTCACTGAATTTGTGGTTCCATCCTAGGCAATTTTCCTAACCTCTCTGAATCCTCAGATTCCTAGCCGTGAAGTGAAAAGCATGAACACATAAGTCCTTGTGGGTTCTGCAACCCCAGTTCACTGTGGGAGCTCTGTGAATGTCAGCAGCAGTGGTGGTAACGTTGGAGAAGACAGGCGCCGCTTTTCATAACCACGCTTCTCTTCACTCAGCTTGCACAGGAGAGTTCAGTCAAATTATCCCCGGTGAAGCCTGTTGAATAAAGGCCACCTGGACCCAAAAGGAGGCACCAGAAAGCCATTTGATGTCAGAGAAGATCATAAGAAGTATTGATTTCCTCAGCAATGTTGAACATGTGACCTTCTTAACAGCAGATGGCTTTCTTTAGTGTGATCATCAGGTAGAAGTTCAGCCACTGGACAGCAAGGTTTGCAAGTGCTCCGCTCTCAGGACTGCAGAATCAGATGGGAAATCTGTGGAGAGGAGAATCTCAAGAGACCTGGGGCTCTTCCTATTTTGAGTGAGGCCAGAAATACTCCAGGCAAGGCTGGCTGCTAGTGCGATGTTCCCCCAAGCTGGCCACAAGTGGGGATTAGAAGCAGATGGCAGAGGCAAGTACAACCAACAGGGGAGGAATTGGATGAACTCCTTAAAAGTTCAAACATTTAATTTTGTCCTGATTTTGTTCAAGGCTGAGGGTTCATTTCTTATTTTATCCAAATCAGCTCAGCAACCTCTAGAGAGAAGACAAGGGTGCTGCTAGGATATTTCCAATGCCCTCAGCTAAATCAATGTCTTTACTCTGCCCCAAAACACCTAAAATGTCACTGGAAATTAGAACCTTAAGTACCTTAAAAAAGAGTATTACCATTTCAATGTTTAACAATAAATATATGGGATGAGAGATTTCAGTATTATGTGATACATATGTCAGCAGGTCTGACACATTTTAGTTGTTTTAGGGTAAGACTGGATTTGACTTGATGCAGAACTTTTCTTCCGCACTGTTTTACAAAACAGTTCCATCTCAAATCCTTGCTTCAAGGTTGTGTGCATTCACACTGATCTCTGGCACCTGCTTGGGGACATTCATGAGTAGTCATAGCCAAAATTTCTCTCCGAAGGTGCTTTCTCATATCGTTTGAAAAAACTGAAGAAGATGGAAAGGGCTCCCAAGCTCTCAGAAGGTATCTCATATAGGACAGGGTCCACTGAAAGCTTCTGAGGAAGTCACATTTGAGTGGAGGTATGAAGACATGAGTGAAGAATGGGCATTAAATAGGCAAAGGAAAAGTGTGCAGCCCCGCTGTATTCGTCAGTTCTCATGCTTCAAATAAAGACATACCCAAGATTGGGTAATTTATAAAGGAAAGAGGTTTAATGGACTCACAGATCTACGTGGATGGGGAGGCCTCACAATCATGGTGGAAGACGAAACAAGAGCAAAGGGAAGTCTTACAGAGTGGCAGGCAAAAAGAGCTTGTGCATGGGAACTCCCAGGTATAAAACCATCTGATCTTGGGAGACTTATTCGCTACCACGAGAACAGGAAAGACCCACTACCATGACCCAATTACCCTCAACCAAGACATGTGGGAATTACCCTCTCCCATGACATGTGGGAATTACGGGGGCTACAATTCAAGATGAGATTTGGGTGGGGACACAGTCAAACCATATCACCAGCAAAGAACACATTTAAGAACCCAGTAGGCGAACTGGTGTGGTGCTGGGGTCAGCTTGCACTGGCTCACCAGAGCCAATCACATGCAACTCTTCCCAATGCTGTGATCCCTGTCATCACGTGTGTAGCTTGAAGTTGACCCGGTGTGAGTATTTACACCACAAAAACTAATAAATGTTACAAATCAGGACTTTTTTTAAGCATAAAGACCTTACTTTCTTCCTCTTGTTTGCAGCAGTCTGAATGGAAGATTATAAAAGCTCAGTAAACGTGAATTTTCTGGGAAGTGAGTTGGAGATAGATAGTCACAGGATTCAGCAATCCACCTTCTTGACCAACTGTCTAACCTGCAGAACAGTGGAAGGGAGCAAACCCTGGGCTGATAGGTTGAACATCTCGATTTTCCTAGTAGGTTTCCAGAGAAGCAGAGTCCTATCTGCCTTCAGAAGCAGCTCCTTCACTCACTGAGAACACAGACCACCACACATCTGAGTCTCACTGTCTTCACAGCATTGAGAATTTGTCTCAGTTGTAACATAACTTTTGAATCAAACTATTAGTGTAATTTGCTTTGGGTTTTACTTTTCTCAGTGCCACGAAGGGACCCACAAGGGCTCAGAAAATCACAGGTTTGCCTACCTGTGTTAGGGGAAAAAGAGGAAATCTATGTCCAGCCTGTTCTACAAAAGCAATAAAATATATGCACACATATTATTAATGAAGGCTTGACTTTAAGAGTAGGAGCTCTGGTGTCAGTCATATTTAGTCAGATCTTGACTCCATCACATTATTTTTTGTGACCAGGGGAGTTTATTTTTAATCTCTGTGCACAGGAGTCTATATTTGCATGAATTTTGATTGCATCTACCTCCTAAAACTGTAAAGATTCAATGAGATAATGCAAGTATAATCCTTGGCATAGTGCCTAGTATGTGGTAAGTTTCCCAGAAATAGTAGTTAAAGGTTTTGAAAATGCAAAATTATAGACCAGAAGGGTATCTAAAGATTACTTGGTCAAGTATTCTTCATGGTAGAGCTGCCTCTTACTGGGAACCACTACATACTAACTTCTTTTCTGGATGTACGTTACTTATTATTTACAGTTCTTTAAAGAGCCCCACAAGCTGCATATTATTGTCTACATTTTTCTGATAAAGCACTTTTAGGAAGAGTTTAACTGACTTGCTTAAGGCCACAGTTAACACGAGGCTAAAATAGAATTTTAGCTTAGATTTGCCTGTCTTCAAAACATATACTGTACTGCTTCAATAGGTAAGAAAGTTCAGAGAGAGGCAGTAATTTACACAAGCTTAAAAACATGATTAGCTCTCTTATGATTTCAATCTTTGAATTCCACGCAAGTATGGTTTCCATCAACCCTCAATATCACTGAGCATCACACAACCAGATTTAGATAAGCGCAAAATAAACTACATGTTATGTAGGGACCAATAATGGGATTGGTTCACATGCGGCAACAGGGGAGAGTAAATGCTTTTTGGTTATCCACAGGTATTAATTGGAACTTTGTATTTTTCCTTACTCATTCCACATAGATGTCTAAGCTTCCAAACATTGCTTCTAGTCCTGTCACCTACTGGATTTGTGCCTCGGTTTCCATATTTTAGAAAGAGGAATTGTGACACCTCATAATGCCGTTGTGAAAAGTCAGTTGTCCGAAAGTACTAAGTGTAATTCCACACATACAATGGGTAGTTACCACATTTACTTTATTTCTTTTTCCCAAAAATACAATTTTGTCATCCAGCTGTGTCCCAATTTCAGCATGAGAGAGGACGTGATGTTCTGTTGGGTATACTTGAACCATGAGTAACCCCAGTCCTTGCTTACAGAGAAAGTGATTCCTCTATCAGGGACTCTTCATTAATGATGGCTGGTGGTGACAAGGAATCAAATGCAGTCTTGGAACATCCAGCCAACACTACCTACTTCATTAGTGATTATTTCACTTTGAGTTCCATCATATGCCAATTCATCACAGTGAGTGTGGGCGGCAAGTCGTGAGTGATGAATGACCACCACACTCAGGCACTTTCATAATTAAGCCATGTGGAGGAGGCCGGAGGACCAGTCTGGGCATCGCCATCCTATAATGAGTCTCTGTTCACACCCAGGTCTCTTTATTTGCTTTTGAGAAAATGTATAAGCAGAATGAGAACTGCATTTCAGCCTAGCTCTCCTGATAACCAGCTGTGTGACCTTGAGTGAGCCACTATGCTGGCCACACTTATGAACAAGGGTGCACACAGTCAGGAAGACCTCACTGTGGATTCCAGCAGCTGAACTTTCTACTTCTGTGACCTCACAAAACCAAAAAAGAAAAAGATAGGCCAATATCACAGATAAACATAGATGCAAAAATCCTCAACAAAATACTCGCAAACTGAAACCAGAAGCACATCAAAAAGTTAATTCATCATCACCAAGCAGTCTTCATTCCTGGAATGCAAGCTTGAGTCACCACACAAAAATCAATAAACATGACTGACCAGATAAACACAATTAAAAACAAAAACCATATGATTATCTCCATAGACACAGCAAAAGATTTCAACAAAATTCAACATCCTTTCATGATAAAAACACTCAAGAAACAGCCAACATCATACTGTATGGGCAAAAACTGGAAGCATTCCCCATTGAGAATTGGAACAAGACAAGGATGCCCACTGTCGCCACTCATATTAAACATAGTACTGGAAGTCTTAGCCTAGTTGTGTGGCCTTGACTTTGCAGGTTGGCCTCACAACCCATTACCCAGCTCTGAGTGTCTCTCCATATTCCACAGTAGTGCTTTACTTATTTGAATGTTTATGACAGTGTTTTGGTTGGTTTGTTCGCCTTGAGAAATCATTTGATCTGATCATCCCCCATGTTAATTTCCTGCTGCTGTAACAAATGACTTACATAGTGGCTTAAACCAACACAAGTTTAGTTGCTTAAAACCCAATGCCTTACAGCTCTTGAGGTCAGAAGTCCAAAATGGATCTCACTGGACTAAAATTGCATTGTCAGCAGGACTGGGTTCCTTCTGGATGTACTGTGGTAAATTCCATTTCCTTGCCTTTTCCAGATTCTGGAGCTCCCAGGCATCCTTGGCTCTGGCCTCTCGCTCCATCTGCAGAGTACATCGCTCCAATGTTTGCCAACGTTTGGTTGGTTCTCACATCTCCTTCTCTGGCTTTTCTGAGGACCTTTGTGATTACATGGGTCTCATTCACAAATCCAAAGTAATCTCCCCAACCCCTGCCTTAATTACCTCTGCAAAGTCTCTTTTTCTGTGTCAGATAACATATTCACAGGTCCTGGGATTAGAACATGGGCATCTTTTGGTGGTTGGGAAGTGGGGGGCATTTTTCTGCCTACCATACCCTCTTACAGTCAGTCAGATTAAAATTACATGAAGAACACCCAGGAGAAAAAGATACAACTTCCACTGGCAACTCACTTAAATGATAACAAGGAAATGCAAAAGAAAGGACAAAGCTGTGATCAAGGGAAATCATTATTTAGCTCGGCTGACTTAAGCAAGTTGAATCAATCTGTGTTCAGTTTCCAGTTGTAAAGTGAAGATTATTATATTACCAATCAAATAGATTTTCTGTGGGGATTAAATGAGGTGATATTCTCAAAGCATCTGGCACAGTGGCTAGAACATCATGGACATACTAAAAATTCTAAACCTGAAGCTCCACCTTCTTTGCAATTACTACACCATTCATGTAAGAAGAAAGGGACCAGTTGATAAATACTCAAGGGTAACTGTCATTGTGACTTGCCAGCCTACACAGCATCTCCAATTAACTCTCAGAGAAGACCTTGCTGACTTCTCTTGCCAGACTTAATCATATTATTTTGATTTTAATAGTAGTAAGTAAGGTGGATGACAATTTAAAGTCTACATTTCTAAATTTACATTTCTAGGAGAATTTTCTCCCTTCTTCTTCATCATAGCTCTCTACCCAGATGTGTTAATCATTTCTCCCCAGAGAAGGAGACTGAGGATCAGAGTGGTCAAGCCCAAAGTCAAGGCACACAAGAAGCAGAAAGTCAGGCTCTAGTCTTGCTTTTCTAACTCCAAACCTCATGCCTTTCCACTGTGTCATGTTGCCTGCATATCTGTTTGCCACATGTCACATTCATGCTTTATGGCTGGGAAAATAAGGACAAGGAATCCAACAGAAATTAACAGGTGACTGACCTTTATAACAGCTGCTGATTCAAAAGAATCCTACATTGCATATATACATGTATACATATGTACATATTGATTAAAACATGTATATATTTTAGTAGGTTCCTTGGGCTCAAAATACTATGGTTAACTGACCTAGGTTTGAATCTTGGTCCTGAAATTACAGTGATATTCAACAAATCATGACCCCTCCTTACCTCAGTGCCAGCTCCTACTGGGGTAAAGCCCCAAGTCACTGTCATTGGGACATAAATGTCACAGTGAATGTAACTGTTATGTGACAGATATGGGGGGAGAGTGAGTCTATACTTATGGAAACATTCCAAGGAAGGTTTTATTGAATTAATTCTTCTAGAACCCTTGCAATTAAATGGAAACAATGATAAAAACTGACAGGCTTAGCTAAGGTGAGACCGACTTTCCTTCCATCTATCTTGGCCATATTTTCTAAGGACAATTATTTGGGGAGATAAATATTTAGGTTTGAATAAATTATACTCGATTTCTCTGGAGCTTTCTTGCTTCAGCTGGATATGCAAAGAGTTACAGTTTAGAATGTACACCATAAATCCAGTGACAGCTATTCTGGAGCTGACTGGAGACACTTCCAAGCCTAATTAAAGTAGTTTCCCTTTTTGGATTTGCTCCAGGTATCCATTTATTACCTGGGCTAGAAACTAACGTGTAGCAAGATTTGGGACCAGGGCCCTTATACTGGGAGGTTTGTTATATGTGATTAAGCTAAATGGCTTAGTTTAATTTGAAATAAAGGAAATTGCATTCCATATTCAAGAAATAAAGTACATTTCTAAGTAAAAATAGAATTACAAATTACAAATCTACTTTTTGAAACCAAGTACCTATTTCAGAAATTAGAAATATTTGCTTTGGAATCATTTCCTCAACCATAAGCCCAATTCCTTCATACATAAACCTCGTGGCTCTCCCCTCATTTTCCTTTTAATTTTCTCTTCCTTTCTAATCTCATGCTGATCTTCTTCCATTGCAATGTAATTGTAAAGAATGAATAAGATGTCGTAAGTTACTGAGCACAGTACCTCGCACATAGAAGGTGTCCACTAAATCACAGCGAACATCAACATCCAACATCAACATAATCAACACTGTCATCGTCATCATCATGAGCATCATCACGATTAATACCATTTGTCTGAGACCTTCTCTTGTGGTGAGGAAGGGTAGAATGTTGCAGCTGAAGACCACAGCAACGTTGAGCAATCTAACCTGTATCTAGCAATTGTTTTCACTGAGTACCCAAAGCCACTGTTATCTGGATCTGGCTAACTCAATGGTACAAAGAAAGAAGTGAGACATAGATATGTTAAAAGTATTGCTTGTGAATATCTCCTTAACTCTCATTCAGCCTGCACTTCTCAGCTGATGATGACTGGTCATCAGCTACTCAGGGAAACCTTCTCTGAACCACCTGGCAATCAAGTCGCCCTCATATGTAATCTTTTAGTATCACGCACCCATCACCTTTGTGATTCTCAGAATTGCATATTTATTTTCATTTCTATTATTGTTTGACTACTGTTTGTGCCATAATATTATAAGCTCCTTATATGATTTTGCTTACTGTTATACCCCAGTTCTTAGCACACATAGGTACTCAATAATTTAACGTTTTGTTTTGTTTTGTTTTTTAGAGACAGGCTCTTGCTCTGTCATCCAGGATGAAGTGCAGTGGTGCAATCATACCTCACTGCAACCTCAAATTCCTCGGCTCCAGTGAGTCTTCCACTTCAAATGAAAAAATAAATGGATGAATCAAAAAAACTAACAATAACAACTGTTGGCAAGGATATGGAGACACTGGAACACTAACGCGTTGCTAGAGGAATTGTAAAATGGTGCAGCCGCTTCAGATAAGAGTTTGGCAGTTCTTGAAGTTGTTAAATATAGAGTTAGTTACCATATGACCCAGCAATTCTACTCCTAGGCACAGATCCCAGAAATTTGAAAACATATTTCTCCACATAAACCTTTGCATGAATGTTCATGGCAGCACTATGCATAAGCACCAAAAAATAAACAACCCAAATTCTCATCAACTAACGAATAAACAAAATGTACTCTATTCACACAATGAAATAGTATTTGACTATAAAAATAATTAAAAAAAAAAAAGTGACACATGCCCCAGCATGGATGAATCTTGAAAACATCACACTGAGATAATCCAGCCACAAAAAGCAATATATTGTATGATTCCATTTATATGAAATGTCCAGAATAGGCAGACCACAGAAATGTAAAGTAGATTAGTGGTTGCCAGAAGCTAGGGGAAGAGAATGGGGAGAGGCTGTGAAGGGATAAGGAATTTCTCTTTGGGGTGATAAAAATGTTCTGCAATTAGACAGTGGTGATTGTTGTACCCCCATGTGACTATGCTATTTAAAAATCACTGAATGGTGTACTTTAAAATAATAAATCTGAGTACAGAGTATTTTAGGGCAGTGGACATACTCTGTTTGATACTGCAGTGGGGGATAGATCCCATGATACATTTGTCCACATCCATAGGATGCGTGGCAGTGAGCACTAATGTAAACTGTGAGCCCCGGGGGACTGGGATGTGTCAGTGTAGGCTCCTTGATAGTAACAAAGATACCACTTTGGTAGGGGACGTTGATGCTGGGGCAGGCAGTGCTTGTGTGAACGCAGGAGGTATATGGCAAATCCTTAAGCTTCTGCACAATTTTGCTGTAAACCTAAAACCTTTCTTAAAAAATTAAGGTCACTTTTTAAAAATGCTAAATTTTATCTTATGTGAGTAGTATCTCTATAAAGTTATTTTAAAAAGCATGTAATGTGCTGGAGCTAGTCTGACTCCAAAATACCCAGACTCCCTCCCATATACCAGACTCCCTCCCATATTCCAGACTCCGTCCCATATACCAGACTCCCTCCCATATTCCAGACTCCCTCCCATATTCCAGACTCCCTCCCATATTCTAGACTCCCTCCCATATTCCAGGCTCCCTCCCATATACCAGGCTCCCTCCCATATTCCAGACTCCGTCCCATATACCAGACTCCTTCCCATATTTCAGACTCCCTCCCATATTCCAGGCTCCCTCCCATATACCAGGCTCCCTCCCATATACCAGGCTCCCTCCCATATACCAGGCTGCTCTATTAGGCAGTAGGGTCTCTTTGGGGCCACCTGCATGAGGCTGCTTGCCCAAATCTCTCCCGGGAGCTGGGAAGTATGTGAGGGACAAAATATTCCCCTCCCAATTACTGCCACACATTCATTGGGAAGGTTTCATTCCAGGAACTTCAGTTTTGAATACTTTCATAATGAGTAATTTTAGGATACTGCCTCGGAAGTAACTGTAATGCACCTTTAGCAAAGCCTGTTTTGCAACTTATAGAGTTGCTCCACACTACAGCTGTTGTAGTAAATACATAAATATATTTTTAACGATAGAATCATGCCTTGTTGATCTAGTTCATCCCTGATCTCTTCTTGCCTAGGCCAAAGAGCAGAAAGCTTGTTTCTCACTAAAAAAATGCATCCTAGACTTTATGCTTGCCTGGCGCAGTGGCTCACGTCTGTACTCCCAGTCCTTTGGGAGGCCAAGGTGGGCAGATCACGAGGTCAAGAGATCGAGACCATCCTGGCCAACATGATGAAGCCCCATCTCTACTAAAAATGCAAAAAAATTAGCTGAGCATGGTGGCGTGCGCCTGTAGTCGCAGCTACTCAGGAGGCTGAGGCAGGAGAATTGCTTGAACCCGGGAGGTGGAGGTTGCAGTGAGCCGAAATTGCGCCACTGCACCCCAGCCTGGAGCCTGGCGACAGAGCGAGAATCTGTCTCAAAAAAATAAAAAAAAATGCATCCCAAACTTTATCCAGCCTCCCACTCACCCATTCCCGACCAGCTTTCTCAACATCTCTGCACACTTGGAAAATCACAGAAAGGGAACACAGGGACTCTACACAGGACCCTATCAGAGAAGAATGGAAGAAACAGTGTTTTTTGATAAGTTAAGGGGGGTGTTATAGCCACTTTTTATACATAACCTCTAAAGACATGAGTAGGTTTCCTCATAGATCTCATAGAAGACACAACAAGGTCTGTTAAAATTACTGGAAAATACAAGATGATCTTTGACCAAATGTTCAAGGGAAGGAAGCTGAGTCCCGACTGATGCAAAGTACCTGGGCTGGCAACAGATAAACCACACCTGACAGCACTGAACTCTGTAATTTCTACCAAGTGCATTTTCTTCTTCCTTATGGAGACTGTGATAGATGAAGGTTAAATTTCTACTTTTCTTTGCAAAGAAGGGTTGGGGGAATTGTGCCATCTTTATGTCTATGGGGGTCATGTGGATAAAACCTTCTGCTCACTCCTTTCTCAAGCTCTTCCCTTCCAAAGGATGACCTTCTAAGCTGGTTGTTTACAGAGAAAGATATTTACAGGGCTGCGTGCCACCAGTACCTGGGTCTCACAGGCAAGAACCAGAGCCCCACTCACACACTGACCCTAGAAGAGGTCTTCTCAATTGGAGGGATTTTGTCCCAGGTGATATTTGGTAACATCTGGAGACACTGCGGGTTTTCTTACCTTGGGGGTGGGGGATTTTTCTACCAGAATCCAGTGAGTCAGGGCTACTTCTAAACATACTACAATATACAGGACAGCTTCCCATGACAAAGAATTATCCAACCCAAAATTCAATAGTGCTGACACTGAGTAAACTCTGCCCAGAAAGGAACCATTTTTACTTCTTTGCCAAGCCCCTGCTGAGACAAAGGGCTATTTTCCATGTGGGAGGAGAATCAATCGGCCTTCCCATCTCCATTTCACCTTCTCCCTTCCCCAGTTATGGACCAAGTAACCTGGACCATCCAGGAATGGGTTGCCCAAGACAAGTCCTTGTCAGTCTCTGGAGAAAAGTAGCCTGCTGCATGGCAAGAGTGGTGCCAACTCAAACTGAAACCATCATGATGGCCAATGTTTGAGTCCTGAATACCAAGATGTTCTGTATGTACCAAGGTCTTTAAACAATACATGCAGCCTAGATTATCATCCCACATAAATATGCCTTTCTTACCTCCCCAGTGGTCCTGAGCTTCAGCAACAAAGTCCCAAGATGTGACCAGCTGCACGTCTTTACTCTAAAAGCTTGCTATATAAAGGATGCTTTCTGGAAAGTGGTGTTGGAGTCTACCTTCTCACAGCCACCTGAGACATCGCTTTTGTATGCAAGTCCCCATTAAATAGTTTCCCTCTGAGAAATTTGATTTTTCGGTGTCTTTCTTTGGTTTCTCAGGTCCCTCAGCCTTTGGGGGTAGGTTTGCAAAGACCTCTTCGCTCCAGTATAGCATCTGAGAGTACCGTGTCTAGCTATTCTCTTCATTTAGCTTCAGCACTGGTTGGTGCATTTCATTTGGCTCTTTCTGGAATTACAATTATAATACTCCTCCCTCTAGTTTAAAGGCAAAATAGGCAGAGATTCAGGAGGGAGAAGCAGGTAGCTTCCTAAAGCCCCCGGCCTAATCTCGGCTTATTATAAAACTCATGCATTTCATGGTAATTGAATTTCTACCCAAGCCTTTCTGTGTTGTTTTCCATTCAGTTTTTGCCCCTTTTTATACAGATCCCTTAACTCAAGAAACCAGAGAATAATAGGGAGAGTGGCAGAATTTAGGTGCCACAATCTGACATAGAACTCTAAAATGCTAGCATCATGTTTAAGTCTGTCTTTCCAGCAAACGATCACCTGTGAAATTGGGAACTGGGTGTCAGAGGAAATGAGGCAGAGATGTTTCATTTGTAATGAAAATTCCAGATCATCCCAAACTCAATGACTGAGACACATTTTCAAGAGGAACAGATGGGTGCATGTGAGCATGAGGGCTTCAGATACTCAGGGGAGAAAGTTGTTTTAGCCAAACCTGGGGGAGTCCATCTGGTCCAGGCTATCACAACTTACCCCATGAGGAGGCTAGATGAAGCCTGATAATGCCTGCAGCTCTGGTGGCGGGGGAGGGCAGGAGTGTGTAGGGGCTGATGTTCTCATTGGCTATCAATCAGTTTAGTTCTTTATGGTGACCAGTGGGCCATCTCTGGGAAAGGAGAAAGAAAATGCAACTCTGTCTGAAGAGCTGGTCCATAAATCTGATCTACCTGTCATGGATGGTAGAAGGCCCATGCAGACAACACATATGTGGCCCAGCCTGTCTCCTGCACAATGAAAGACTGACAGTTCCAAGTTGTATGAATTCAGGTGAAAGTTGAACAACATCCAAGGGCAAGTCTCAGTGGACATTCAATTCCCACAAGCTGGTATTATTTTTCACAGCATGGCTTTCCATGATGCGAGTCATTCAGCTTCCAAAATCCCAAAGTCCTTAGCCCTGCAAAACTTTAACTAATATTGTAATACGATCATTCTCTGAAATACAACACTTTCTGGGATGATGCATATTCACAGGAAAAACCAAGAGTAGGATATCTCTCTAAGCACAGACAAGTTTAAAAAGGTAACAGTGGGCCGGGCACGGTAGCTCATGCCTGTAATCCCAGCAATTTGGGAGGCCAAGATGGGCAGATCACCTGAGGTTGGGAGTTCGAGAGCAGCCTGACCAATATGGAGAAACCCCATCTCCACTGAAAAAGCAAAAAATTAGCTGGCCGTGGTGGTGCATGCCTGTAATTCCAGCTACTCAGGAAGCTGAGGCAGGAGAATCGCTTGAACCTGGGAGGCGGAGGTTGCAGTGAGCTGAGATCATGCCACTGCACTCCAGCCTCAGCAATAAGAGCGAAACTCCATCTCAAAAAAAAAAAAAAAAAAAGGTAACAGTGGTGAAAGTTTAGCATGACAGTTCTGAAACTTTTGGTTTTAGGATGCATTACACACTTACAACCTATCTAGGTCCCCAGAGAGCTTTTGCTCATGTGAGTTATTGTCAATATTTACATTTTAGAAATTCAATACAATTTTCAATGCTTATTTATTAATGCATTTAAAATAACCATAAATCCATTACACATTAGCATAAACAATGTAAATTTATTTAGA